>NC_051157.2:172190229-172374770 GCF_013339745.2 Dermacentor silvarum
ATTTCGTGTGATGCCATTCGGCCTTTGCAACGCGCCCGCGACTTTTGAGCGGATGATGGATACTATTCTTCGAGGCCTCAAATGGAACACGTGCTTGTGTTATTTGGACGATGTAGTCGTGTTTGCACCAGATTTTCCTACTCACCTTGATCGCTTGGAGCAGGTTTTACGCTGTATCAGTGACGCTGGCCTCCAACTCAACCTGAAAAAATGTCACTTTGGGGAACGGAAGCTGACAATTCTCGGACATGTCGTGTAGAAAGACGGCGTTCTCCCCGATGCCGCAAAGCTCCGTGCTGTTAAAGAATTCCGAAGGCCAACGTCTCTAAAAGACTTGCGTAGTTTCATTGGCCTCTGCTCGTACTTCCGCCGCTTCATTCGAAATTTCGCTTCGATTATGGCACCGCTGACAGAGCTACTTAAGGGAGATACCAATCTTTCCATGTGGTCCCCGGCTTGCGACGAAGGCCTTCGCAACGCTACGTCGCCTGCTTACAACACCACCGATACTGCGCCATTTTGATCCAACTGCTCCCACGGAAATCCATACGGATGCTAGCGGCGTTGGTCTTGGCGCTGTGCTAGGCCCAGCGAAAGCCCGGCTACTAACAATATGTTGTTGCTTACGCGAGCCGCACTCTTACGAAAGCCGAAGCAAATTATTCAGTCACGGAAAAAGAATGTCTAGCGATCATCTCGGCCATTACAAAATTTCGTCCATACCTGTACGGCCGGTCTTTCGATGTTGTCACCGATCACCACGCACTTTGCTGGTTGTCGTCCCTCAAGGATCCCTGCGGCCGCCTAGCCCGGTGGGCGCCGAGGTTCCAAGAGTACGACATGCGGGTTGTCTACCGCTCAGGCAAGAAGCACGCCGATGCCGATGCTCTTTCGCGCTCGCCTGTCGACACCGACATTGTCAGTGTCTCCGTCCTAGACGACCCACTTCCCCCATTCGCTTCTGTCGACATGGCTTTGGAGCAGCGCAAGGACTCCTGGATTTCATATTTGATAGATTACATCTCTGATTCACCTGAACGCCCACCATCCCGAGCACTACGCCGGCAAGCTTCGCATTTCGCCATCCGCGACGGCATCGTCTATCGCCGTAACTACAGTTCCGACGGCCGCAAATGGCTGCTTGTAATACCCCGGCAGCTCCGCACCGATGTATGCGCCGCTTTCCACGCCGACCCTCAGTGTGCACATGCTGGTTGGTCTCTTCAAGATCCTACACCAGACTACGTCATAGGTTTTATTGGCGCGGTACGTACACATTTGTGCAAAAGTACATTCGCTCTTGCACAGAATGTCAACGCCGCAAGCCTGATCCTTGCCGCTCTTCGGGACCAATGCAACCTTTGCCGTGCCCGTCACGACCCTTTGACCGGGTTGGAATAGACCTATACGGGCCTCTTCCATACACAGCTGCTGGCAATCGCTGGGTCATTGTAGCTATAGACCACCTCACGAGGTATGCCGAAACGGCCGCTCTACCAGCCGCGACGACTTGTGACGTTCCCTCCTTCCTGCTTCAATGCTTCGTTCTACGTCACGGCGCTCCCCGCGAACTACTGAGCGACCGCGGCCGCGTCTTTCTCGCCGATGTCCTTCAAGAACATTCTCACTGAGGGCCGCATTATTCATCGCTGTACCACCGCATATCACCCCCAAACAAATGGATTGACAGAACGCTTTAACCGAACTCTTGGCGACATGCTTTCGATGTATGTCGCCTCCAACCACACCAACTCGGACGTCATCCTTCCCTATGTCACGTACGCCTACAATACGGCACCCCAGGCAACGACGGGCGTTTCTCCCTTCTTTCTTCTATATGGCCGAGAACCGTCATTTCCCATTCACACTATTCTTCCTTACCGTCCCGACTTATCAGAGGGTACACCGGTTTCCGAGGCCGCCCGGTATGCAGAAGAATGTCGGCAACTAGCTCGCTCCCTTACAACGCAAGAACAAGCGCTACAGAAATTTCGTCATGACGACGGGAGCCCCCACACCCACTTTTCGCCTGACGCTCTCGTTTGGTTGTGGGTGCCTCCTACTTCGACATCAGGTGTCTCCTCCAAGTTTGTATCCCGATACCATGGACCCTACCGGGTTCTGCAGCAAACTTCTCCGGTGAACTACGTCATCGAACCTCTGACGCCCCCTACGGACCTGCGTCGCCGAGGCCGCGAAACTGTCCACGTCGATCGGCTCAAGCCGTATCACGAGCCCTTCGTCCTCACGACGCCTTAGGCCTCCTGTGCGGCTCAGTCTTCAGCGAGGGGGGAAGATGTAAGGAAGAAGTGCGTCGTGTAGAGCTCCGCAGCCGAATCGCCAGCGCTACTGTAGTGGGGCTCGTGCTCGATGCTGTTCCTGGTGCGCCTGGCGAAACCTACGCTGTTGTGCTCTTCCTGTCGGCGTCCTTCGTGCCGTCCACAGCCGTGCTAGACTTCCTTATCATAGGAGCAATAATCGCGTACAACTATTTCTCGCACATTCTCGTTCACATTTTTTCAATAGGGCGTAGTCAACTAAAAAACGTTTTTGCTTACCACCGTGCAATTTGACGCGTTATCTTCGTCATCGGCTGCCTTGCAACGTAAAACCTGTCGCTGTCGTCACTTTCCCAAAATCTCGCGCCACTCGACCCCGGAGAGGTCGACGTATACAGCCGAGTGTGTTTGTAGCGCTGTGCCTGGGCTCGCACAAGGTCAGGAACTCTTTCGGCGGTGCAGTTCGAGGCGTTCGATGCCGAGCAATGCAAGATCTCGTGAAACTCATAGTATCAACGAGAGTGATCGTTTGAGATTATGGTTCTCAAATAAAGCTTACCTGTGCTCGGCAAGGTACGCCGGGTACTCAACCGTGACCGACGACAGTTAAGGTATGTGCACGTTTCCGACATCTGCTGCGACATTAGCTTAGACCACCGTTTTGTCTTGCTGCCTGATCAAAACTCTTCCTATACCGATTTCCATGCTGCGTGAGGGCCGAGTGCACATATATGTATATATATATATATATATATATATATATATATACAGTGAAGTAGACGCGCGTATGAAGCGGTTTATTGACGTTTCGGCCGGGGTCCGGCCTTCATCAGAATTCTGATGATTCTGATGAAGGCCGGACCCCGGCCGAAACGTCAATAAACCGCTTCATACGCGCGTCTACTTCACTGTGAATATTTACCCGGACCCAGAATCGCTTTTTTCTGGTATATATATATATATATATATATATATATATATATATAGGGATGAGAGCATATTTGACATGTGATAAGGCTTCCGGGAACTCGGTTTTCACGATTATTTGTTTTCGACTAGGTACGGAAATTTTGCCAGTGACCTTTGCTTCAGCATTAGTCAATTTTTGAAATGCCTCATTGTCAATAAATTATTGCATTGCAAATGCCACAATTTGTAATATTAACGCACGAGCGCAGTCTCATTGCTTTCTCTACTTCTAAATTTAGGCCGAAAAACGCAGATATAGCGCATAACTAGAGCAGCGAAAAATGCTTGAAGCTACAGGCTTGAACGACAAATGCTGGTATTAGCCATCATTCCATGCTAGCGGAACGTACGCAGCGCAACAGCTTCCTCTAGTAATCTTAGTAGAAACTATATGCCCCAAAATTGTCCTACTTCATAGCAAGTGTCATACATTGGAAGAGAGTGAGGCCAGGCTGCGAGGATTTTGTTGTTTTGTTTTCTTACGCACGGTCAGTTAGGCGAACAGCTTTGTCAACGGCTCTTCGCTGAGAAATACAGGACGCACGACAAGAGATACTACAAGTCGCCGCATTCCTCAGGCAATCAGTCTGCATTGGAGAGCAGGGCCACAAGTGACGCTTTTAGGGCGCCGCGTTCCTGCATATATTCTCGTAAAAATCCATGCTCTGCCTCCTGAAAGACTCCACTACCCTCTTTACCGCCTTCAAGCGGCTGTTGCGGTTGTATCTGTTCAAGGAGGCACACTTGTTCTCATAGTCGTCGTAGTCGATGTCGTAGACGGCGATGCCAAACGTCACGTCGGAGTCCAAGGCCTTTGCTTTGCACAGCTGCAAACGAAGAAACGTGACGCAAGAATGATCGCAGTTTACTAATGAGGTTTTGTACAGTGCAGCTTCTTATTCAACACAAAATTAAATTCGGCGTTTTTTTGCATTTCGCCCCCATCGAAATATGGCTGAGATTGCACCCACAACATCGAGCTGAGCTCAGAAGTGCAACGCCATAGCCAATTGGGTGCTACGGCGGCGTTAAGTATCCCTATATATTCCGCTTTCAATTTCTCATTTCTCGCACAAATGATTCTACAGACGTTACATGTATATAGGCGCTAATAGGCGCACGTATGAGGCTCCCTAACATTGGCCGGCCGTGACAGCAGGTCAGGTAAGAGAAAGGGCTCACGCGCGATGTGCACAGTGCCACGGGTACCAACATGAGATTTCCGACTTGGCATTTCTTGCGGTAAATAAAAGTACGAACATTAAAAATTCTACAAAAATAAAATATCGTTGAGCGTGAGAATGCCCCAAAAGTTTACTATAACACTAGTTTCTACTAACCATTAAGGTTTCGGCACCAACTAGATATATACAGTCAAAAATGTACAATCATTTTATTCTGCCGGTACGAACATATAGGACAGAAACATAGAGCTTAGCAGAGAAGGTTAATGAGAAGGTATAGGTCACACAACGAGCAATACAACGAAATATATGTGGTCTTATATTAAAATGTGCACGCCCTAGCACCTTTTTTATTATTTTATTACTGCTTGCTATTGCCCCGACGCGCGCAGGTCTGGTAGAAATGTTTGAGTTCCCTCGAAGCAGAATTAGGTTTTCTCGTACATTCAAATTACAATCCGACGCCGATTGGTAAACAATCCAACGGCGAATCCGACGCCGAATGGTAAAGTGCTTTACCATTTTTCTGATGGATTTCACTGCGAGAAATTCAATTTTTGTTCACCAAAACCTTGCACCACGTGGAGGGCCTGCGCGGTCGATGTGGTTGGATTATTTTCTCCGCCAGCCGCGATCACACGTCGGTTTCCGACGCCGGATTTTCTGCGAGCCCTATCGCGTTAAAATGTTAGGCGTAAGGTAATGAGACAAGAAGGCAGCGATGTGGATTAGACAGCAAACGGGGGTAGCTGAAACAAACGGAGCTGGGCAGGCCATGTCATGCTTAGGATGAATAACCAGTGGACCATTAGATTTACGCAATGAGTACTAACAGAAGGGAAGTACAGTCGACGATGGCAGATAATTATTAGCTAGTGGGATGAAATTAGGAAAGTAATTCATCACTGGTTAACTAGTTACCCACTGACCCCATCAAGGTGGGGTCAGTGGGTAACTGGCGATAAAGGTAACTGGGGAGATCGCTGGGAAAATCCTGCGTCCTAAGGTGGACAGAAATAGGCTGATGATAATGATGATGATGATCTAGGAGGTGAATGCACCACGACGTCTTCATGCACTGGCTGTCTCCGTTTGCAGCCAGGGGAAACGCGCTTAAGTGCTCATTTCTTTGATGAGCAGTATTGTGATATCTGGATAAATATTGCTACACAACATGAGCGAATTTCGTAATGCGTAACGATGTCACGCTCAAGTAGCTGGCGTCCCGTCCAGCCTTTCGAGACCTGCTCTAGCATCAACTTTAAATATATTTTGTTTCGGAAACTTCATGTTTCAGCCATTATTCGTATACGTAAGTGAAGCGCGTGGTAGCTGCTAAAACCTATAGAATATCTGGAAGTGCTCCTTCAGCCAATAGGCAATGCCTAAAGCATGGCGTCCATAACGGGTTTCCCGCTTCACAATCCCTTCCGTCGCATGCAGTTTGCAAAAGCAGAGCTTTCGAAATCCCACTGTATTGCTCAGGTGACAACCGTCACCAGGACGTGTATTTGGACAATGGACCTCTTCGATTTTTTCGTTCTGGACTGCTCAGGACTGCCCGAGACACTGCGTACGCCGCACTCGTTGAATGAAAGGGCCTCCTCGGGTATTCAGGGAATGCCAACGACGGATATTTGAAGAGGCCCACTACTAACTGACGCAATAATGAATAAGTGTTTATAGTAGATGCCGCCTGCGTGAAGCAGTGCAGGCGAGTAGGAGGTTTCTAGAGATGAAAAGCGTGTTGCTCACCTTGGCAGCAAATGCCTTCTCGTCGTCGTAGACGAAGGTGCGCCTGATGCTCTCGATGTAGGTAATCACCGCGTAGTGCGTTTCCGAATAATTTAATTGAGCCCCGAAATCAGAGCCACCGCCGGGCACACCTGATAAAAAGAACGCGCGAGCGCAAATCTTCAGGATCATACGCCTCCGGGTCGGTCATTGCATAACCACGTGATGGGCAAACACCGCGGAGACGGTGATAGAGCGAGAGTGACAGTTGCAGTCGTCTCAACATTGAGTTGTGTACCCTCGCCACGTAAGCATGGATGATATTGCAGGGGAAAACATTACCTCCGAAAGTCCTGTATAAATACAAAGCAACAGAGGCATTGTTTTATAGAAACTATTGCCCTCAATTTGACAAGGTCACTTGCAATTAAATAAAATGGTTAAATTTACCACATGTGAAGAGGAGATTCTTAATATTTTAGCTGCCAACCTATTCATAAAAACTGTCGAACATTGAAAAATTAAAAACAAAGTACTTCAGTACCGAGCACGGAATACTGCAGTTATATCAGACATCTAAGCCGGAGAAAAATGATGTATTGTGGACTGTTTTCAAGTTTATCGCTAACTGGTGGGTTGGACTTAGGCAACACCTCCATGATATTTGCAACAATTTCACATAGCTTAAATTTGTACATAAAATTTGCCCGCTTTAGGTGTTCTAATAGATGCAGTTTACAGAACTGGGTTATGCGTTTTCATAAGCAGAGCTATGGATTTGTAAACTTAGTGCTTAAATTTTTCTTAGGCATCTTTCGTAAAACATTTCCGGTCCTAAGTCAAAGTACTGCTTTCCGCTGTTGATAGAATGCCGCTTTCTCTTTGAAAAGCAACAACCTTCATTCAAATTGATCGCGCGATTGTCTAGTAGAAGACGTTATTAGGTTTGAATGTATTTGTAGAGGAAAATATCAGTTATCCCCGAGCTAAAGCTTCCTTTTGGGCAATATACGAGGAAGGGCCATCTCGCTGTCTTGCTGCGGCCGTTGCATGTTTGCGGACAGGCATTTAGCTACAGGCGCATAAAGGGCCGCAAGCTTATCCTGCTTGAAAAGCTTGCGGCTCTTTATACACAATGCCTCACGACTTCAAGTGTACCAGGGAGCCGGAAGCACGTCAACATTATGCTAATCCATAAGAAGGGAGACGTCAAAGAAGTGAAGAATTATAGGCCCATTAGCTTGCTTTCAGTATTGTATGAAGTATTCACCAAGATAATTTCCAATACAATCAGGACAACACTTGACTTCAGCCAACCAAGGAGAACAGGCTGGCTACAGGAAGGGATATTCTACGATGGATCCTACCCAAGTCATCAATCAGGTGATCGAGAAACCTGCGGAGTACAACCAACGTCTCTATATGGCTTTCATAGATTTGAAAATGCATTTGATTCAGTAGAGATACCAGCAGTCATAGAGTCATTGCGTACTCAATGAGTACAGGAGGCATACATGAATATCTTGCAAATATCTACAAGGATTCCACAGCTACCTTGCTTTCTCCACAAGAAAAGTACAAATTTACCTTTCAAGAAAGGGGTCAGGCAAGGAGACGCCACCTCTACAATGCTATTCACTGCATGCTTAGAAGTATTGAAGCTCTTAGACTGGGAAGACGTAGGAGTGAAGATCAACGGTGAATATCTTAGTAACCTTCGGTTTGCAGATGACATTGTCCTTTTTAGCAACAAAGGGGACAAATTACAACAAATGGTTGAGGACCTTAACCGAGAAAGGGTAACAAAGGGGTAGAAGATTAATATGTAGCCTGGCAAAAGAACAAGAATTCAGGATCCCCTGTCAGCCTCTAGAGTCTGTAAAGGAGTACGCTTATCTAGGTCAGTTGCTCACAGGAGAGCCTGATCACAAGAAAGGAATTTACAGAAGAATAACATTAGGGTTGGAGTGCATACGGCAGGCATTACCAAATCCTCACTGGGAGCTTAACATTGTCGTCGAAAAGAAAAGTGAACAAGTGAAGGACTGCACAAAGAGCGATGGAACGAGAAATGTTAGGCCTAACGTTAAGAGACAGGAAGAGAGCGGTGTGGACCAGAGAGAAAACAGGGATCACCAATATTCTAGTTGACATGAAGAGGGAAAAATAGAGCTCGGTTGGACATATAATGCGTAGGATGGATAACCGGTGGACCATTAGAGTTACAGAATGAATACCAAAAGAACGGAAGGGCAGTTGAGGTCCACAGAAAACTAGATAGGGTTATCAAGTTAGGAAATATGCGGGCGCATGTTGGAATCAGCTAGCGCATGACAGGGGTACTTGGAGATCGCAGGGATAGGCCTTCCTCCTGCAGTGGACATAAGTATAAGCTGATGATAATAATGTGTCATGATTAAGAGACAACATTCGGAAGAAAAACGACGACGGCGAAAATCACGCAGTGTTCAATAGCACGAGCGCTATAAGCGCGTTACGCGAGCCGTGATAGAACGGCAAAGTAGCAATGGGCTGGCATTGTCTGCGTGGCTCCGGTCTGAGAGGGTCGCATCGCCTCCACCGCACTGGCGACGGAAGCAGCGGGTGTTGGGCTCCAGAGGCCGTGACGCTGGCAGTCCGATGCGTGGGCGTCGACCTAGGCGACGATTGAGCGAGGCTCCACGGGCTTGCTTTAGCCTCTCATGATAGTTCCGGACACCCGAGCAGCCACCCCCCTTCGAAACGACCAGCGGCGGCACGCAAGACAGTCCCCGGGGCACCTCGCTGTTAGTTTAGCAAGGCACCGGACGAAAGCGGTGGCCGAACCAGTCGCTAGGCCCACCTTGCCGAACCGCACTGCCACCTTATCGACAACGACCAGGATACGTAGGCTGCTACACCAGTGACGACTGCGACAATAGCATCGGGTGCAACAATCTGGACGAGACGCCACTTAAGCGGAGAAACCGCAAAAGTTTGGCGGCAATAGCTAAATATTTAAACCTATCAAAGGAGGTGGCGATGACGTTTATTGAGTATGCTCCGAAAGAGAAGGAAGAACAGCATGATCGTGCTCGCGAACAACAGGAACAGGAAAGGCAACTTTTGAGTTGAAGATAAAGCTAGCCGAGATCGGCGCGGGCTCTCGTGATGGCACGAGTACACCTGGATCGGCGTCGTCCAACTCACCTTCGTCCAGGTCAGGACATATTGGCCCTAGGAAATTGATAGCCCGTTTCGATGAGCGAAGGGATGACCTAGATGCGTATTTGCATCGGTCTGAGAGGATCGCAGTCGGGCAAGGTTGGGAGTAGAGCGAATGGGCCAGCACCCAAAGCCCGTATTAGTAGGGGAGGCTCTGAGTGTGTTTGATCGCATGCGAGCAGAGGAATCGCTAGACTGGGAAACGGTCTAGAAAACTTTATTTCAGAGGTTCAGGCTCATCGGCCAAGGGTTTCGTGAGAAGTTTAGATCTTCCAAGCCTGAGGATTCCGAAACTGGAAAACAGTTCGTGTGCCCCCTAGCGAATTACTTTGACAGGTGGATGGACCTGTCAGAAAGAGAGAAAACATACGGAGGGGTTCGCGACACAATTGTAGGCGAGCAATTTCTGACCCAACGTAGCAATAGGTTGTCGATATTTATTAAAGAGACAAAGCTACACACTGTGGAAGAAATGGACGAACTTGCCGACCAGTTTTTGGAGGCACAAGAGATAAGGAATCTAGGAAAGGGAATCTAAGAATTAGGAAGATGAGTTGAGCGGCAGACCCCAAAGGAGTGGGCGCAAGGCACTGCAGAGATGTTTCCTCTGTGACCATCCCTCGCGGTCATCAGGCAAAACATTGTCGCGTGGGACGTGATGATCAACGTGAGCGTATATATTGTGAATGGTGTAACAAGAGCGCACACAAAACCGAAGAATGCAGACGCAGACCACAACAAGTGTCAGAGGTTATAGCCCCTAGTGAAACTCTCAAAGTTCGCAGGTCCGAATAAAAGGAGGGATTAGAGAGTGTAAGTGTAGCCATTGTCGAGAGGGAGGAGCGACATATGCCAGTGGTAGAAGGTAAAGTAGAAGGAAACAAGGGCTACGGTATCAGGAGACATGGGTGCGAACACTGTGCTAGTAAGGAGAAGTTTCGTACCTCCAAAAAACATGACGGAGCAGGTGAAACCAGTCATGTTCGTGGACAAGTCGGTGAGATACGTCCCGTAGGCTCAGATCTATATATGCACGCCGTATTATACAGGGATGATGACAGCCAGGTGTGTAGACGACCCTCTGTATGACTTGATCTTAGGGAATATTCCAGGAGCGAGAAAGTCAAGGATGAAAAGTGACTGAATGAACCTACCTGACCAAACAGGTCAAGGAACTGTGATGGCCAGTAAGAAGGATAAAGAAACAAAAGATCAACACGCCTATAGCAGTCAGGCAACTTGGTGTATCCGTGGTAGAGCTGATAAGGCAGCAGAGAGAGATAGAACACTAAGATACGCGATGCGGAGGATCGGTAATAGACCTATGCGAGTAGTGGTCAGAGCAGGTGTAACAAATAAGCGGAAGAAGGGACTGGTGTATAGAAAATTTTGGAGTGAGGGTAAACACATGATGCGGTTGATGCTGCAGATACAACATAGACGAGTCCTAATGGAGAACTGTCATGTTATTGAGCACAGAAATAGAAGGCAGATGGTAGCAGCACTAACCAAAATGGTATTTGGTGAGCAGATGTTGTAAGCCCCATAAAAGAGCCAATAGCGATTAAGGGCTTTGAACAGTGTGCAGTTCTTTTGTGAGCGGTCAGATAGTGGCTGTTGATGATGAACTCTGGAGCATGTTGAACCGCTACATGCGGTGTATTGTTGTTGATTTTGAATTTAACGATGTTCTGGAACAAAATAACGTGAACTGAGCAAGTTTATACATGTAACGTGTTTTGGACAATGAACTCGTAAACAGTGTGAACAGTGCATGCGGTGAAATGTGAAATGTGCGCGACAGTGTGGTGGTGAGTAGTGAGCCACGATTACACGAGGAAAAGTACGCAAGGTACCGCAGAAGAGTTCAATTCGCAACAAATACGGCTGGTAGAAAGCAGTTTTGCGATAGAAAACTCTTGAAAAGGGGGCCAGTGTCATGAGTAGGAGACAACAGGCGAAAGAAGAACGACAATGAAGAAGAGCACGCAGTGTTCCAAATAGCACGAGCGCTCCAGGCGCGTGACCCGAGCCGTGATCAAGTGGGAAGGCAGCGTTGAGCTGCAATTGTCTGCGTGACTGCGGTCTGAGAAGGTCCTATCGCCAGCACCACACTAGCGACGGGAGCAGCGGGTCTTCGGCTCCGGAGGCCGCGACGCTGGAACTCCAAGGCGTGGTCGTCGACCTCGGCGACGTTCGAGCAAGGCTTCTCGGGCTTGCTGCAGCCTCTCACGGTAGTTCCGGACACGCCAGCAGCCACCCCCCTTCGAAGGCAGGCCAGCGGCGGCACGCAAGACAGTCCCCTCGTTGTCAGTTGAGCAAGGCACCGGACGGAAGCGGCGACCGAACCCGTCGCTCGGCCCACCTTTCCGAACCGCACTGACACGTCATCGAAAATGACTGGGATAATCAGGCTGCTACACCAGTGATGACTTCGACAGAGGTGTCGGGTGCAACGACCCCGGACGAGGCGCGACTTAGACGAGAAACCACAAAAGTCAACGACGAAAACATTTGAGCATTCCATTCATGCAGCGACACGTCCAGTGAGGCTAGTTGCCAGACTGCTAAGAGTGTCGGTGACTAAGAGTGGCTATAAGTACAGCATAGCTGGCTGCAATTTTTATGTACGATTTAGAGCCGCGTGTATGTATTACACATATTGTTATGTTTATTATTGTGAGTATGGTTGTCTCGAGAATATTTCGTTTTGATTGCTTTCATTAAATCATGTGTACCGTGCCGGCATCGGTGTCTCAGTCCATCTCCTGAACACCCGAGCCCCCGAAATCTTACAGAATGAATGACGCAACCGTTGCTCATGGAGCCCTAAAAGCACACTCTAGGCAAAATTAGCACCATTTGGTAATTAACTCGTACACAACATTAACTTTCATCTATCTTGCATTCAGTTTACTTTCGGTACCGCTACACTCCTGGTACTTTCAGGTCACAAGCAGCATGAACGTTCTATCGTAACGTCAAGTTCCTGCTAAGACGCCAGCAAACGCAGAGTGTTATGTAAACGAAGTATGAACAAGATTGATGACTGTTTTTGATGGGGGTGACTATGAGCCTCTATCGGAAGTTAAAATTCTCTAAAGTACCGTCGGCGATGATGACATAACTATGATTTTCAATATACAGTGCTGAAGGCCCCTCACTGCGCCTAAATAGTGTAAGCCTTTTTGAAGGTTCATATTTCGTGACCACATGCCAAAAGCCCTTTAAAAACATGTTCGCTTATAATGGTGGTTAGAGTAGGGAGAAGGCTGCCCCTACATGAAGGTTTATAATGGGGCGACCCAAGCGTTTACCATTACACTACCTTATATTTATCGAAAATGCCGGTCGTGTCCGTTAAGCAAAACGTAGCGTTTACAGCGAATAGCTTTCTTAGCCTATGGTACACGTTTCATTGGACTCTCTAGTCTAGGGAGAGAATGAGAGGTATTATGGAGAGAAAGAGGCCCTATAACTTGTCTATGGAGACAGAGGGATGCCAGTCGTACACGCTAAGAATAAACATAGCGTGTAAAGCGAATAGCTTTCTTTGCCTACGATACACGTTTTATTGGACCACGTATCTTGTCTAGGGAGAGATTCGGAGGGATTATGGGGAGAAAGAGGCCCTAGATTGTGTCTAGGGAGAAAATCGGAAGGATTATGGAGAGAAATGGGTCCTTTATTTTGTCTAGGGAGAGAGTGAGAGGGAATGTGGAGCGACAGAGGCCCTATATCTTCCCTACGGAGAGGGAGAAATTATGGAGCGAAGGACGGCCTGTGTCTTCTTTTGAGTGAGAGCGAGAGGGATTATGAAGAGAAGGAGGCCCTATATCTTCTCTAGGCAGAGAAGGAGATGGATTATAGAAAAAAGAGGACCTCTATTTTGCCTACGGAGAAGGTGAGAGGGATAATGGTGAGGAAAATGCTCTATAGCTTCTCTACGGAGAGAGGGAGAGGGATTATGGAGAGAAAGTGGACCTATAACGTCTCTAGAGAGAGAGTGTGAGATGAATTATGGAGAGGAAGATGCCCTTTTTTAGTCTAGAAAGAGAGCGAGAGGGATTATCGAGAGAAAGACGCCCTATATCTTCTCTACGGAGAGAGTGAGAGTGATTATGGAAATATAGAGGCCCTTTATCTACCCTAGGGTGAGAGTGGGACAGGAATTATGGAGGGAAAGAGGCCCTATACCTTCTCTAGAGAAAATGGGAGAGCGATTAGAAGAGAAAGAGGCCCTATATCTTCTCTAGACAAATAGTGGGATCCTTTATAGAAAGAAACGGGCTCTCTATTTTGTCTAGGGAGTTAGTGAGAGGAATTATTCAGAGAAATAGGCCCTATAACTTGTCTACGGAGAGAGAGAGAAACACGGAGAGACAGAGGCTCATGTTTTTCTCAAGTTAGCGCATCTCAGTATTCACCCTCATGTTTTAGCACGGATTAAGGTGGTGGTCCCACTCCGGCGGCACGAGCCCCCCGTTTTCAGTACTTTTGGGATAACCGTGGAGGCTCTTCTACTCAGGATATAAAGTTGTGGTATATACTATAAGAAAACTTAATTCCTGTACATTCCAACTATCTATAATATAAAGAAATTGATTAATGTGATTTAGAAATAAATGTTCAAAAACAAGCATGAGATACATGGTTTTTGCGAACTGTGTCTCAGTTGTGACCATATTTAGAAGAAACTACCGCATTTACTGCAGTGCGACTTGCTCTTTAGCTTTCGGACATATTTATCTATTTCCTAGATGCAGCAAAATAATGTTGAATTATTACTTTTTCGATAATTTGCTTTTGAAGATTGCCAAATATTGCAATCTTCTGTTGTCAACAGCCGGCAAATACAGGCTCAAGGAAGCTAAATTTTGGAGAAATCAGAGATCAAAGAATTTCCATTTGGGGTGCAAAATTTCATTCATGTATCTTTATTAGTTTTCCTAATAATGTAACCAAAATTCAGCAATATTTAGAATTCTGCTTCTACTTTTGCCCATTTTAGCGGGAACGTACTAAAGCTACGAAAATGCGGTTTAAAGCTAATAAAGGTACATGAATGAAATTTTACGTCCTAACTGGAAATTTCTTGAACTCTAATTTATCCAAAATTCAGCTTCCTTGAGCGTGCAGTTGCCGGGCTGTTTACAACAGAAGATTGCGATATTAGGCAATCTTCAAAAGGAAATTGTCGAAAAAGTACAAATTCAACATTATTTTGCTGCGTCTAGGAAATATATAAATATGTCCGAAAGCTACAGAGCAAGCCGCAATGCAGTAAATGCGGTAGTTTCTTCTAAATATGGTCACATCTGAGACACAGCTCACAAAAACCAGGTATCTCATGCTTGTTTTTGAACATTTATTTCTAAATCACATTAGCCAGTTTCTTTCTATTTATATTTCTTTTTTATGGTATATACGACAACCTTATATCCTAAGTAGACGAGCCGCTACGGTTGCTCCAAAAGTACTGAAAACAGGGGGTCATGCCGCCGGAGTGGGAATTTCTCGCGTTCAGTTCACCGCCGTTAATGGTTCAGTTCACAGTGTTCTTTTTGCGTAATGAATGAGTTTATTTCTCCTGTTTACAACAGAAAGGAAGCAGAAGCTAAAGGCCATGTGGCCTGACAAAGGCTTCTGCTCCCAGAACAATGTATCATACAGACATACCGAAATCAACTGGAGTGCCGCCAGACAGAATATTATTTTCGTGAAACAGAACATGTCTACAAGAATAATGAGAAACCGACAGAGTACTCAAAGTACGATACCTTTTTTTTCAGACCAGCTACAACCTCAAAGCAAAAGAAGCAAAAGACTGACAATTTATACTGCGGTTCTAATCAAAGTCAATATTGTTCTGTATGAGAAAAGTTTTGTATGGTTTATTAGAACATTCCATAATTTCATCTTCAAAATCAGGTATAGCGATTTAGTAGTGAAGGTACCTGGTAACTGACAAGTTGTTTTCCATAATTCGTTCTTATTTTGGGTGTTCTCATATTATGTTGTCGAAGGCTGTAGTGCGGATTGGTGGGTACATTCTGGATGTACTGTGATTTGTGTTGTTTAATGTATTGCAGCAACTTGTAATAATACGCCTGGTTTGCCTTTAACATAGAATGTTTTGCTGGTGATGGCCTATGAAATGTGTACCGGTTTTCTTCGTGAAAGGTATTGCTTATGCTGTTGCACATAACTTCGTTGTTATACTATCGCTGGCTTGCTTCTTTATTCCATTCCCTTTTTTTAACAGATTGCAATCCTGTGCCTGGTTGTGCTTCACGTTTTTTATTTCAGTATTAGTTCATGTTTGCACATTGCTCATGATCGACAAGGCGTTGATTCTCTTTGCTTGGCAAACTGGTTGTAATCCTTCCTCGTGGTTGTGCTTCATTTCGTGTGCGCAGCATGCATGTTTTTGAAATGTTAATTTGAATTTGTGCGTGACTTTTGCTTTAATAGCCCTGTACAAGAGCGCATGTTTACAAAATGTCATTTTTTTAACATGATTGTCTCTTTGTAATGCCCACCTGCTATGCTCTCAACTGAGAGTGGCAGTATTGAAAATAAATAAATAAATGGTGTGGTTCTAAAGTTTTGTGCAAAGCCACAATATCCCTCGGATGCACGTAAGACTCTTTTTTGCAGCATTCAAGTATATTTTCAAGTATTGCCCCAAATTATTATGCAGTAGGTTAATCTAGAATAAAAGAGTGCGTAGTACAATGAACTTTTCAACCATGGTGAAACCAGAGTACCCAATCTGTATGAGCAACCAACAGTTCTGCTTAGTTCCATAGCAAGTTTGTCGATGTGCATGTCCCAGGCCAAATCCTCTTGGAACCACACTCCGAGAAATTTTTGACATTTTACCTTCTCTATCAGCCTATCTTCAAAAAGAATAGCCGCATTGCAGTTACGTGATTTACTAGTAGGAGCAAATATTAAATATTTTGTTTTGGAAGAATTCATTTGTAGCTTATTCTGTTGTAACCAGCAAGAGAGTTGGTTCAAGTAATTGTTAGCTTTCAATTCGAGCTCTGTTATAGTAGCAGCTTTAAAGAATATGTTAGTATCATCTGCAGACATAACTAATTCAGGAGACTCGGGGATGTCACACAGATCACTAATATATGTTATAAACAAACGAGGTCCATGTATTGATCCTTGTGGAACACCTTTTATGATTTCCGCGTAAGATGAAACATCTTTATTTACACTGACATATTGATAACAATTGGTTAAGTAATGTCGTAAAAGTTTTAATACGATACCTCGTACACCGTACTGTTCCAATTTGCTAATTAATAAACTGCGGCATACTGAATCAAAGGCTTTCCTAAGGTCTACAAATAAGCCTAATGTATACATTCTATTTTCAATATTTGTTATTATTTAATGTTTGATATTAAGAAGAGCTGCTTCATAAGATTTATTTTTTGGAATTCATACTGCGTGTCACTGATTACATTATATTTACTGAAAAATGTTTGCAGTCTAACATTCAGGACACCCTCGAACTCCTTTGATTGAACAGATAAGACAGATATCGGCCGGCAACTTGTCATTAAATGTTTATCACCTCCTTTGTAAATAGGACATACACGTGTTATTTTTGGACAATCAGATGTGTGATTGTTCACATAATAAACAGAATGTTTATGATGTGAACAATCACAGGTGCAATTATATCCGCACTTTATTTCATTCGTACTGGTTTCACATCATCATACCCAGCAGAGACGTTGTTTTTTTATTTTAAACAGTAGTTGCAAAACTTCAGCAGGTGTAACAGGTGTAAGTATCACTGAGTTAGTAAGACTGAATTGTTCACTATAGATCTGGCCATGCGTTCCCCCCTCTTCGGAAGCTGGGTACTGGAGACAAAATATTCATTCAGAGCAGCTGCTGCTTCTCTGCCTGTCAACAGGACAGTGGCTGTCTTTATGTTTATCTCCATGTTCTGTCTTTTCGTAGATGTTAGGTCTCTGACTTCATTCCAAACTTTCCTAGGGTCATTTTCTTATTTTTGCAAACAACCGTTCATAGTAGTTAATTTTAGCTTGCTTTAATTCACCGGTGACCTTATTTCTGTATTTTTGAAGGTAGTGAACAATTGCCCTTTCCTACATTTTACAAACAAGTGATACAATTCGTCTTTTTTGTGATCATTTTAAGCAAAGCTGCATTTATCCAGGGTTTTCATAGTTTCTTGCTCCTCTGATTGCACAATTTCAATGCAAGCGCTTGGCCGTAGCACATAATCATTTTATGAATAAACAATTTGTATGCGGCCATTTGGATCTTGTTTTTCAAATGCACATGGCCAGTCTGTTCATAGGATCAGAGCACGGAAATTTTCTAATGCGCTTGCGTGGAAACTACAAAATACAGGCAGATGATCACTTATCTCAGCTGATAATGGTCCCGCAAGGCAGTCAGTTGAGTGTACACTGGTTATGCATATATCAAGCAAGGTAGGCGTTGGCGCTGTTAACCGCTTGGGTTCCGAGATTACGTTTTTGCACATAAACGAATTAATTAATTAATTAATTATAGGGTTTTACGTGCCGAAACCACTTCTGATTATGAGGCACGCCGTAGTGGGGGACTCCGGAAATTTGGACCACCTGGGGTTCTTTAACGTGCACCTATATCTAAGTACACGGGTGTTTTCGCATTTCGCCCCCATCGAAATGCGGCCGCCGTGGCCGGGATTCGATCCCGCGACCTCGTGCTCAGCAGCCCAACACCATAGCCACTGAGCAACCACGGCGGGTCCATAAACGAATTGATTAGACCAGCAAACTGTCTGGATTCTATGTCGTCCGACAACATATTTATATTTACGTCACCCGTTATGATAAAGGTGGAGGACGAATGGATCAGGAAATGTAGTACTTGTTCTAGGAAATCTCAAAGGCTCAACTCACATCTGGTGTACCCCAGGGGAGCGTGCTTGTTCCCCCGCGCTTTGTAATATTAATTTATCATTTATCTAATTGTGTATCTTCCCAAATTAGACTGTTCGCTGACGACAGTGTCGTGTACCGAGTCATTAATTACCCTTTGTTGGACAGTGGGACATATACGTCCCACTTTTCATTCCATGTTCTCGGTGCTGTCGCTCCTTAAGAGAGCTGGCTCTATCACATACAAGCCACTAACTCTATCTGTTGAGTATGCCACAACATTCTGTATGCACTTTCATAGCGTTTCCGCTAAGTGGAAGCACGCAACAAGACAAGTAGCTGGCTCTATCACATACAAGCCACTAACTCTATCTGTTGAGTATGCCACAACATTCTGTATGCACTTTCATAGCGTTTCCGCTAAGTGGAAGCACGCAACAAGACAAGTAGCAGCTTTTGTTTTAGATGCGAAGCAGCTTATGGCGGGGGCTTTGTCCATCCCTTTTCCGTCCCGCGGCGTCCCACACCCCCACAGTGCATACGCGTCCCCTCACCCTCTCTCTCCTCTCCTACGCTCCCCCTTTCTCTCCACTAGGAATCCTCTACTCTACGGAGCGGCGCGCACGACAGGTGGTGCGACAGCTGCATACTCCGCTGGGGGCGCCACGGTAGTTCCGCGGTATGAAAATGCCGGAGCGCGCGTGCCTCATTCTCTCTCCTGTGCAGCGCCGCGATGAGCACTCGGGCCGCTGCCGCGAAATGGGAGCGGCAACGTGGCAATCCCGAACTTCGGGCTCGCGAAGCCGAAAGGAAACGTGAACGGCGGCTAGCAGACCCTGAACTCCGAGCTCAGGAAGCCGAATCGAAACGTCAACGTCGAGCGGTGTATCCCGAGCTGGCGCGGCAACGCGAAGCCGAATCGAAACGTCAACATCGAGCGGTGGATCGCGAGGCGGCGCGGCAACGCGAAGCCGAATCGAAACGTCAACCTCGAGCGGTGGATCCCGAGGCGGGCGGCAACGCGAAGCCGAATCGAAACGTCAACGTCGAGCGGTGGATCCCGAGGTGGCGCGGCAACGCGAAGCCGAATCGAAATGTCAACGTCAAGCGGTGTATCCTGAGGAGGCGCGGCAACGCGAAGCCGAATCGAAATGTCAACGTCGAGCGGTGGATCCCGAGGTGGCGCGGCAACGCGAAGCCGAATCGAAACGTCAACGTCGAGCGGTGGATCCCGAGGCGGTGCGGCAACGCGAAGCCGAATCGAAACGTCAACGTCGAGCGGTGGATCCCGAGGTGGCGCGGCAACGTGAAGCCGAATCGAAAGGTCAACGTCGAGTGGTGTATCCCGAGGCGGCGCGGCAACGCGAAGCCGAATCGAAACGTCAACGTCGAGCGGTGGATCCCGAGGCGGCGCGGCAACGCGAAGCCGAATCGAAACGCCAACGTCGAGCGGTGGATCCCGAGGCGGCGCGGCAACGTGAAGCCGAATCGAAACGTCAACGTCGAGCGGTGGATCCCGAGGCGGCGCGGCAACGCGAAGCCGAATCGACATGTCAACGTCGAGCGGTGGATCCCGAGGCGGCGCGGCAACGTGAAGCCGAATCGAAACGCCAACGTAGAGCGGTGTACCCCGAGGCGGCGCGGCAACGCGAAGCCGAATCGAAACGCCAACGTCGAGCGGTGGATCCCGAGGCGGCGCGGCAACGTGAAGCCGAATCGACATGTCAACGTCGAGCGGTGGATCCCGAGGCGGCGCGGCAACGTGAAGCCGAATCGAAACGCCAACGTCGAGCGGTGGATCCCGAGGCGGCGCGGCAACGCGAAGCCGAATCGACATGTCAACGTCGAGCGGTGGATCCCGAGGCGGCGCGGCAACGTGAAGCCGAATCGAAACGTCAACGTCGAGCGGTGTATCCCGAGGCGGCGCGGCAACGCGAAGCCGAATCGAAACGCCAACGTCGAGCGGTGGATCCCGAGGCGGCGCGGCAAAGCGAAGCCGAATCGACATGTCAACGTCGAGCGGTGGATCCCGAGGCGGCGCGGCAACGTGAAGCCGAATCGAAACGTCAACGTCGAGCGGTGGATCCCGAGGTGGCGCGGCAACGTGAAGCCGAATCGAAAGGTCAACGTCGAGTGGTGTATCCTGAGGCGGCGCGGCAACGCGAAGCCGAATCGAAACGTCAACGTCGAGCGGTGGATCCCGAGGTGGCGCGGCAACGTGAAGCCGAATCGAAAGGTCAACGTCGAGTGGTGTATCCTGAGGCGGCGCGGCAACGCGAAGCCGAATCGAAACGTCAACGTCGAGCGGTGGATCCCGAGGTGGCGTGGCAACGTGAAGCCGAATCGAAAGGTCAACGTCGAGTGGTGTATCCTGAGGCGGCGCGGCAACGCGAAGCCGAATCGAAACGTCAACGTCGAGCGGTGGATCCCGAGGCGGCGCGGCAACGCGAAGCCGAATGGAAACGCCAACGTCGAGCGGTGGATCCCGAGGCGGCGAGGCAACGCGAAGCCGAATCGACATGTCAACGTCGAGCGGTGGATCCCGAGGCGGCGCGGCAACGTGAAGCCGAATCGAAACGTCAACGTCGAGCGGTAGATCCAGAGGCGGCGCGGCAACGCGAAGCCGTATCGAAACGTCAACGTCGAGCGGTGGATCTCGAGGCGGCGCGGCAAGGCGAAGCCGAATCGAAATGTCAACGTCGTGCGGTGGATCCCGAGCCGGCGCGGCAACGCGAAGCCGAATCGAAACGTCAACGTCGAGCGGTGGATCCCGAGGCGGCGCGGCAACGCGAAGCCGTATCGAAACGTCAACGTCGAGCGGTGGATCCCGAGGTGGCGCGGCAACGCGAAGCCGAATCGAAACGTCAACGTCGAGCGGTGGATCCCGAGGTGGCGCGGCAACGCGAAGCCGAATCGAAATGTCAACGTTGAGCGGTGGATCCCGAGGCGGCGCGGCAACGTGAAGCCGAATCGAAACGTCAACGTCGAGCGGTGGATCCCGAGGCGGCGGGGCAACGCGAAGCCGAATCGAAATGTCAACGTCGAGCGGTGGATCCCGAGGCGGCGCGGCAACGCGAAGCCGAATCGAAACGTCAACGTCGAGCGGTGGATCCCGAGGTGGCGCGGCAACGCGAAGCCGAATCGAAATGTCAACGTCGAGTGGTGTATCCCGAGGCGGCGCGGCAACGCGAAGCCAAATCGAAACGTCAACGTCGAGCGGTGGATCCCGAGGTGGCGCGGCAACGCGAAGCCGAATCGAAATGTCAACGTCGAGCGGTGGATCAAGCTAACAATCTCCCCGCTGCCTGGGATCCACACATGGTTCCCTTTAGCGGGAGATGGAGTAATTTTTTTCATGTCTGCATTTCCGTTTTTCTGTGCTTTTGTGAGCTACTTTCGAGCAAGAAAAAATGTCTGGTGAGTAAATCTTCTCTTTCTTGCACTACAGTAACCACTTAAAAACAAACTATCAGCTATAATTTGTGATGTTTAGCGTGCATAGATAAACGGAACGTTTTTTTACGAAAACCAGTGTGATTCACCTGTTCCAGGTTAGGCTTAGCGTATAGAGTGCGGGCTGTTCGATCCGCACTGATTGGTTCTTTCTTTTCCTAAAGGTAATAAGTGTCTCACTTCTCAAGGAGCACTTTAATTATTCAGGAGAGCGCCAGAGCACTCTAACCGTGATGATGAGCATCGTTCGGAGAACCTTCCGGATGGTTCTCCGGAAGCATCGATTCTCCGGGAAAACTCACCACCCAAACTTGACAGGCACGCGTTGGCGGTGCCGCGGGTGCTCAACTAGCAAAAAAGAAGTCCACGCGAAGTACATGTGCAATGTGTCCAACGTTCCACTGTGTGCAACTTGCTTCGCACGATTTCCCTCCAAAAATATATACTGCCTCAAGTGGACAGCGGGACACATGAGTCACACTTGATCAAAATGACCTAACTGGACAGTGGGACATATAGGTCCCACTTCTTTTTTTTTGCAATAAAACACTTCTCGGCATTCGGATTGGTTTTTATGGGATCAAGAAGCGATCAATAGCTCGCTAAAATGTCTTACGCAAGATAACAATTGTTTCCTCGTTGTGTCCAACAAAGGATTAAAAGTGAAACTGACAACCAATCTTTGCAAACTGACCACGATTCAATTAACACTTGGTGTTCATCGTGGCTAATGATCTTTAACCATTCTAAGGCAAAGCTTGTCTCCTTTACAAAAAACTGTTGCCGCATCCCAACCACATACACTATTAATGACATAACAGTTGAGACAGCTTCTTCTTACAAATATTTAGGAGTTCACCTTCAGTCTGATTTACCTCGAACTATCACATTGATCTGATTCTATCAGCTGCTAACCGTTCTCTTGGCCTCTTAAAAGGTAACCTTCGACATGTTCCTGCGCCGGCGAGACAACTTGCTGATATTAGCTTAATGTGACCTAAAATCCAGTACGCTTGATCCGGATCAAGCCTACATCATAGATAACATCGAATCTCTGCAGAACGGTGCTGCTCGTTTCATTTTTTCAGATTGAATGAATGAATGAAATCAACTTTATTGGAAGGTCCTGCAAGTCGTAGGGGATCGTCGACCCCTACGAAGTGGGCTTCTCCCACGACGAGACCGGGAGCCAAAGCTCGGCGACGTCGTCGTGGACTCGCTGGACTGCTCAGAGTTGAGGAGCCGGTTGGTCGGTCCTGGTGGCCTGATCGAAGTTCTTCTTTTCTTCCTCAATGTCGGGTTGAGCTCGCGAGCACGACCAGAGAAGGTGGAAGACGTTTAAAGGTGAAGCACAGCTATCGCAGTAAGATCTGTTGTAAACCTCAGGTAGGTAGTGGTGAAGTCTGTTTTGTGTAGGGTATGTATCTGTTTGTAACATACGCAGAGTGACTACTTGAACCCGATTGAGGCTGCGGTGCGGTGTACTGTATGAGCGTCGCAGAAGCCGGTAGTGTTAATGATTTCGTTTTATGTGAAGGGGGGGCAGCGATTCTCGGGTGGGTCACTCAGGAGCGCTCGGTCTGTAAGGACTCGCGCTGCCCCGTGCACAACGACATTTTTTTCAGATTACGTGCGTTTCACTAGCGCCACGTCGTTAAAAGCTCGTGCTGGTCTGGATAACCTTTCCCATCGTCGCAGACTTCCTCGCTTAACTCTTCTTCACAAAATTTATCACCATTCGTTCCTTCATGCCGATTTCTTTCAATGACCGTTAGCCTTTCTTTCACGGCGTGACCAACCTTTCAAGATCAAACACATCATTTCCCGCACTTCATCTTTTGCGAAATCATTCATACCTAAAATAATAATTGAGTTCAACCAGCTGCCTCCTACAATCGCAACTGAAATAAATACATCAAATTTTCATGAACTTCTAAAAAATTAATGCGATACGTAGCTTTTCTTCGAGTTCTCTTCCATTTATCGCAATGTGGTTGATTTTTGCTGTTCTGTTTAATATGTTGTGTTTTTTCATTATGTTTTATTGAATGTTGCCACATTTTATTCTTGTTGCCTATTCCGTTTCTTTTGATAGTCATGGAATTTTTATCACCCCCTCCCCCCCCTATGTATTACCCTCGTTCTGAGGACCATTACGGGCTTGTTGAAATAAATAAATAAATAATGCAGAGAAAGAGGCCCTATATTTTATCTACGGACAGTGTGAGACAGAGTATGGAGAGACAGAGGCCCTATATCTTCACTAGGGAGAGAGTGAGGAATTATGGAGCGAGAGAGGAATTATATCTTTTAAAGGGAGAGAATGAGAGTGATTATGGAGAAAAGGACATTTATCTGCTCTAGGCAGAGAGTGTGAGATAATTTATGGAGAGAAAGGGGCCCTACACCTTCTCAACGGAGAGTGTGAGAGGCATTAGAAGAAAAAGAGGCCCTATATCTTCTCAGGTCGAAGAGTGAGATCAAAAACAGAGATATACAGACCCTCTAGTTTGCCTAGGGAGAGAGTGAGAGTGATTATTGAGATAAAGAGGCCCTATATGTTATCTAGGGAGAGAGTGAGAAACAGTATGAAGAGACAGAGAACCTATACCTTCTCTAGGGAGAGATTGAGGGATTATGGAGCAAGCGATGCCATATATCTTCTCTACAGAAAGAGCGAGAGGGATTAAGGACAGGAAAAGGCCCTAATCTTCTCTAGGCAAAGAGTGTGAGATAGATTATTTAGACAAACAGGCCCTCTATTTTCGTCTAGGAAGAGAGTGAGACAGATTATGGAGATATGAAACCTTCCATCTTTTCCAGGGAGAGAGTGAGAAGGATTATGGAAGGCCCTATATTTTCTTCAAGGAGAGAGGGAGAGGGATTAAGGAGAGAAAGAGTTCCTATATTCTGCAGCCCTTTAGGAAACACGGCACAGTGCCTTGTGGAATACTAAGAGAGCACCGCCGGCTACAGCCCTCCTTCCTACTCGCCGCCGCTGCCCTCTCCCACTCTTGCGGCTTCAGGAAGGCAGGAGGCCACTTACCTTCCAAGCCGCCACTTGCGGAGCCAGATACAACACAAAATTAAATAACCCGATTATATGGCCACCAGTATGGCCGCCGCACATGTGATGGTGACTAGTTATGTTCTCCAGAGAATTATTCAGTGAAACAACAAACGTTATCTAAATATTATAGCTGCGCAAATGTACGCGTTCAGTTCAGCATTGCTTTAATAAGCAGGATTGCCATGTGCTCCCTCGTTGCGGCCTGCTGCCACTATGACCTCCGAGATGTGGTGGTGTAGATGGGCGCACTGCAGCCTGGAAGGCCATGCTATCGCTACGGCTCTTGATAGGCTATGAGGATCAGGACGAGGATGAAAACGGGTGACCACGTCGACGCGCACAGCGAGACGCTGCGCGACACAAGCAAGCAACATGTGAACCGCCCGCACGCGATCCCATCCCACTCAACTCCCCAACGCCCTGATATGAGTCTGCCAAATGCTATCCATCACAGGTCAAGGCCACATCACCTAAAAACTTCAGGAGGAGTCAGGACACCTCCCTCATGAATGTCCATTGTTCTCGCAAGAACACAACGTCGCTCACAATAGAGTCTAAAGCGCTTCCTAGACGTTCGATTCTTCAACCAAAGTTTTGGAACGCTTTACTCTACGCTCGCTTACCTCAGTGTAGCTGCCGAACGACACAATGTCTGGGTCAGATGAACAGCGCGTAAAGAAGTCGACAATATCAGGGAACAGAGGCTCTGTCCAACGTCCCTTCAAGGTCACCGACACGAGTCCTCTGGTGTCCGTGCCCTTGGCGTAGAGCTCGCGAAGGCTGAACACGGCAGTCGACTGCAAAATAGATTAATTGTTAGGAACATCCTTTTATAAAGTTATACTAATATTCTACATGTCTTGATGCATATGTTGGAATAATTTAACGCTGCGGCTCAAAAATGTGGAATACGTTATAAAGCCTCTGGTCTAAAACAGTATGACAGCTCAAACAAAGCAGTAAACGGTTTCTTCGCGAGAACCAGAACCTGTAGCAAATTTTTTTTCTGCTTTGTTTTGTTCTGTAACATTGTTCCAGCAAAACCGCATATTGTTCAATCGTGTTAATATGTATACATGCTACATCTAGAGCTGGGCCTTTATACTTTATTTTTAGGGGCGAAGCTCCTTATGGCGGCACCCGTTCCGTCCCCGTCGTAGTAGTAGTAGTAGTGTGTAACCAGTCTGAGAAAAATGAGAAAAAAAATCCGAAGTTGTGTCCATAGCGCGGAATCGAACCAGGGACCCCTCGCTTCCGAGCGCGCGGCGTTAGCCCACTACGCCACGAAGCTTTTTTTTCTTTATTCCCTTCTTTGCATCAATACATACACCCGTACAAATACAAAGCAGGTCACTTGGCGCTACACAATATTAACGCATAATTTGGCTAGACTATGCTACTTTGAAAGGCCTTCAAAGAGGCCACCACAGACACCAAAACGTCAAGCTCCTGAATCCACTCTGGTGGTTCAATCATGTGCCTTAGGGCATCCCGGGTGTACGTAAGACTTTCAACTAGGTGTTGCCTTGCCGACCTTGCATCTACGCGGGCATTCCTGACATCCATGCGCGTTTTCCACACACTGTTCATACACAAAAGCATTATCATGTCAGCCGGCACTCCCTCTGCGTCTGCGCATGGCAAGAAACGAATACCGAAAGAGCTTATCGGCAGTTCTTTTTTCAGAGTTCGTTTGAGAACGTCCCACAAGAAAACGGAGTCATGGCAATCCAGGAAGATGTGCTCGATAACTACGCCACGAAGCGGACATGGACAAACGCACCACGATGGCTATAAATACCCAACATTAACGAAAGGCCGCGTTTCTAGCGCGTTTCTAACGCGTTTGTGCTAGCGCGTTACGGCCCGTGTAAGAAGCTGGTGTAAGACGCTGTGGCCTCTCCACCTTACCTTCAACGCGTTTCGAACGCGCTGCCCGAAGCGGTGGCAAGTCAAGTTCAAGTCGAGGAGCGTTTATGAATACGGGGGGTATACTCTCTCAGCAGTCATGTGATGGCGTCGGCAAACGCGGTGCACGTTCCGGCATGTGTAAATGGCTGCGTAAGACGCTGTGGCCGCTCCCCCTTACTAGAGAGTACTGCACGTTTCTAACGCATTTGTGCTAGCGTCCCCTTAAGCGGGAGATCCGATTATTCCCTCCGGAGCTTCGCCCACTCATCATCATTCACCTCGTGGATCTGCTGTCATTTTTTTACTGCACCGGGGACTAGCCTTTTTCGGTTATCGATCCAGATACTTCTGTATTCGTTTTCTACGTGTTTTGACTGACTGATTGTTTGATTAATTCAATAAGTTGTTCTCACGCATTTGTGCGATCTAATACTTGTAATGACCTACATGTCTTGGTGGATCATTTGAATAATTTATTCCTGCGGCTGAAAAATTTGCAATCTATTATAAAGCCTCTGTTATAAAGTCGAGCGGCTGCGGAGCACCCGATCAACGCGGCAGTCGGACCTGCGACATGGCAGAGGGTGCTAAGAATATCTCGGTCCCGACCGGCCACCTTTGGAAACTGAACCTGACAACGTTCAACACGCGCACCCTATCGACTGAGGCTAGCTTAACAGTGCTATTTCAGTAATTGTCAGCCATTGTTTGGGATATTATTGGCCTTAGTGAGGTTAGAACTGGTGAGGCCTATACAGTGCTGTCTAACGGCCACGTCCTCCGATACAGAGGTCTTCCAGATAAGAGAGAATTCGGGGTAGGATTTCTAGTCCATAAGGCCACAGCAAGCAATATTGATGAATTCTAGAGCATAAATGAGAGGGTAGCAGTCGTCGTAATAAAACTGAAGAGTATAGAAGGAAGGTCGTACAAGCCTACGCCCCAACCTCCAGGCACGATGATGAAGAAATAGAACAGTTTTATGAAGATGTTGAATTAGCAACGACACAGTTGCAAACTAAGTATACTGTAGTCATGGGCCACCTGATCAACAAGAAGAAAGTAATGGATATTAGAAAAAATAAAACGTGGGGAAAAGATTGAGGACGCAGTAAAATATTGTTACGCGAACGAATCATGAAGGAGGAGACTATTTGCAAAATAAATTTACAAAGGATAACTGCAGCGCTGGCCAGGTCACCATACAGCTCGAAAGCCAGAAGCAGTTCGTCTTCTTCGCAGGGGCGCCTGCGCGCATCGTCCACAAGAAACACGCAATATACATTTATCATTACATTATCCATGGTGGCGGAAGCACCGTCCTGGTGCCTCTGAATATCAGTGGTAACAGAGAGTAATATGGTATGGGGCGTGCGACAAGCACAACCTCAATGGAATTCGCGGCAGATAAGGCACTGGTACTGACTGGGGAGATTTCATACGTAACTGGAGTCACGGCACGCAGCACTCGATATGGACCTCTGTACCGAGACAGGTGTTTCTCTGACCGGCCAACGTGACGAGTCGGTGACCACAGGCATTCCAGAGATCCAGGCGAAAAGTGGACGTCTCTTTGTAGACGATCGTACGAACGCCGTTGGTTTTTTTGGGGGGTCAGGAGGCGAGCGCAGGAAATTTCGCATGCTTGGGCTGCCCTGGTGATGGCTTTAGGTGCATATTCGCTGCTCTCTGCGGCGGCGGATGGAAGGGGTGTGTAAAGTGGCAATGTGTGTTCCCGGCCGAACGACAGAAAGAACGAGGAATAACCGGCAGTCTCGTGGCGTGAATAATTGTAGGCAAATGTGACA
This sequence comes from Dermacentor silvarum, assembly GCF_013339745.2. Lineage (NCBI taxonomy): Eukaryota > Metazoa > Arthropoda > Arachnida > Ixodida > Ixodidae > Dermacentor > Dermacentor silvarum. Next base: position 172,218,766 of record NC_051157.2, read on the forward strand.
TGGTGTAGGACAAGGTCCCACTCCGTGTGGTTGGACGAGACATACTTTGCAAGCATGTCTATTCAGGGTTTGATTCAGACGCTCCGTGAGACCATTCGTCTGTGGATGGTAAGACGTAGTCAGCTTGTGCCTGGTTGATCAGGACTGCAGGAGGTCGGCGAGGACTTTAGAAGTGAATGTCCGACCACGGTGAGTGAGCAGTTGGTGTGGAGCTCCATGGTGCAGAATCATGTCGCCTAAAAAGAATGGGCGACATCTGTGGCACAGCCGGTTGGAAGCACTCTGGTGATGCCGTAGTGCGTGGCGTAATCTGTCGCCACAGCGACCCACTTGTTGCCAGATGTTGATAGAGGGAAAGAGCCAAATAAGTCCAAGCCAACGAGGAAGAACGGCTCCGAAGGAATGTCGATCGGTTGAAGGCACCCGGCTGGTACCGTCGATGGTGTTTTTCGGGGCTGGCATTTCTCACACGCCGCAACGGATTTGCGGACGGAGCGGCCAAGGCCTGGCCAAAAGAAGCGTCGGCGAATTCGGTCGTAGGTGCGGGAAACGTCGAGGGGACCTGCCGTTGGTAAGTCGTGAAGTTCTTAGAGAACAGCTTACCGGAAGTACTTAGGAATGACGAGTAGTAGGGCAGCAGCGTCGGGGCCTATTGTGGCGGTATAATACACCATCCCGGAAAACAAACAAGTGAAGGGACGAATCGGAAGGCGGAGTCTCCAAGCGATCAATGATGGCGCGCAGCGTGGCATCCCGGCGTTGCTCGTCGGCGACGTGTAGCAGCTGAGAAACGGAGAAAACGTAAGCGTCGGCACCGGTGTCAAGGTCGGCTGGTGGTTCGCCCACTGGATAGCGCGATAAACAGTCGTGCGTCTTGATGTAATCGGCCCAACTTCTGCACTGCTGCATAAGAATATTCTTGCAGCCGCAGAGCCCAGCGACCAAGCCGGCAGGTAGGATCCTTGAGAGAGGAAAGCCAGCAGAGTGCGTGGTGCTCCGTGATTACCGGGAAGTGCGTGGCATACAAGTACGGGCAGAATTTGGAAACCGCCCAGATGAGAGCCAGGCATTCGCGATCTGTAATAGAATAGTTGCAGCTCCGTTGCTGTCAGGAGGCGGTAAGCGTAGGCGATAACACGATGTTGACCCTGTTGGCGTTGGGCTAAGATAGCTCCGATACCGTGACCACTGGCTTCGGTACGGACCTCTGTAGGAGAGTAGGGGTCAAAGTGGGCCAGTAAAAGTGGCATGCTGAGAATGTTGGTCAGGTGGGCAAACGCGGCAGTTTGAGCGGGACCCCACGTAAATGGCGCGTCCTTCTTCAGAAGATCAGTAAGTGGTCGGGCAATCGCTGCGAAGTCTTTACCGAACCGCCGGAAGTAGGAGCAGAGTCCTACAAAACTTCGGACGTCTTTGACAGACTGAGGTACAGGAAAATACGTGACAGCACGAATTTTCTTCTGGTCTGGTTGAATACCGGAAGCGTCTACGAGGTGGCCTAGCACTGTAATCTGCCGACGACCGAAGTCACACTTCGATGAATTCAGTTGGAGCCCAGCCTCGCGGAAGACTTCAAGAACAGCTGATAAGCATTCAAGGTGTATCTCAAATATATGCAAAAATACGACAACGTCCTCTAGGTAGCAGAGGCATGTTGACCATTTGAATCCTTGAAGCAAAGAGTCCATCATACATTAGAACGTTGTGGAGCGTTGCATAGACCGCATGGCATTACTTTGAAATTATATAGACCATCAGGGGTGACGAATACCGTTTTTTCTTGGTCCTTTTCATCCACTGAAGTTGACCAATAACCAGACTGAAAGTCTATTGATGAAAAGTAGTTGGCACCATGGAGACAATCGAGGGCGTCGTCAATGCGAGGCAAGGGGTAGACGTCTTTCTTGGTAATTCGATTTAGATGGCGATAATCTACGCAGAAACGCCATGTGTTATCTGTCTTTTTAACAAGGACAACGGGCGACGCCCAAGGGCTCAACGAGGGTTCAACAATTCCTTTGGCAAGCATCTTGTTCACTTCATCTAGAATAACCTTATGCCCTGAAGCAGAAACTCGATATTGCCGGCAATGAATAGGACTAGCATCACCAGTATTTATGTGATGCTTAGCAATTGATGCCTGGGCCAATTGTCGATTGTTGAAGTCGAAAATATCGGGGTAAGAAACCAAAAGAAAACACAGAGCTGCTGCTTGTTCAGGCAATAGGTCCGCAGCAATCATGGGACGAAATGTTGCGTCAGGGCTAATAGTATCCTGTATATATTGTGAAGAATCGGAGGAGACGTCTACTGAAAACGTCGTGACGTGGTCATCTCCTATAGCACGCAGCGTTGCAACCGATCTATTTTTCCGCCCGGGGGGTCCACAATTGGTCGGCGACGACTAGCGGCATGGCAGGGGTGACGGAGACCGACGGCGCTCAGGTAACGGCGAGTGAACGGGACGACTATCATTGACGGATACGTCAGAGGTAGGAGACATACGACGAGGCGAGTAGCGGCGAGCGTCGTCATATGGGCGAGGAGTCGGGGAAAAGTAGCTCGAATACGGCAACGTCCAGGAGGTGCAGCAGTGGTGGGCGACGTGGCCAATGCGGAGGCAACGGAAGGAAATGGGCTTGAAGTCCGGCGTTCTCCAGTCTATAGGGTCGCGGTATCAGGGAGGGGCATACAAATCGCTGCGAGGCGCAGCTGTTGGCACCGGCCGGGCGTCAGGTCGGGAGATGGAGCAGGCAGCAGGAAAACCTAGGTTGGCAAATTCTTGCCCCACAACTGCCTGAATGAGGGAGATTGCTGGTGCTCGTTGGTCAATCGTGGGGTCGATCGTAGTCAATCGGTTGGTCAAACCGGGCAGGACTGGTAGCCTCGAACTCGCGGCGGACAATACGTGTGACTTTCTCATGTAAAGGTGGTGAAGTGGTAAGGTCGACTCTAGACGACGTTGCAGCCGTGTTAGGAAGTCGGGAGAACTGTGTAATTAAGCGGCGGCGTTTGGCAAGCTCAAAGCGTCTACATTTCTTGACAATGACGTCGATGGTGGAAACATTCTTGAAGACTAACAAATTTAACGCGTCGTCCGCGATCCCTTTCAGTACGTGGCCTACTTTGTCAACCTCGGCCATTTTCTCGTCGACTTTCCGGCAACGTGCGAGGACACCTTGTATGTACGAGACATACGATTCAGTAGAAGACTGAACTTGGGTAGCAAGCTCTTTTCTCGCAGCCAGCTGGAGACCAGTCGGATTTCCTAAAAGATCGCTGAGCTGCTCTTTGAAAGCCTCCCAGCTAGAGATCTCGGCCTCGTGTATCCGGAACTAGACACGAGGGGTTCCGGCCAAGTAGAATAGGACATTCGCTAGCATAATGATAGGGTCCCAGTAGCGGTTTCGGCTAACACGCTCGTACAGGTTGAACCAGTCCTCAAGGTCGACACTATCTTGGTCGGAGAATATGCCAGGATCATGGAGATTGGTAACGGCGACGTAAGTTGTAGAGGGGTCGCAGGAGTAGAAGCACACGAGCCGTCGTCACCGGTAGCCATGGCGAAAAGCAGGATGGTGCTGCCGCTGTGGAGCTCCGTGGCGAGGACGGGGAACGGCACTCTCCACCAAAATGTTACGTGAACGAAGAATTAAGAACTTGAGACTATTTACAAAATATATTTACGAAAGGTAAAAGCAGACCAATACATGCTGGTGCTCGCAAACAAATATGCAGCTTTAGAACAGGAAGATGAAGAAAACATAGAAGCAATGAATGAAACCGTAACTAGGCTGATATGAGAAGCAGCAATTGAAGTGGGAGGTAAAGCACCAAGGCAGCCAGTCGGTAAGTTCTCCTAAGTAACAAAGGACCTAATAAAGAAACGGCATAGCATTAAAGTGTCAAACTCGAGAGAGCAGGTAGAATTCGCTAAACTATTGAAACTGATCGACAAAAAGAAAGTAAGGAATATCCGAAAATCTAGCGGGGAGAAGATTGAGGAAGTAGTAAAATATGGACGCAGCATGAAATCATAAGAAAACTTGGCACCGGACAAAGCAAGACGTATGCACTGAAAGATAAGCAGAATAATATCAGAAATTTCGATGGCGTAGTAAATTTAGCGGATGAATTCTATACTGACCGGTACTAGTAAGAGCAGGATACACATGCTCCTTCTACAACTAGCGATGAAGTTAGAAGGGCCTTGCAAGACATGACCGAGGGAAAAGATGCTGGAGAAGATGGAATAACAGTCGATTTACTCAAATATGGAGAAGATATCATACTCGGAAAGCTTGCGGAGCTTTGTACGCAATGCCTCACGACTTCAAGTGTTCCAGAGAGTTGCAGCAACACGAACATTATACTAATCCATAAGAAGGGAGACGTTATAGAATTGAAGAATTACAGACGCATTAGCTTGCTTTCAGTACTGTATGAAATATTCACCAAGATAATTTCCAAAAGAATCAGCGCAGCACATGATTTCATCCAACCCAGAGAACAGGCTAGTTTCAGGAAGGGATATTGTACCATGGATAATATCCATGTTATCAATCAGGTAATCGAGAAATCTGCTTGAGTAGAATCAACTTCTTTATATGGCTTTCGTAGATTATAAAAAGACTAGAGAAGCCACCAGTCATAGAGGCATTGCGTAGTCAAGGAGTACAGGAGGCATACGTGAATAACTTGGCAAATATCCAGAAGGATTTTACAGCTACATTGGTTCTCCACAAGAAAAGTAGAAACTTACCTATCACAAAAGGGGTCCAGGCAAGGGGACACAATCTCTCCAATGCTGTTCACTGCATGCTTACAAGAAGTATTAAAGCTCTTAGACGGGGTAGACTTAGGAGTAATGATCAACGGCGAATATCTTGGCAACCTTTGGATTGCAGATGACATTGTCTTATTCAGCAACAGTGGGGACGAATAACAGCAAATGATTGAGGACCTTAACCGAGAATGTGTAAGAGTGGGGTTGAAGATAAATATGTAGAAGACAAAGATAATGCAGAATAGCCTTGCAAGGGAACAAGCATTCAGGATCGCCAGTCAGCCTCTAGAGTCTTAAAGGAGTACGTTTATCTAGGTCAGTTACTCACAGGGGATCTGATCAAGAGAAAAAAATTTGACAGGAAAATGAAATTGGGTTGGAGTGCATACGGCAGGCATTGCGAAATCCTGACTGTGAGCTTACCACTGTCATTGAAATAAAAAGTGTACAATCATTGCATTCTACCGATGATAATGTATGTGGCAGAAACTTGGAGGTTAACATAGAAGCTCGAGAACAAGTTAAGGACCGCACAAAGAGCAATGGAACGAAAAATCTTAGGACTAACGTTAAGAGACAGGAAGAGAGCGGTCTGGATCAGAGAGCAAAGGGGTATTGCGAATATCCTATTTGACATTAAGAGAAAGCAATGGACCTCGGCAGGCCATGTAATGCGTAGTATGAATAATCGGTGGACCATTAGAGTCACAGAATGGATCCCAAGAGAAGGGAAACGCAGTCGAGGACGGCAGAAAACTAGGTGGGGTGATGAAGTTAGGAATTTTGCAGGCGCAAGTTGGAATCCGCTAGCGCATGACAGGGGTAATTATAAAACGCAGGGAGTGGAATTCGTCTGCAGTGGACATAAATATAGGCTGATGATGATGATGATGATAAAGCCTCTAGTATAAAGCAGCATGACAGCTCAAGCAAGGCAGCAAATTGTTTCTGCTCGAGAACCAGAACCTGTAGCTGCATTGTTGTTTTGTTTTGTTCTGTAATATTGTTCCATCGAAACCGCACATTGTTCAATCGTGTTGATATGTATTCGTGCTACATCTAAAGCTAGGTCTGTATACTTTATTTTTACTGCACCGGGAGCAAGCCTTCTTCGGTTATCGTTCCAGATTGTTCTGTATTCGTTTTCTATGTGTATGAAAATAAACTGCTTTGATTGATTAATTGTTGGATTGATTGAATTATGCGTTCTGACGCATTTGTTCGTTCTAATATTGTGTATGCGTGCTCGATAATTTCTAGTGGGTGGTGCTGCAACAGCAACATTTTGAATGGAATCGAATGCGAGTGGTCCAACAGAATAGATGAGGCAGCTGAAATCAGCTGAAAATTATCTATCAAAAGCGAATATTTCCAATATATATACATATATACATAGATCTGGCCTAAAAGGGCGAATTGAATGGTGACTGCACGTTCTACCCAAAAAAAAAGAAACAAAGACTTGAGCAATCTAAACACGTGAGCGTTTCTTTAAAGCAAAGACAATATGTCGTATAAGCTGTACTAAATTAAGGAGAACCCGTGTGTTTTATAGCATGATCGCCAAAATGGGGTTAAAGATAAGGGTCCTGCATAAGGGTCAAGCGCCTTATGCAGGATCGAATACAACGATTTCGTCACTGGTTAGCGATGCTAAAGAGTTAGAAGCACTACCAAAAGGAGAGTATAAATAATGCAACTTTATACTCAGTGCAAACATGAGCCCTGTTGCATTGTAATATAACACTTGTATAACAGTAATATCGGCGTGCCTAAACGGCCGTCGTCGAATCTAATCTCAAGGCGCAAGTCGGCACACTTTCAACAGTTGTTGTGCATGTAAATTAAATAACTTCAACTGCAACAAACTTTTCAACCGCGTAAAATGTACAGCTTCGGATAGCGTAGGTTTAAATCAGCCTCCATGTACAATTTAACGTTTCAAACACCAGTGGATGTCTCACGATAAGCTAAAAAAGTGGACATTATCAATTCCAAAACTTGCAATACCGCTTACTGGCGACGACGCACAATCTACATCGTTAAGAACCTTGCACGGCTACTCGACACGCTCTCCCAGGTTAAGTAGCCTCCGCGACCATACAGTATTTCTACACACACACACACACACACACACACACACACACAAACGCACAAAAGAAAAAAGCAGCCGACTTGTGCGATGTTGCAGAATCAATCCAATTTCCAACGAACCTAATTTTTTGGCGCCGTTCAAATAAGACCTTCAGTTGCCTAAAATTAAATCACATGTTTTAAGATGTTCCTCGTACACGACTGGGTCATTTCAAAACTTAGCCATGTAGACAACTTGTAAAGGGTTCGGACCTCGTCAAGCCGTTCTAGCTTGCTGGCAACGACGCGCAATCTACATCCTTAAGAAGCTAGCTCGTGTCTAGCTTGTGTTCCGTACTCCTCCTTTGACTGATTGCTATAGCGTACTCGCGCACTTGTTAACAAACGTTTACAGAGGCAGTAATTTATCCACACACAGTTTATTTCCACAGGGCAGTTCCCATACCCCCCCCCCCCTTTTTTTTTTCTTCACGTTCAAGTCGATTTCTGTGCCGTTCACAGTTCTGCCTGGGCAGCGCGATAAGTCCTACGTTTTTCGTCAAACTCATCTTTAGCTCTCCAAATCGCTTGCATACATAGTTTACTACCAGAGCCGTAATTAGTCCACACACTCCCAACTTCGCCTTAACATCACCCAGAACTTGCCGCTAATTTTAAACAGCTATGAACAAGGTGCCTTGCTTAGTTCACCGTAAGGCTCCTCAATCTCCCAAAAGTAGCGCCATTGTTAGATGTTTCCGCCACCCCGCTCTCCCCGGCGCTTCCTCCTCGCCGCCTCCTGTCGCCCCAGCCACCTCCGCTCCCCCATTGGCCCATCCCTGTGATGTGGAAACACGCGTTGCGGTTATATATATATATATATATATATATATATATATATATATATATATATATATTTCTAGCGCCCTCCGATCGCCATTCTCGGCCCTGTGCGACGAAAGTGCTGTACGCCCAAGCGGATTGATCGAGCGCGTTTAGGTGGATCTACACGACGGACGGCTCCGCGAAAATCTGTTGCGCGGACGGTTATTCCACCGCACGTCCGGCAGAATACGAATCCAGACAACGGACGGAGCGAACAGACGACCGCGCCGGAAAAGTAAACATGGCAGCGCCACCCGAAGCTGCTGCTGTCAGCCTCGAACCTATCCAGTCGTCGTCGTTCACTGTGTGACCCATAATTTTCAAACTGCCGTTTGTATTTGCATTAAATTTGTGTCCAGAAGCTTCGGCCGCTAAGTATTCGCGATGATTGGGCACCGTTTCCGAGAGCCATGCTCAAGTTCTTGGCATGTAGGATTATAGTGGCTTTATTGGCTGAACATGGCCTCGAAGATGTTGCGGCGGCCCAGGCTGTAAGCTGCGCTTGTTGCCAGACTTATAGAACATCGTAGGCTAAATCCACAGCATTCGACTGCCAGAATCCGGATGCGAAAAGTATCTCGGCCTTTTCCGTCCGTGGGGGTCGCGGACAACGCGCGGATGGCATGAATGCTCGACACGTAGTCGCGTGATGCACCGTCCGTCGCGGAAAAGACGGATTTAGTCCTTCGTGTGGATCCACCATTAGCAGACTACATCAAATGTTGTAGGCGCACGAACTTAACTGTGATTCCGTGCTGCTGCGCCTTCAGTTGCTGCAACTGAGAAGGAGAGGGGGAAACGCACAAAGAAGAGAAGTGTGGATGCATAGAATCGGATTGGCTGACTTCAAGGAGGTTGCAAAAAGTGCACGGATTTGTGAAGTGCCACGGTTCTTCATTACCTGTTCTTTTGAAGCTAAGTTACGCCTGCCTCTATAAAAAGTGCTTGCGTATGTGTCCATGCTGTGCGTAGTTTTTAGCGCGTTTAAGTTTACTTTTTTTCAAATGTGCTCGCTTTGATTCATAAGAATTTTGTTTTGCTACGAAAGTGGTTGCATCTGCAGCTGGCGCATGACACAAAAGCTTCTTTAATCAGGCCATTTCTTCAGCTCCATCAGAAGTTGGCACTTTCTCGACGCTTTTGCAAGGCTCACTGGGGTTACGAATGCAGTCGTTCAGCTTCAATGTACTCCCGCATGTATTGCTTTGGTTTAAGGTGTTTAACACTTTTAACGTCCCTGAGGTTGTAATGGCGGCTCCAGATAACTTAATTTAGGTCGCCTGGGGGTGTTTCATGTGGACTTTGATCGTACAATACAATACACGGGACTCCTGCATTTCACCTCTATCTCGGCTGCTACCGGGTGCGACCTGGGAATAGAAGAGATGAGCAGCGGCTACTCCCACGTTTTGTGTGCGGCATCATAGAGAAAGGCCGCAAATGACCACAGGCCGCTGATAAGGATTAACATCTTTACTGCTTAACGTTAACATTTTTATGCGTCCGATTAATGGCTATCGCATGCGTCATATGTACTGCATGTTGTTTTGCATCTCTGGCGAAAAATAATTTAGCGTTTTTTTTTATTGTGGAGTGCGGATTGAGTTGCCGTCCTTGAACACCTTTATAAAACCCCTGTGAGCATTTTTTGGTCGTACAACCCTCTAGTTCTCTCGGTCTCTACTATATGTTTCCTAAATAGTGTTCGAGCTATAGGAACACTGCTTCCCTGCCACAACTTACAAGCAAAGAATACAGACGTGCGCCGTATGCAGATATAAAATGAGCACTCCAACAGAAGCGTTACTGGTGCTATTGGGGGGGGAGGGGTAATTATTTTTGGGACCTCTGTCCAGTTTTGCCATCAAGTTCATTCTTGCTGTCAAATTTCAACCTCTTGTAGTGTAATAAAGTAAATAAACGATTTCATGCGCTGCGAAAACTACCGGTAAGTTCTCATGTTGTTACGTGTAGCTCATGCCCAAAACTATTTACAGTTTATTTACACGGAAGCCAACGGAGGCCACGATGGCGACGCCATATCAAGCGGGAACGCGTCGTCTTCCTCCTCTTCAGTGCAACCACGCGGCTGCTCCGTATCATTACCCCCTGCAATAGAAGCACATTCCAGGTGCTGAAGCTACACATCAGCGGTGAAAAGTGTGTGGTAAGGTTTTAGTCTCGCTGCGTGAACGACGTCACTTGCAGCTGACGACGACGCTCAAGGTCGGCGGGGATGATTTCATATGTGACATCGGTCACTTGTTGCACCACACGGTGTGGGCCAGCGTAACGCGACAGCAGCTTTTCGGAAATCCCAACACGGCAGACGGGTGACTACAGAAACACCACAGAACCCAGAGAAAAGTGTAGACGTGATTGTGGCAATCGTAAAGGCGTCTCTGATGCTCCTGTGGGGCCTCGAGATGGGTGCGGGCGAGCTGCCGCACGTTGTAGGCGTGTGCGATCGCGTCGCGGGCGCATTCAGTGGTGTAACGTGCGGGCGACGGCAGCCAGGTGTCCAAAGGCAACGCGGGTTCTTGGCCATACAGGAGATATAATGGTGAATAGCTGGCGGTGTCTGTCTAGCAGGAGCGGGGGATGTCCTTGACGGCTAGCGAGAGAAAGCTACGGCCATGGCCAATTAGTAATTGCCATGGAGCATCGTGCACTAAAATGATGTCGTAGAGTAGAAAGTCCGCGACGTCAGTAGCGCACCTTGTCGGGAATGCTTTCGTGATTGTCTACCGCGTAGCGTAATCGGCGGCGATGGCGACGCATTTATTACCGGAACCCCAGGGAGGAAACGGTCCAAGAAGGTTTATACCAACGCGAATCGTCCCGTGGGCTCCTTGAGCGAGGATAGCCACCGGAGGAGAGCGTGGTGAGTTAGGACACAGAATGGGCAGCCGTACAAAAATGTAGGAAACTTCGCAACTGCCCACAAAGGAGCGAAGCACTCGCGGTCTGAGATATAATAATTCTGCTCGGCGGGTGGCAGAAGTCGGCTGGCATAGGCTATAACGCGATCGTGTTCCCGCTGGCGTTGTACTAACACTTCCGTTGACGCAGACGGGTCAAAGTGGGCCAGGATTGGAGGCATGGTAAGGAGAGTAGTGAGATGATAAAATGATGCGGCATCATCGGGAGCCCAAGAAAACAGGACCTCTTTATTCAAGAAGTCGGTGAGGGGACGTGCAATGGTCGCAAAATCCTGTACAAAGCGCCGGGAATAGGAGCACAGCCCTACGAAACTACGAACGTCCTTCGTATACTTCGGGACAGGAAAGCTTGTAAGGGCGCGAATTTTTTCCGGATCAGGTCGCACCCCTCTGGAATCTACAAGGTGTCCAAGGACGGTGATTTGGCAACGAGCGAAGTGACATTTAAAAAAGTTAAATTGGAGACCGGCCCGACGGAACACGTCAAGAATCGCTGAAAGACGATAAAGATGCGTGTCGAATGTGGGCGACAAAACGATGACTTCGTCCAGATAGCACAAACAGGTGGACCACTTGAACCTCTGAAGCAGAGTCCATTATTCGTTGGAAGGTGGCCGGCGCGTTACAGAGACCGAAAGGCATCACTTTTAACTGATAAAGACCATCAGGGGTAACAAAGGCAGTCTTCTCTCGGTCCATGTCGTCAACAGATATCAGCCAGTAGGCAGACTGCAAGTCGATAGAAGAAAAATAGGTGACACCGTAGAGGTAGTCTAGAGCGTCATCAATACGTTGCAAAGTGTAAACGTCTTTCTTTGTGATCTTCTTCAGGTGGCGAGAATCTACACAAAAGCGCCGCGTTCCATTCTTCTTTGTGGCATGTACGGATGAAGCAGCCCTGGGACTGCAGGAAGGCTTGATAATGGCCTTTTCTAGAATCTTTTTTACTTCCTGTTGGATAACTGCTCGTTGCGACACAGAAACACGATATGGACTTTGGTGAATAGGGTTCGCATCGCCAGCATTTATGCGATGGGTCACGATGGACGTTTGACCTAAGAGTCGATTGTCTAATAAAAAATATTGCGATAGCCTTGAAGTACGCGGCAGAGGGCTTTAGCTTGATCATGTGTAAGGTCAGAGGAAGCCATCTTCTCAATGTCGACGCCACTGCCGTGGGATGACGTCGTGGTATGGGGTGAGCTCTAAGAATCTTCGACCGTGAAGGGCTCGACCTGATCATCCTGCAGAGCGCTAATTATAGCCGGTGAGATCTCCTGTGGCAGGACTTGACAATTGAAATTGACGTTGTGCGGAACAGTAGCACCATGTGTAAGCCTCACGGCTGGAAGTGGTGCGACCGTTGAAGTGCCGTCAAGTACAGCTGGCGTGGAAAACAAGTCAACGTGTATAACACATTGAGGCAGTAGGCGAATAAAATCTATGCAGCTTAAACGGCTCGCAGGTGGGTCCACAGGGTCGGCAAGAAGAGGCAAGTCAAAGCAAAGTGAGTTGACCGAACAGTCAATGAGGGCAGAATGACAGGCGAGATAATCCAGACCGAGAATGAGTTCATGAGGGCAATGCTCGTTGATGATGAAGAGAACGACAGTGTGTCTCTCAGCAGTTGTGAGTCGGGCATAGCACACGCCAACAAAAGCGACAGTCCCTCCGTCGGCGACTCGTACAGCTCGGTTTGGGGCAGGCGTCAGAACTTTCTTGAGCCGACGGCGAAGAGCAGCACTCATAATGGACACGTGCACCCTTGTGTCAATCAATGTGTACACAGGAACATTTCAACAAGAACGACCAAAAGATTCTGATTCGTGGGTAAGGTCAAGCGAGGATTTCGTACCAATGTCGTCAATGCAGCTCTACCTCCAGAAGCTGCACTGTCTAGTTTCCCGGTCGGGGGTGCTGCAAATAGGTCGGAGAAGGAGCACTGCGTGACGGGGGCGAACGGGATTGAGGGCGGGAAGGAGAAGGTGAGCGGGAGTAGCGGGGTCGTGTCAGAGGTGTCGCAGGGGGAGATGGTGGGTCAGGCATACAAGGAGCGAATAAAAAGGACGAACTAGAAATGACGATGGTAGTCAGAAGAATAGCATGTCGGAGAAGGCCAGCGGCGGCGGCAGTGAAGAGCGATATGCCCAATGCTTAGGCAGTTAAAACACATCGGCTTATCGTCCGCGGTGCGCCATTCGGTCGGATTGCGCTGTGCCTAAGAGAAGTAAGAGGAGCTAGGTGGGAACGTCCGTGGAGAAAGATGTTCCGGACAGTGGCGTAGCCAGAAATTTTTTTCGGGGGGGGCTCAAGTTGCAACGCGGCCTCCTCCTTATAAAAGTTGTCGAGGCATCAAATACATGAATAATAACTGCATTGCCATTGCCAATGGCATTGTATATTAGGTGCTGAAAACTAATTATTTAACGCTACGCACAGTCAAGACAAGTAAATTATGTATTTGTTTCATAAAATAATAGCTTCGTATGTCCCAAAAATTGTGGCAGTAATAGCTGATATCAATGCTTCCGCGTTTCTTTTTTCTGGTCTATCTAATAAGCAAAGAAAATATCACGCGAACTTTAGAACTATATCAGTTCGAAACCAGCAAATCAGTGCATGCAGCTAGTATGAAAAACGTAAAGGCCATAAAATGAACAAGTTGACAAATATTTTGATGAATCTTTGTCATTTAACAACCTTGTTTACATTTTTGTACATATGCAGCGGCCAGGGAAAAACCTCAATGACGCTGTCCTTCGTTGCAATGGATTGCGCAGCAGCAGATGTTACCGGTCGTATATTGTAATTGCACCGAAATTATAGTTACAACAACGAGTACATATAAAAAGCAGACGTTCCGCAAAATATACATTAGAAATGCGAAGATAGAATGGAATATACAAATGCCAAGATAAACGGCACGAAAGTGTCGCGTGAAACCAAGTTCACTGCTTGTATACACAAAACCTCGCAACAAGGTATTTAAATATACGTATAAGTCTGCAATAAATCTACGTATCTAAGAAAACGTGATTGTATATAATGCGTCAAACAAGACAAATAAACATGCTGCGCAGCCACAGATAGTAAACTTCACGCATGCGAGTATAAAGACAGACGATCCCAACCTTTAATAATAAAATTCTGATTCTGATTCTGATCCAGACAAGAACAAAACTATGATCTCAGAAATTGTGATATGCATTTGGGCCATGCTGCGATCGCGACAGCAACATGTGGCTAGAATAAGAGAAAAACAATGCAGAAATCAATACGAAAATGCGTATTTTAACTGCCTGCACGGCGGCAACAATTATTCTGCACCCAAAGTCAAAGAAGGCTATTGCTTCGTTTCAAAAAAGAAGTAAATACATGTAGCTAAAAAAGGAAAGAAAAGGACAAACGACAGCCACAGTTGATGCGACAAGTTGATTTACCCAACATCCGAGCGCGTTTTTGGGAAACGCCGCGTGTGCCGGGCTTTCAATGAGCGAGGTTTGTCAAAATTGGTTATAGATGTCCCCGTAATTTTTGTATTTCCAGCATAATTTTGATCATCATGCTAACTGTTACAACAAACGGTGAAAATTTCTGTGGTTTTAAAAGCTAATGAACAGTCATACGTTTTTCATAATTACGAGCTTATATAGGAACGTGAAGGAACAGATATTTTTACAGGCATTGATTTTTGCTGCTTCGCTATCTAAACGATAAACTTTACTCGGCGGGAAGGTTTAGCGAAGCGTTCAGTAACTTCGGACACGTTGGTGGCGACGTCTCTGTGGGCGTATAGAAGCGCCAGTATAGCCATGCGTTCCTCATTGTAAAGCGCAAGTGGTTTTTTTAGTAATCTCATGTTTGAAAATCTCTCTGCGCTGGCAGTGGCACTGGAAGGGCGACTAGAATATGCAGCAGTTTGTACTAGAGCACTGCACAAGCCGATTTTTTCAGCCCGGACCCGGCCCGGGCCCGTTTTTACGTTGGGCTGCCCGCCCGAGCCGGAACAAAACTTTCATGGCGAGACCCGGGCCCGGCCCGGGCCCGGAAATAATCTACGTTACCCGCCCGGCCCGGCCCGCCACCCCTTTACCTCAGGCCCGAGGCCCGGCTTGAAACCGGACCGAACCCGGCCCGATACCGGAAAATACATGTTTGTCAGAGTTGAGACGCCCGAGAATAACTCGCTGCACGTTACATGCACACCACCAAAAAGCCCGAGCCCGGCCCGGGCCCGGGTCAAAAAGCGCACGCCGTGCCCGAGCCCGAGCCCGGCCTGAGCCCGTGAAAAAACTGCTCTACCCGGCCCGGCCCGGCCCACGGGCCGGGGGGCTTTCGGGTAAGCCCGAGCCCGTGCAGTGCTCTAGTTTGTACACATGTACATATAACCTGCAGTCTCCATGAGAGAGGGCATCCATTCCTGTGCTAAAACCTAAAAACACTTCGATATCGTTTCCTCAGCACCACGCTCGACAAGGTAGACAGCCGTCCTCTTACGGAAGCCACAATTCTTGGTCCCATGGTCCCAGCCGACGTCGGAACGAACTGCTTTAAAAGCGCTATTACGCTTTTTAAAAGAAACGGGACTTAGTGAAAACTATAGAATGTGCGGACTGATACGTTTATTTTAGTTTTCTTTTTAATCTTCTTTTGTTTTCTAATATTTTCTGCCCTTACCCCATCCTCCTGTGCTGAGTAGCCAATCGGACACTTAACCTGGTTAACCTCTCTGCCTTTCACCTCTTATTTTCCTTCCTTCCTTCCTTCGATATCGTTGACATCCTTGTTTACGTACCTTGCACAAACAGTAAGCTGTTCGATTCCAGCAATATCCGTCGTTTCGTCAGCAAGTACGGAGAAGCAGCCTGCAGCGTTCACTTTTGCATCTAGGCTTTCTTTGATAATTTCACCACGAATTTCTATAATTTGGTTTTGTACGTCTGGTTTAAATACGAGGCATTACTGGGGCAACTTTCCAAATGGTTCTTCAGATGTGTATCTCCACAATCAGCTCGTATGCGAAGAAGCGTTCTGGAAATACCAGTATTTTCAGCAGGGGCTTTACTTAAATCCATAGGACCAGTGTCCCTATCGCCACGGAGAGCAAGACCTTGCCGCCCGCAAAAAAGAACTGTCTCAAATTAAATAGGCCGTTGAGTTTCTTCTGTTTTCTCTTATTTTACTTTGCCTGCCCTGGTCCAGCTTATCGATCACATTGGACGCGCTTCCTGAAAATGTTTGGAGAAAATTATCAGATGCCAGCTGACAGTCGCGGTGATATTTAATATTTTCCTGTGCGTGGAAGATTGCGAGCGCGTGCTTCCATTTCTGGAACGGCTTAGACACGCGCGTTCGAGTGCGTACATGTTGGCCCAAGTTCATAAAAACATTAAACCCATAAAGTTCCAGAATTAAAAATCAGAAGCACGCCTTTGGAAATGTCAGTGCACTTTCGCGTCAAAAGTGTATGAGAACTTTATACCCATACAGTTTCGGAATTGAAATCTATGCGCTCCGTAGATTCCGGTGAAGCTGCCAGATGCCGCGACGCGCCCGCTCGCTATTGAAAATCCCTTGAAACTTTGTGCTCGGCTGGGGCTCCATACGTTATGTGACTCCAGGTGCATGGGCGTTTCCACGAAATCCAGCCCGAGTTCGCAATTTTCGCGCCGAAATGTCTTTTCGAGTGTCAAAAAGACATTGTAGACAAAATTCACAATGATTTCCGGCACCGGTGGTTGTTTTGGTCGGCGATGCATGACAGCACGAAAAAATTTCGGGGGGGGCTGAAGCCCCATCAGCCCCCCCCCTGGCTACGCGCCTGGTTCCGGACACATGGGACGAAGGAAGTGCAGGCCGACGTTTGACAACTCTTGACGGACGACCGTCTGTATCAAGAAGATCTTCGCTGGGGAATGATCAGCTGAGGGAAGGAAGGGACCACCGTTGTGCTACTTCGAACTTCGAAGTTGTCCCATCGCGAAGGCTGATGGAAGAGTTCACCACAAGTTGACGTAGCAGCTGTGTTGGGAAGTCGCCTGATGTGTTGGGATACCCGGCGGCTTTTAGCATGCTCGAGACGGCGGCACTGCTTGATGTTCGTAGCGATGCTGGTGACGTTGCTACACACCACTAAATTGAAGGCGTCGTCAGCAATCCTTTGAGGATGTGATTAACCTTATCCTCCTCCGACATGATTGCGAAGGCCTTGGTACAAAGGGCCACGACGTCGCGAATGTACGACACATACTACTCGGTAGACGTCTGTACACGTGTGTGCAGGGCCTTCTTGGCATTGAGTTGGCGGCCAAATGGGTTGCCAGAAAGGTTGCTCAGATGCTCTGTGAATGTCCGCTTCGTGAGTCTCGCACCATGCCCGTGGAGCGCCGTCGAGGTAGAAAAGAACGTTTGCAAGGATAATAGTCGGGTCCCACCTGTGACTGATGCTGACACGTTCGTACAAGTGGGGCCAGTCGTCCACATCAGGACTGCCGACTCCGGTGAAAACACCAGGATACCGAGGGGGGAAATGGTGACGTAGTTAGTGGCTGCGGGCCTAGACATTTGCGTGCCGAAGTTGCATTGTCGCCGCTGCGACCACTGCGAAGCTGCATGGCAGATACGGGGAAACCAGCACTGCCACCAAAACCCCAGCACCTCCACCAAAAAAGCTCGAACGAAGCTTTCCGCGGACTTCCTCTCGTAGCGCATTAGCCGTCGTCTGCTAAGGCTGGGTCACCATAGGTGGCGCGTTCCACTCTCCCATAGTGGGGGAGTGGAACGGAGGAGGAGGGATTTGGTAGGTGCTACTTTAACATTGAGGGGCTTTACTTCACCGAGGACCCCAACAAAGCTCACTACGAAGGTCCTATGTTGTGTGAAAGTTGGGAAAAGAACGACAGTTCGGTGAATATTTGCAGCGCTTCTAATTAAGCCAGGGAAAGTTTCGCCGCCCATTTTCACTTAATAAGACCAGCTGGATTGCGGCTGGATTGCACTTGCGAACACACGATTAAGAATGTTTTTTTTTGCAAGATCTGCATTTATTTAACAGGCATTTTAATTCGCGCAGGACATTTCCATAGGGTTCCGCTAAATTTTATGCAATGTTAACTCGGTGGTATGTGTAGTTCTGTTAGGTCAACGTGCTAAATTCTGCACCGCTTGTAAGACAAAAATCCTAAACTTCAGGAGTGCTCGCATGCGTAATGTTTTGCAAAGACTCCAATTAACCCACCTAATTTAAACATTTCCCTACGCATCCCTCATTGCCTAATCCTTGTTTTCGTCAAACGTAAACGAGGTCCCACGTTTAGTTCAGCGAGGACACCAGGGTAAGCTCATATACCGCAAGGGAGAAAAGTCAGAGCCCTTCTACCCTATGAAGAGGGAAGTCCAGCCAAGCTGGCGCTCTGGCAGGAATTGCTATGTTGGGGTTTAGCTATATTGAGAATTTGCTATGTTGAATTTGGCTACAAAATGGTACACCGATCTCTTCGCTGCGTACTCAGGAAAGAGGTTTTGGTGCCGGATTCGAGTAGCACAATGGGGTATTTTTAACGCTTAGACGATGGCTATACAATGCCCAGCTCTGAAAGAAATGGCTCGGCGTCCACGGGCAACGGCGTTCGTATCGAGGTGCGGGGGATGGGACGCGTGGGCGTTCATGGGCGACGGCTTTCCTAGCGCGTTCCTCAGACTTTTATGCGACGTTCCAGACAAGGGTCTTTGACAAACAGGGGGTATTCTGTAAGGATCCACCTACTGGACTGACCATTTCGGCTGTCGCGAATGACTCCAGCAGCACGAGCGAGAGGGATCCAGCCAATCTCCTCGCTCATGCAGCTGGAGCCAATCGTGACGGCCGAAATGAACAGTCCACTAGGTGGACTCTTACACCGCGCCGCGCCCTCCTCGCCTTCCTTCCATTTCTCAGCGGCCCTATCAATGGACGCACGCGGAGCAGCAGGAGAGGCGAGGGAAAGAGCGCGCGTCAGCAGCTGAGTCGGAGGGACGCAAGCAAGGAGCGCCACCGGCCTTCTCACTAGCCTTCCAGCAGGGCTCAACTCTAGTCGGGCGCAGCTGCAAGCACGCTTGCCGCCCTAGCCTCGCAGCCGGGCGCAATTCTACTCACAGGGGAACGCGGCGTAAAAGAAGTTCGACTAGCGCAAGAGAAGAGAGAAAGCGGGGGCTCAGCCGGGAGGGAGGAGCGGCCGTGCGCTCAAAAAGGCAACGACGCTCAAGAGAATGCTGATGATCATAGTTTTTTTCTACACGCGGACACGATCCCCGGGGACCTAACCCTTTACAGCTTTGCTGTAAAAAACGAGGATTCAAGGAATATTTTTAGTGCTCCTAGATGGGCTACAAGCGTTCGAATTTTGCACCACAGTGCGCCTAAGATGGCCTTCATTTCCATTCAATGTAAAACTTTTGTAAATCAGGGTTATCTCGGGACATTCGATAACTTCCGCGTGGCATTTGGAAACACTTGCACAGGAATTCTTTCGAAAAAGCTGAATTTGATCCGCAGCGCATTGCAGTTCGCATACTGATTCGCCATGGCGGTCAATTTTTAATGTTTCAATTTGGTGGCATTTG
The DNA here is from genome assembly GCF_013339745.2 of Dermacentor silvarum. Classification (NCBI taxonomy): domain Eukaryota; kingdom Metazoa; phylum Arthropoda; class Arachnida; order Ixodida; family Ixodidae; genus Dermacentor; species Dermacentor silvarum. Next base: position 172,238,053 of record NC_051157.2, read on the forward strand.
GCAGTTATGGCTTGTTCTATCCTACATTGTGCGCCAATCATGAATCCCACTAATGACGCTACAGAGCATTTGCATTCGCACAGACTTCAAAAGGTGCACTTCAAACTTTGCCTGCATATTGCCCACAGTACCCATGCTTTCCCATAATATATATAAACTTCGTGATTTATTTGTTTTCTTATTCAGAAAAAAAACTGACGTATAATCTTTTTTTAGGGGTTCCAGTCGCATTGAAAATCTTCGCTGTAAGAAATCGCTATACTGTCTATGACAGCTGCAGACATGGTGGTTCACCCAGAATGCAAATGACGGTTAGTACATGGTTGTGGGTGAACTTTGTCCTCCTTGCGTCACACGTATTCGCGACTGTGCAAAATTTATCATTTTCAAGACGACATATCGTTGTAATTTTAACAATTGTCTATGATTACGCATGCGCGTTGCGTCTTACTGCTTTCTGCGCTTACAATAGAGAGTAATAGTTGAGCGGCTCAGCGGGCCAGCGGGCCCAGTGAACGAGCGGAGGACGCCAACTGCGCATGCGCGGCCCGCTGGGACATCCAGCGTGTTCACGGAGCGCGCCGCTCGCCCGCTCATTTCGTCTCTTCAGCGGAGCGTGCGCAGCGGACGAGCGTGCGAGCGTTTTCAAGAAGCGGCAGCGAACGCGAACGTTCTTTTCGCATAATATTTCTTTTCTTTTTTTAATATTTTTCTTTTCTTTTTTTAATATTTCAAATAATATTCTTTTCGCAGTAACTTCAATTTTATTCGGCAGGTAACGCAGCAAAGTCTCTGCTTGATCGAGAGTAACTTCAACCTTGTTCAACAGATGGCGCAGCAGTACTATCCGCTGAAACGAGCGAGGCGTCGCTCAGCTATTGCTCTTCTTTTCATCTTGCGCTCCGCTGTCCCCTCCGCTCCATCGCTGGGCCCGCTGGCCCGCTGAGGCCGCTCAACTATTACTCTCTAATAATGCATGGGGAAAACAATTCGCGCGGGGCACGGCGTTTTTGTGATAAGCTAACTGACGCCCTTGTTTACGAGACAGTTGGGCACTGTGTAAGCGTAGAGTGAAACGTGTGCCAACCAGGTCGTATTTGTAGTCGCTGCTGATGTCGTCCGGTGGAGCGTCGTCCGGATGACGTGTTGGCGGCATGACGGCGCAATGCGTGACCGTGTTGTCGCCGAACCGGTAGTGACCGAACGTTATGAACAGATACGGGGTGAAACGGAGGTCCCTGTTTCATGATAACAGATGAAAACAAACATTAGTAGAGAGAAATTAGTCCATGACATTCTAGAACGCCAGCCGAGCGAGGGCCAAGCTGTGCGATGTGTTTTTAAAGGGAAATTTTCTTCTCGAAATGCCTTATTTCCTATCCCCCTGGCCTGTTGCAATAAGGAAACTTCCCAGTGTAGCAAATACGGACATTCAAGAAAAACAACTTTCGAATATACAGTGCAACACTAAATAGATTTTCATATCCATGCAATATAAAATGAAAAGGTTTCGTGTTCCCGTTTGGTAAAAAAAAATTGAAGAATAACAGAGGGCTTAGCTGCATAGTTTTGAACATGTACTACCGTTTATAACCGAATCTCTGATGAACTGACGAGCTCGTAAATGTAAAACAACTGCCAGGTGTTCATACCTGGAGCACGATCGCAATGACATTCATGAGACACAAGAACAGCACGGCACCAGATGCGTGTGGTGGGGAGGTGTCTTAGTTAAAATAGCAAAGCCCACTAGTACGTCAACACAGATCTCCTTAAAGGAATGCAAAAATAGTGAGATTGTCCATATAATATTCTGCGTTGCCTAAACTGAGAAAACGAATTTTTGCAAGAGGCCCAAAGATGAGGCATCATGACGGGAAGCTATCGAGCAGAAGTTGACTGCTCTATGTGCATTCGCTCTTTAACTGATGCTTCTCTGCAGCAATCACAGCTTCTCTGCAGCATAATCACTCATAAAGGTCACAATATGAACTTGTAGTTCTGTGTGAAGCATTCTATAAGTGTTACTTGAAATGGTGAATTCTCGAAATAAATAAGAATTGAATAAAAACGATTAATTGATTCCGTATATGAAATTCCGATTATTCGCACATCCCCCGCATTCCACATGAATTATTTACACTGCACTCGAAAACATTAGTGTGCATGGGTATCCCAGTGTTATGTTACGGTAGCACATCATAAGAGTGCAGGTTTGTCCCGTGGTTAACACCCTGTTTAACACTCTTAAGGCTATAAACATTGCGTAGTACACGACAGCGAGGTGAGAAAAGTTATAGTTGAAAACTGTGTATTCATTCTGGCCAGTAGCTGGGCACCCAAATGTATGAAACGAGAGTCTGATAGTCATGGATGGCTAGTACAGTTTACTTCGTGCAATTTTCTTTTCTTACCGTATGTCACAGCTGAAGTCGCGTTTGTCACGAGAATGTCGCTCAAAAAGAAAAGCCCATCTGCCTCCATTAACGATTCGATCTTAACCCTTAAAACTGAAGGTACTAGCCATGGCATTAACCAACCACACTCTAGACACGCTTAAGTCTGCTAATGTGTGTTTCAAACTGACTTGAAATCATTGGCAAAAGCCACACTCCAGTCCAGAACCGGATATGGCGCCGCCAGTGCCGTGATTGAAAAGTTGCCCCGATGTCTCTGAGTGTCGAGCAGCCGATTTATCGCCTGCGTAGACAAAGAGAAAACAAAAAAAACGCTTAAATCGATATACAAGAACTATTAGCAGGCGTGCTGCCAGAATAACATCAACAGAGAGCGAACAACTTAGAGACCGATTATTAATGCTATGTGGTAGAATGGAGAAACACGTTTTAATGCTTTAGCATTAGGAGTGTCCATGTGAGAAAAAAATGTATGTCTACGTGTATATACATAGATATAATCTTGTGAGACGTCGACCGATGCGGTGATTTGATATCAGAGTAGCCGCCCGAGAGAGAGCCGAAGCACCACACGGGCCAAAAGATGATAATGAGGCATCTTGATGGGAAGCTATCGAGCAGAAGTTGACTGCTCTATGTGCATTTGCTCTTTAACTGATGCTTCTGTGCAGTTCAAGAGCAAGTGTGTGTGTGTGTGTGTGTGTGTGTGTGTGTGTGTGTACAAATGATGACGACGATATGCACACATAGGGCAGACACTCAGGAGCGTAGCCAGGGGGGGGGGCTGCTGCGGCTACGGCCCGCCCCCCCTCCCCCCCGAAATTTGTTCGTGCTGGCATGCACCGCCTTCCAAAGCAACCACCGGCACCTGGAATCACTCTGGATTTTGTCTACAATGTCTTATTCATGCCCGAAAAGGCATTCCGGCACAAACATTGCGAAATCAGGCTGGATTTCGTGGCAATGCATTTGCACATGGAATCCCATATCGCAAGGAACCCCATCCGAGCACAAAAATTCAAGGGCTTCTCGATAGTGAGCGGGCGCGATGCGTACCCGCAGCGGCCGCGGAATCTACGGAGCGCATGAATTTCATTTCCGAAACTTTATGGGTATAAAGATGTCATGAACTTTTGACGCGAAAGGTGCGCTGACATTTCCAAAGGCGTGCTTTAGATTTTTTATTCTGGAACTTTATAGGTTTAATGTTCTTATAAACGTGGGCCAACATGCGCGCACTGGAGCCCTCGGGTCCAAGCCGTTCCAGAAATGAAAGCACGCACTCGCAATCTTTCACACACACAAAATTACTAAATATCACCGTGACTGTTAGCTGGCAGCTGATAATGTTCTCCAATCATATTCAGGAAGCGCGCCCAATGTGATCGATCAGCTGGACCAGGGCAGGCAAAGTAAAATAAGAGAGAACAGAAGAAAGTTAACGGCCTATTTTTGAGACAGTTCTTTTTTTGTGGGCGGCAAGGTGTGGCTCTCCGTGGCCATAGGGGCAGTGGTCCTATGGATTTAAGCAAAGCCCACGCTGAAAATACTGGTATTTTCAGAGTCCTTCTTCGCATGCGAGCTGATTGTGGAGATACATATCTGAAGAACCATTTGGAGAGTTGCCCCAGTAATGCCTCGTATTTAAGCCCAGATGTACAAAACCAAATTATAGAAATTTGTGGTGAAATTATCAAAGAAAGCCTAGATCCAAAAGTAATTAAACGCTGCAGGCTGCTTCTCCATACTTGCTGACGAAACGACGGACATTGCTGGAACCGAACAGCTTGTTGTTTGTGCAAGGTACCTAAAGAAGGACGCCAATGACATCGAAGGAGTGTTTTTAGGTTTTAGCACCAGAATAGATGCTCTCTCTCATTACGACTGCAGGTTCTATGCAAATGTGTACAAACTGCAGCAGATTCTAGTCACCCTTCCAGTGACCACTGTCAGCGCAGAGGAGGAGGAATAAACTTTTATTGTGGAACCAGCACTTTATGATGGCTGGGCCTAAGCCTCCCATGTGGGGACGTCGAGGGCTTGCCTCGCCGCCGCCTCACGGGCGTGCTGGGTCGCCAAGGTTTGGTCGTCGAGGGCGGAGCTCCGCAGAGCCTCTAGCAACCTCGACGAGGGGGTCGTGGTGTTAATTAGTGTGTACTGTGCTGGGCACTTCCACAGCATATGTGGAAGCGTAGCCGGGTGAGTGCCACAGCACCGGTAGTTGGGGGTACTGTAAACTTCAGGGAATATAAGGTGGAGGCGGGCGGGTGAAGGGTACGTATTTGTTTGTAGCAGACGCAGGGCTGTAGCCTGCGCCCGGCTAAACTTGGGGCGAGGTGGGGGGAAGGTTCGGTGACTAAGGTAAAATGCCTTAACGAGATCGTTATAAGTAGTCTGATTGTCCCTGATGTCCAACTCGTCTCCAGTGTCTCCGGCGCGGTTGACTAGGCCTCGCGCAATGGAGTGGGTGACCTCGTTGAGGTTGTGGAGGTGTGGGTGGACAGGGCCCGCATGGGCCGGGATCAATGTCAGGGAGAGCGCAGAGAGAATATTCTTCAACACAAGATTACTAAAAAACTACTTGCGCTCTACAATGTCTGAGAAACACATGGTTAGGCTGGCGCTTCTATACGCCCACAGAGACGTCGGCATCAACGTGTCGGAAGTCATTGAACGCTTCGCTAAACGTCCCCGCCGAGTGAAGTTTGTCCTTCAGCTAGCGAAGCAGCAAAAATCAATTCAAGTAAAAAGCTCTGTTCTTTCTAGGTCCATAAACTCGCAACTATGGAAACGTATGACTGTTAATTAGCTTTTAAGACCGCAGAAATTTTCGCCGTTCATTCTAGCAGTTAGCACCATGTCACAATTATCATGCGAATACGAAAATTGTCAGGACATCAATAACCAATTTTGACCGACCTTGCTCATTGAAAGCCTGGCCCACGCGACATTTGGCAACAAACACTCGGACATTGGGTAGTTAAACTTGCCGCATCATCTGTGGCTTTCGTTTGGCCTTTTGTTTCCTTTTTAGCTACCTGGTTTAACTTCTTTTTCAATTTGAACCGAAGCAATACCCTTCTTCAATTTTGGGTGCAGAATATTTGCTTGCCGCCCTGCAGGCTTTTCGTACAGATTTTTGCATTATTCCTCTATTATTTTACCCATATAGTGCTGTCGCGTCCGCCGCATGTCCCAAATACATATCACGATTTCTGCGATCTTAGTTTTGTTCTTGCCTGGATCGTCTCTCTTTCTATGCGTAAAGTTTACTATCTGTGACTGCGCAACATGTTTATTTGTCTTGTTTGGCGCATCATATACAGTGACGTTTGCTTAAATACGTAGATTTATTCAAGACTTGTGCGCATATTTATATATCTTGTTGCGAGGTTTTGTGTATACAAGCAGTGAACTTTCTTTTCAGCGACACATTTATGCCCTTTATCAAGCTGTATGTTCGCATTTGTACATTCCATTCTGTCTTCGCATTTCTAGTGTATATTTTGAACTCCTGCTTTTATATATACTCACTGTTTCGATTATAATCTCGGTGTAATTACAATACACAACCGGTAACAGCTGCTCCTGCGCAATCCATTGCAACGAAGGACAGCGTCATTGAGGTTTCTTCCTGGCCGGTGCATATGTACAAAAATGTAAACAAGGTTCTTGAATGACAGAGATTCACGAAAATATTTGTCGGTCAATTTGTTCTTTTCATGGCCTTCACGTTTATCATATAAGCTGTATGCACTGCTTTGCTGGTTTCAAACTGATAGACTTTTAAAGTTCGTTTGATATTTCTTTACTTATTAATTAGACAAAAAAGCACGGAAGCATTGATATCAGTTATTTTTGCCACAATGTTTGGGATATACAAGTATATTCTTGTATTAGAAAATGCATATTTTACTTGAGAGTGCTTAGCTTATCAAGAATTCCTTTGCAGCATCTAATGTAAAATGTCATTGACAATGGCAATGTACTTTTTATTCATGTATTGATCCCTCGACAAATTCTAGGAGGAGGCCGCGCTGCAATGTGAGCAGTGTATATATGTATATATATATATATATATATATATATATATATATATATAAAGGAGGTTTATCAGACCAAGGGCCAATGACGGGTCGAGGTTTCCACCGAGCACAATCTCGAGCCTATGCGGCACGCGATGCTGGTGGCAAACCTGCTGTCTAAGTCCAGGCGCTTTTTGTTCATTCCAATGGCCCCATTGGAAAAAGGAGCCATCCTGGCGACTTAGACTGAAGATGAGACCACGGAATCATGATACGGCTTGAGCCGCTGGACGTTGACGACTTCGCGATTGCGACGACGCATGTCAGAAGGCGGTGTCAGTGGCTCTGTGAGGTAGTTGACGAGAGAAGTTTGCTGCAAAATGCGGTGTGGTCCATTGTATTTAGTAAGGTGTTTTGAAGCAAGTCCTGGTGTGCGGTTCGGTACGGACAGCCAAACGAGGTCTCCCGGTAGAAAAGTTGTGGCCGAGTTGCAGGCATCATACTTTGACTTTTGGCGACTCTGATCGTCCGAAGTGAAGCGGCGAGCCAACTGACGACATTCCTCAGCTTGTCTGGCGGCATCCAAGGTTGGCCGGCATTCTGATGCGTCTGGGTGGTGGGGCAGAATGGTATCAATTGTATAAGAAGGATGACGGCCATAAATAAGATAGAAGGGGCAGAAACTGGTAGTGGCTTGTGCAGCAGTATTGTAGACGTAGGTGACGAATGGAATAACTAGATCCCAATTAGAGTGGTCGGATGCGATGCACATAGCGAGCATGTAACCATGGGTACGATTAAAACGTTCCGTGGTACCATTGGTTTGCGGATGTTAGGCGGTGCATGTGCAATGAGCAATAGCGCATTCAGGAAGCAGTTTTTTGACGACATCAGAGAGGAAGGCACGGCCTGGGTCGCTTAGGAGTTCACCAGGGCCTCCATGACGAAGCACAAAACAGTGCAGTATAAAAGCGGCGATATTCTACACAGTAGCAGCTGGGAGGGCAGCAGTCTGTGAATAGCGTGTCAAGTGGTCAACCGCAACTATAATCCACCGTTTACCGGAAGTAGTCAAGGGAAGAGGCCCATATAGATCGATACCAACGCGATCAAAGGGTTGAGATGGGAATGGCAGGGGTTGGAGTTCACCAGCTGTTAGGTGCGGTGGGTATACCTTTGCTGACATTCACGGCAAGGGCGGACGAAGTTCCGAACGAAGGTGTACATACCCCGCCAGTAGTTGCGGTGCGGCCACACTGGGGGTCCGAGTGGAAAACGGAACCGAAAAAGGATCGCAAGGCTCGGGATGACTAGCAGCCACGTACGTCGGTCAGGGGCATAGTTGCGCCATTAGAGGAGCTGACCGCGGATCGCAAAATGCGGAACCAGACGCCGAAGTGTTCGAGATGCCGGAGCTGTTTACGTATCCGAGAGAAGGTCGAAAATAGATGTAGTCCAGGGATCCCTGTGTTGTTCGGCAGAAATAGTGCGAAGTCAAGAGTTGACAAAGTGCACTCACAGGGGGAACCATGAGTGACCTCTGGCGAAACCGGTGAGCGGGAAAGACCGTCAGCATCGGAATGCTTCCGCCCGGAAGGATACACCACGCGTATGTGATACTCCTAGTTTCGCAGGGACCAGCGAGCGAGGACGTCAGATGTGCCTTTTGAATTCGGAAGCCAACACAGCGCAGTGGTGGTCGGTCACTACGTCAAATAAGCGGCCATATAAGAAGTCACAGGCCTGCGCGGCACACGCAGCACAGTCACAGCGTAAGCTGGTGGAGCGGCTCAAGAGTAGCTCCAATTTTGGCACCACGCACAACAGGGTCTTCGCGGCAGTCTGTTCGCCTCGTTTTGACGAGAACGATCTCAACTGTCCGCCCTGCGTCGACGGCGGGCTGCGGCTTGTAATGCTCTCTCAACAGCAGTCTGATGACCCCTATCAAGCCTTACAACTACAACTTACATGCCGGGCGCGCCACGTTTGCAGGCACGTTAACTAGATGGCGCAACCATACTGGCGAAGGCTCAACAGCTCGGCAGCATGTTGATTGCGCGCCTCGTCTGAATCGCATATCGTCGTCTGCGCATGTGCACGATGCGTTTGCAGGTGCCTTAACTAGATGGCGCCACCATACTGGTGGAGGTTACGGATTGTCTGCGCTTGCTTTAAAGGGCATTTTTACGGCGCCCGATAGCAAGCGCCTGCGTGGCTCAGTGGTGGCTCAGTGGTAGAGTATCTGGCTCCCACGCCAGATACTTTTTACAGCGGAAGCTGTTAAGGGCCCATTCTAATAGCAGTTTCGGGTCGCGATGATGCCGCCGCTGGTGTCCGCTGCGTAACCACTATCACCTGAAACGCGAAAAAAAGTACCCGATTCCCGCCGTGATCGAACCCGCACCCGCTGCGTGAGAGCCGGATACTCTACCACTGAGCCACTCAAGCGCTTGCTATCGGGCCGCGGAAAATACTCTAAGGCAAACGCAGGGGGAGACGACTCGAGCCTCCGCCAGTCTGGGGGCACCATCTAGGTAAGATTCCTACAAACGCAGCGCCCGCAGGCGCAGACGACGATATGCGATTCAGACGAGGCGCGCAACCAACACGCTCCCGAGCTGCCGAGCCTCCGCCAGTATGGTGGCGCCATCTTGTTAAGGTGCCTGCAAACGCGGAACGCCCGGCATGTAATTTGTAGTTGTAAGGCTTGATAGGGCTCATCAGGCTGCTGTGCAGAGAGCATTACAAGCCGCAGCTCGCCGTAGACGCCGTGCGAACAGTTCAGATCGTTCTCGTCAAAGTGAGGCGAACAGACTGCCGCGAAGACCCTTTTGTGCAGGGTGCCCAAATTGGAACTACTTCCTGAGCCGCTCCACCAGCTTACGCTGTGACTGTGCTGCGTGTATACACACACACACACACACACACACACACACACACACACACATATATATATATATATATATATATATATAAAGTTCGCACGCATGGCGAAAGCCTTCAGGACTTTAATTATACTAGGCAGCTGCCATTACGGTCCTCGTCTTCGTTCTCTTCTTCATCTTTGTCCTCTTCATTCTCTATTCATCCAGTATCACTACAGCCTCCCGGGCTTCTATTATCATCTCTCCTGGGATGATATTGCAGAATATAAGCAATCGACGCCTCTTCTGTATATCTTCGGGGTCCTTCACATTACATGGTCTTGTAATTACAGGGTCCCTTGGTGCTTTACTCTTTTCAATACTGAATATGGGCCTCTAAAGGGGCATTTTGAATCCAACACCTTTCGAATCAACACCACGTCTCCTGGTTCAATATTGGGTATCGTGAAGTGGTAACGTTTGTCGAAGTTCTTTTTCACAGTTTTACGATACTTTTCTTTCTGGTTCAAATCCAGTCCCTTTTCGCAAAATGTTCCTTTTTCAACTATATCGAGTTCTTTGTCCGCAGCTAACCAACAGGGTTTTTGAAAAGCGGCAAATTAAGGGCTACATCCCAATGCAGCAGTGTGAGATCGGTTATGGCAATGAACAGCTGCTTCCAGAGCGCACTGCCACCCACCGTTGAAGTTGGGGTATACAGGTAGGAATGTCTTCAAGTCCCGAATCACCCTTTTGCAAGATAACTTGCTTCTTTGTGTTAAGGTTCTGTAAAACACAGATTGACGCCTCTTGCTTCAGCCCAACGGCGAAGGCTTTCCCTTAGGAATGCCGGTCCGTTGACCCGCAACGATGACCTTAGCATTGAAGAACATATCCCTCTCTAGAAAAGAAATTACACAGTTCGCATCTTCCCTGCCAGCTATAGCAGCCACGAACCGTGTACACTCGTCCACTACAACGCTGAATGCTTGCGTCTTTCTGACCCCCTCGCCTTTCTTTTTGACTTCAGCAAAATCACGATGTAGTATTTCGAAGAGTACAATCGAGTATTCTAGAGTGAGCATTTTGTTTCCGCGCAGTCTGAACTGAGCATTGCAAATTTGGCAGTTGTGGCACGTCTTTATGTATTTAGCCAAATCTGTCTTCATGCCTTACCAAGTATATCGTTGCCTTAGCGTTCTGTATCATTTAGTGAATCCATCATGGCCTCCCGACTCCGCATTGTCGTCATGGAGTCGCAGTATGGTCGGTATCGCTGTTTCGGGCACTTCTAGCTTTCCGTTTTGCATCGTCAGGCCTTGCGTGCCTTCCCGTAATTTGCACATATTCACTTCTTCATGGGTAACTTCTCTTGGTACATGAAATCTAGATAGAGCATCTGCGTCCTGGTGCTTTTGTCCTGGGCAATGCGCTACCTCCAAAGTGTCGTCTATGCCAAATATGAAGTGCCAACACACGGTAACAGCCTTGAGGACTTTATTATACTAAGCAGTTCCTATTACGGGCCTCCATGTCTTCGTTCTCTTCTGCTTCTTTATTTTTGTCCTCCTCACTCTATGTACATCTAGATTCCGTCCAATATATATATATATATATATATATATATATATATATATATACGGAAACTGGAAACAGCTATCATGTTACAAGCGCACATCAACAGAAAGCTGGATCGGGTAGTTTTCATGATGGCCTACAATTTTCAAATCTCGCAATTTTGTTCTGGTTGTAGTGTTTGAGGACATTGTTAAATAGTAATTATGTAACTATACAAAATAAAAATATTGTATTTTTTGAACAAAATTGGCAGAACTTACAAAGGGCAATCTGTATGTTTATCAGGGAATCGTACAGTCTATTGCTATCATTCCACACACCCGCAACTACTTAACGGCGATGGATCTAGAAGCGCTATCACTTACTTTTCATTGATTTTTTTTTCTGATGACAGAAACATTTCAGTTTATTTCATTTCAAAAGCGCGGTATGTGAACCCGTACCTTTAGTGTGGCAATGGCCGCTCTTGTCTCAATTCGAACCGCCGACGCGGGAGTGTCGAGAATCCCGGCGTGGAAAATGCCCTCTTTCCAGAAGGGTGCCAGTGGACTAGGGTTCCTGACTTTCAAGTCTTCCTCCGCTGTCGCCAAGTAGCTGCAAAAAGTTAAATCTTAAAAAAAATCACTAGTGACAGGCAGTACAGCTATTATCAGCGGAGTATACCAGTTATATTCCTGGTTGTAGTCTACTCAGTGAAAAGTCTATTGTTTCTTGTCCTTGGTAGGCGTGTTGCACTCTTTATTTAAGGGCCACTGACATGATCTTTGTGGCTATATACAGCTTGGAAGCTTGAGATAGCAATCCGCCATTGCGGTGAACCGCCGAACGCCGACTGTCTGCCGTTGAAGGTATACTGAAGGGGCCAGTCGACGTCGTGCGTGCATTTTTCGGTTCAAGATGGCCTTCTGAGCAGCTGTAGTGTGCTCCAACTCAAGTGGCAGTGAAACGAGGAGTTTACGTTTTTAGCCTGCCGAAGGTAGTTGAAGAGCAATGCGAGCGCGCAAGATCCCGAAGCGCAAGACGACGCGGTTTCTGGCCGGCACGGATATAGTATGCAAATTTGGACGCATCGAGGCCCAACGCGCAAGTTTGTGGTGATCACTTTGCAACAGGTAATCCCGTAAGATGTCCTTGCAAACTAGGCGACGTGCCAATCATGGGAACACGCAGTGTGGGCTGATTATGACCGATCGCGAAGTACACTAAGTAGGTATTGGCCAGGAGACCAACGAAGGTTTTTTAGCACACGTGTACGAACTGGGCTCCACTTCTTCAACCGCGCTGGAAACCCAAGACCAAATGTTCCCTGTGTCGAAAACACTGGGAAAGCGACATGCGCAGAAGCGGAGGACCAAGGCCGAGGCGCTTATAGAGAATGCGAAGGCCAGAGCGTGTAAACACGCCGGTTCTGCTGCGTTGATCAAGGATAAAACACTTACTGACAAAACATCGCACAGAATTCGCTCATACAGTTAATAATTCAAGAAAAATTTTAGCTTATTCCTTCAAGTTGGAGAACTTTATCTTCGCAGAACCGTTTCGCCGACCGGCTTTTCAGTCATCCAAGTTATGATATTCAAATAACCCCTATAGGATTTCATTTGACCGAGAGTAACGAAGGTGGCCTGAGAACACAAGATAGCTAACGATGTCATCGTGAGTTATCTGTGGAAAGACGCCAAAATCAGCAGTCGTGTCCTCCTCCCCCGATGTCAGCGTGTATACGGTTCAATCAAGAGGACTTAGACGATCAAGAGGATGGGCGCACGGGCTTTGGTTTGAAATTGCAGCTGTTCTTGAGCCGTGGAGCGATTCGTCACATAGCAGGCGCGATCGTCAGCTCGTGATTTACTGACCGCAATTGACTGTCTGTAACGCCCAATCATTCTTATGGGCCCTTAAAGTATGCAATCTACTGAGTGTTAAAAGTAGCCGATTGGTACAAGACGGACCTATAGAAGAGACCGGTTAAGACGAGTTCGCCGATTACGAAGAGCGAATTCAAGCGGTCAACTCTCAGATGACCATCGTGCGGCCTTAGACGTTTTAGGCTTTCGCCAGAGGCGGCGCTGGCAAACACCGTACAATTATTCTATTTATTTATTTATTTATTTATTTATTTATTTATTTATTCATTCATTATTCATTCATTCATTCATTTAGTTACTAATGTATTTATTTATTTATATGTTGATTTATTTATTCGGTTGGCCGGTCGCTCGGTCCGTCCGTCCTCCGCCCTTTCGTTTGTTCGTTCGTTGGTTGGTATTACCCTCAAAGTACGTAGTATTCTCACGAAATGAAACCCTTAAATTTAGGCCTAATTAGTACGAGTACTTTCATGTTCGCTGTCGCCAGTTCGTGGTAATTTGGCTTAAGTTTTGGCTCTTACGATTACAACAACTTTCACGCCAGCTTTAGGGACCGGATGCGCCGCGGCGTGACATCGCACTGTGACATAACTGCGCTTATTGGCTGTTCTATCCGCTTTAAAACTTCTCTATCCCGATTCATTTAGTGAGTATAGTACAGTGGATTTAGAGAGGAGAGGGACAAGAACATTACAAAATAAAATCAAGGTATCGAAATGTGGTATATACGGGCAATAGCGGCTATGATAAAAAACGATCAGCTTTAAGTCTACCAGAACGTCAGTGTATAGAGACACAAGCAATGTACATAAAAATGGGTGATGGGTTAGGTGCTAACTACACAAAAATCAGCAATAAAGCGAAGTCACACCACTAGTATGTCTTAGCCAAAGTCTTTTTATATAGCACCAGATCATGGATACATACTACTAGTGGCGTAGGTGGGTTTTTCCAATTTACAGGTGTTCTGTAAAGACATAACTGCGAGCACGTGACAGAGCTATCGCCGGATACATTGGCGTTATGGCGATAATCTTGAACAGATGTAACAGGTGAAGACTGGATAAATAGTGAGCGGAAGGCTGCATTATGACAATAAATTATACTTTGCTCATAAGAGGGGCCTTTCTATCCAACGATATACGATTCACCCTATTCTCCTCTCGGACAATGTTTAATTCTTTATTTATAATTTGTTTTTGAGACAGAGAAAGTCTTTGTCGACTTCACAGCGATTTGGGGTTCGTGGCACCTTGGAGTCCCGCCACTTTCGCCTCGTCAAGCTGGATGCCCTGAGGCATTCTATAGTGCGCGTAGGACAATGACAAAGGCGCCAATACTATGTTTGGACCGAAAAAAAAACATGTGCGAAATTAACGCAGAGCTCGATGCGGAGCAGTAATAAGGCATAATTAGCGCAGAAAGGTTGAAACTAAACGCACGTGTGCACGTTAAAACTGCGCGAACCTGAAACCTATGAAGTAGAAGTGTGGGTCTGCTCGACAAAAAAATACGGAACCATCCCGGAGGTAGTGTAGTGTCAATATTGCTACGCGCAAAGAAGACCGTTTATCACCCTTAGGGATGACGGGGCCGTTTATTTTAGGTCGCGAAGGTGAGCGCAAGAGCGGTCAGCTGGTTGATGAACTCAGCCTCGTCCTCATCCTCTTTTCCAACTCGGAAGCGCAAGCATGTTAACCGGTCATCGGTAGTGTCGCTCACGCGCACGTGAACAATACATAGGCCGATTACGAAAGTAGTGCAGCCTATAAAAACAAGGTAAATTAACGTAAAACAATCACGGGCCATTCCACTGCTGTGAAGTTGGATTACCAGCGAAGCAGTTCAGCACACAGCATAGTGCGGACACAACATGTAGATCAAGGGTATGAACAAATTTAATTTATCTAGAGGTGTGACGGCCGTCATCCCGACGACAGACATACGCGCGAAAGCCCACTTTTATTTTGATCAGCGGCGTACATTCGCGAAGAAGTTTACCGCCACCACGGGGAGTCGGAGGAAACTAGACACGCGCGACGGGAGCGCCACGCCGAGAGGGCGGAAGGCAACTAGGCACGCAGTGCGCTTGGAACGATGACAAAGGGAGGGCCTTGCAAGCGTACACATGGACGATGCGGCTCGCACATCGTCACATCTTTCAGAAACCCTTATTATCTCTCTAAGAGTATACTTATTTTGTAAATGGTGCCTATTGGTAACCAATCTACTGAAAATGCATATCCAAGTGATTACAAATATAAACTTTTGCAAAGAATGAAAGGATTTTGCATCAAGTTCGTCAGCTAAGTTTTCGCAGATGCAGATTTCTTGACGGATCCGAAAAATGCATCGAACCCTAGCCATAGACAGCTTCGCTGGAAAATAAATTAAGGTGAAGAGCTCTATGTAAGAGTAGGATGATGCTAAATCAGGGTAAGGTGGCGCATGTGATATTAAAGGGACTCAACAGCGATCGATATCGAAGAAAAAAATACACGGTCTTCCAGGCGAGCCCCTCTCTCCTACTGAAAAACAAACATAAATAACATACAAGCCATATTGTACAGTAATTAGCCCCAGAAAAGTTTTCGCCTTCCTTCGGTATCAATCACTGTTGAGTCGCCTTTTTAAAGGGATACATACACAAAATCTGAAAATTTTACGAAAATGATCAAAATGAATCCTCAGTGTGTGATTACACCGAAAAGAAGTGGTCACTTAGCACATTTTTGAGCCGATGGCTTTATTTTTGGCATTTTTGTGAGCCCGCGCCTCGCCGCCCGATAGCCCGCTGGCCGGCCGCAGTCATTCGAAGCGCGCCGACGCCGCCATCGCGAGCATGAATTCCAGTTCTGGTGCCTCTACCAGCGGTGAGTAAACGTCTGAAGATGAGGACCATTCCAACTTGGCAAGAAATATTACCGCTTAGGGTTACGAGCCTTCCGAAGAAGAGCAGCGGCCGTGGAAGTGCCGGTCAGGTTTTCGCGAACAGTAGCGCGAAGATTTCGCTATGCACCCGACACTTGTGCAAAAATTATTTGTTATTTCTTCTGTAAACTTGCTTTTTCAAGAGCGCATGCAGGCAAGGCAGCTGCGGGGTACTTCAGCACTGCGTGGATGACTGTTCAAATAGTTGTTTATGCCGTCAGCGTGAGCAACTGCTGTGAGGTATCAGTACCTCCTAGACTCTCACGTCCACTTCGCCAGCCGCCCTACAGACAAGCAGCACCTCTATGGCGTTCTCCACAGTTTTTCCCGCTTTTAGCCTGTGGAGAAGCAGAGCTGTGTGTGTGTATGATCTCGTGAGTCGTGCTCGCGCTCGCTAGCCTTGTATTGTTTTACTATGCTTTGCCGACATTTTTAAACAGATTACTGCCTTCGTGCCCAGCCTCGGGCATCTCACCCCAACCTCGACCTCACACTGCTCAAGAAGGCTGCAAGTGAACGAAAGCAGTACCGACATCTTTTCGCCTCCTCTTTTCAAACGCGCCGCTGATCATTTATGCCTTGCGTTTTCGTGAGAAGACCGATGGCACAGCGTCAGGCTTTAGGCGTTGCCTTTTGAGCGGCATGCCGAGGCTTCTCAGCACAGCCGGGCTTGTCACATAATCATCGTGGACGAAGTGGTCCGCGCAAATGAGGTCATTTTTTCAGAGGTCTCCAGGCTGGGCATGATGGCTGACAGGCAGGTATCTAAAGTTTGCGCACCTCTGGGAAACGTGTGCGACGCCGTGTCACAACCGACGATGCTGTTATAACAGCAATGTCTGGGCATTTCCTTCCGCCGCGATGAACGCGTCAATACCAAGCGACGACCGCGTGGAGGCGCATGTAAGACGCACCACCTGCGTGGAGCGCCGACGAGGAATATGTTTCAGACGGACCACGTGAGAAGATCGCCGTAAGGGGTTAAACAAACGCTGCAAGGGACCGACACCCCGGGAAACACTGCGACGGCTGTAGCCGACCTTTACAAAACAACTTGTTGTGTTCGTCATTTTCAACAATTCAACTTTTGTTCCGACGCAAAAAAACCACCCGCCAACTTTTGTGTCCGCATTCCTTTAATAAAAAAATTTCTCATTACTTCGGCCTTCAGTGATTTTCGCACCCGAATTCCACTGTGCTCCCCTTGCCTTTGTTGTCAGGCGTGCTGTGTAGTCTGCAGACGTCATTCTTTTTCGCAAGAACTCAAAATTGTCGACACCACACACTCGACCACTAAGAAGTTATGCGCAAAAGGCGAACGTACATTCTGGTTTGAACACTGCCCTACCGTCAGGTCGTCAGGTCGTCGCCATTCACGCTTCCGACCGGGTACACTGCCACGCACAATGTACGCGATGCTAAATCTATCTACTGTCGGTAAAATGGAACTACCAACTCATCAGGTAGTCCGTGCAAATGCTGAAGACCACTTTTACCTACTTTCGGTTTATCTGAGCTCATAGTGAATCAGCACCCGCCGAGACGCCAAATCAAATCCTGACCGCGGCGGCCACATTTCGCTGGAGGTGAAATGCCAAAACGTCCGGGTACTGTGCATTGTGTACACAGTAGAGAACCCAAGGTGGCCAAAATTAATCAAGAGTCCCCGACTACAACGTGCCTCATATTCATGTCATGGTTTTGGCACGTAAAAGCCCAGACTACGATACTGAATCATCGTAGCCCTCCACATATGACAGTTGCGCATTTGCAAAGACAGAAGAGCAAAGTCACCAGGAACAGTGAAATTTAGCACTGAATGTCATGCTTTAAGCCTGGTGTTATTATTCCTGCTGTAGTAAGTGAGCTGTTGACGTTTTCTGTTCCCCGAACACGAATGAGACTGCGGTGGTATTTTCAGAAGCGCTTTCATGCGTGCGCTTCCCCTCCGTAGCTTTTCCTTCACTGCCGCAAAAAAAAATAGTTCGCAAGTATAGTAGAAGCGTTGCTATAGGCTGTCACATATTGGATTAATGAATTCTGGGGATTTACGTGCTATAACGATAATTTCATTATCGAGAACGCCATAGTGGTGGACTCCGGATTAATTTGTCACCACTAGAGGAGCTTTCCCATGCTTACAATGCACGAGACACGGGTGTTTTGGCATTTCGCCAACATCGAAATGCGGCCGTGGCGACCGGGATTGGAACCCGCGACCTCGTGAATTAGCAGCGCAACACCATAGCCGCTAAGCCACCGTGGCCGGCAGACTCTCGCGAGTTCAAGAAACCCTAGCGTAGACTGATGAGGTATTCTTTAGAAACTATGACGTCAATTATCCTGTAGTAATAGGTTAATTATTAGAAAATAAAATAAAGGTCCTAGGTCAATTTCATAATTTCACGCTTAAACCCCACTGAGACGTCACCAATCGCCAATTCCTTATATATATATATATATATATATATATATATATATATAGCTGACCTGGTTTTTTAAATACAAAGTTGTCCAGTTTTGCCTACGATCGGTTAAGTAGCCCAGAGCAAACGCCGTCACAGTCCAAGTTTTGCTTGTTTCTACGCGCGACGTGATGTGCAGTCAGTTTCGAAGTTCTCACTTTATTTTACTACAGTAATTTACACTTGTTGTCTTCAAACATTAATTGCATGCAACTTGTGTCAACCTCTATGTTTATACAGCGTCCCATTTTCTGTTACTCCCTGTAATGAAGGCTGGTGGCAGTAGAGAAAAACGAATATTGTCAAGTTCAAGAAGAACAGGCGACCTGAAGTGCTTAGTCCGAGTCTGTGACCACCAGCTGATCAAACGCAAAAACTCGAGCAACCGCGCGTGGATCGGAGAATCTTCGTCTGCTTCTTCGCTGGCGCCCGCCATAGCAGGTGCCGGCGCATGGCGCGTGGACTAGCGCGCGTCTTCGGCTTTCTAGTTATGTGGCACATGTTGCAAGGTGTGGCATTATTCTCCCTCCTCGGAAGAACATCGACTCGATGCTAAAAGAAGCACACACACTATACTATAGGGCGAACGTGGAAGTACACGCGTGGAAGACACATGCACACACAAACGCTTCCTGACGCGCAATCATAGAACGCACGGCAATGTCACTGAGGCAATGATTGTCTACGACAAAAATAAATAAAACAAGAAGAATGGCATGGACCAGAAACTATGGTGGTTATGGAGTGCGGTATGGTTCAGCCGCACAACGTGCACGATCTCGGGTAGTGTCTTTCGACGTCGTGCTGGTTGGCTGCCGTCAGGAAGAACCTCGTAGTTGACGTCACTCACTCGCCGAAGCACTTTGTAAGGTCCGAAGTACCAGCTGAGAAGTTTCTCGGATATAGCCTTTGCCGCGGACAGGAGTCCAGTCCAGAATCCGATCTCCCGGTTGGTACTCGACTTGTCGATGGCGGATGTTGTAGTGGCGTTTGTCGATGCACTGCTGTTTCTTGGTGTTCGTGCAAGCCACTTGGCGTGCTTCCTCGGCGTCTTGGTCAAGATGATCAAAGCTGTCGCATGGAAGCATCGCTTCAAGCATGGTCTGGACTTCACGACCGTAAACAAGGCAGAACGGCGTGAAGCGTGTGGTGTCTTGCGTCGCGGTGTTGTACGCAAACGTTACGTACGGAAGTACTTCATCCCATGTTTTGTGTTGTACGTCTACGTACATAGAGAGCATATCAGTCATTGTTTTGATGAGCCTTTCGGCCAGGCCATTTGTCTGCGGGTGATAGACTGTCGTCGTTCGATGCGTCGTGTAACTTAACAGGAAAACGTCTTCAATGAGCCGTGCCGTAAATGCCGTTCTTCGGTCGGTAATGACCCACGATGTGGAGCCATGACGCAGTACAATGTTGTTTAGAAAAAATTGCGCAACCTCGGAAGCAGTGCCTCGAGGTAGAGCCTTTGCTTCAGCATAGCGTGTTAAATAATTTGTAGCGATGATTATCCACTTGTTTCCCGAAGATGACCGAGGAAATGGGCCCAAAAGATCCATGCGGGCTTGGTCAAAAGCTCTTCGAGGTGGGTCATTGGGTTTCAGTAATCCCACAGGCTTCAGGGCTGGCTACTTCCGGCGCTGGCACTCACGACAGGCTTGGACACACCGTTTAACGCAAGTGGCGAGTTTCGGCCAATAGTACGATTTGCGCACTCTAGCAAGGGTTCTGGTGTAGCCTAGGTGGCCAGACGGGGGTTCGTCATGGCAGGCGAACAGAATTTCGTCACGAAACTCTGCTGGAACGACTAAAAGTAGGTTTTGTTGCTGGCAGCAGAGTTCATTTTATAGAGTACGCCCTGTGGCAAACAAAAGGACGACAGTCCGCGAGCTAGTTGTCGGGGCAGAGTGGCGTTGCGGCCTTCCAGATGTTCGATAAAAAGCCGTAATTCCTGATCAGTGCGCTGCTGTTGGGACAAATCTGTCAGGCTTACACCCCCAAGGAAAGCTCTGTTGTCCTTAATGTCTTTATCAGGAGGTTCGACAGGCGAGCGCGACAACAGGTCGGCGTCTTCGTGTGTACGCCCGGACTTGTATGTGAGGGTCACATGGTATTCCTGCAGGCGTAGGCTCCACCGTGCCAGTCGTCTAGGGACCAGAAGGATCCCTTAAGTTTGCCAGCCACCACAACGAGTGGTGATCTGTCACGACCTTGAATGGGTGGCCGTAAAGGTAACACCGAAACTTTGCAAGAGCCCATACGACTGGAAGGCACTCTTTCTCCGTAGTGGTGTAGTTGGACTCTGGACGTGATAGGGTGCGACTTGCGAAAGCAATAACTCTTTCAACGCCCTCTTGCCGTTGTGCGAGTACCGCACCCAGGCCAATGTTGCTGGCGTCTGTAGGAATTTCAGTGTCGGCCTGTTCGGCCAAGTGTCCAAGAACGGGCGGTGATGCCGGGCGGTCTCGGAGCTCAGTGAAAGCGGCTTCGTGTTCAGCGCTCGAAATGAACGGGATAGCGCTTCTTGTGACATGAGTAAGCGGTTCAGCAATATTTGAAAAATTACTGATAAAGCGCCGATAGTACGCGAACAGACCCAGGAAGCGTCGGACACTTCTCGTATCGGTTGGGGTTGGAAAAGCGGCCACAGCAGCAGTTTCGTCGATATCGAGACGGACGCCTTCCGCGCTGGCGACAAGACCGAGAAACTTCAGCTCTTGGTAGCCGAAGTGGCATTTCTGAGGCTTTATTGTAAGGTTAGCCGATCGAATTGCCTTGAGTACCTGACGTAGTCGGATAAGATGCTGAGAAAAACTGGCAAAAAAAATGTCAGAGTTTCGCCCTAACGGCGAAGCAATGAATGCGATAGCAACACGGCAATGTCATACGAAGTAAGGTGAGCGGCTTTGGTAGCAATATGAATTGTAGTAAACATCAGCTGATTAAGTAAGCAGGTGTGCTGCGGCGTAAGTAGCCCGACATAAAAAATGTGGTTGATCCCTCTTATATAGGAATCGGTATAGAACACGAAAGTGAAACGTGTCTTCACAGAAGTAGTGTAATGTTTATTGCACATTGATATATAATGTCTATTGGTGTTTTGTGGCTAAAGCGCCCTTAGGCGTTGATGCACCCACGCTGACGCCTGGTGGCACGTCCTCCTCCATCACGACTACCAACGTCGATGACCATGAGCAACCGTCGTGCATATGGAAGCTGCACTACGCTGCACACGCTAGCACAACGCGAAAGACGAAGCACGTAACTGACACACTAATACAACGCGCAAGACAAAGCACGTAACTGAATCGTCACCGAATCAAATCAGCGCGTACAGGGCGTCGTAATTGCAGCCTCCGCGATCAACTTCAGAAACATTTTCAGAGCTAATTGCGGAGGCCACGCTCCGCTGTGCTGAGTACGGTGAACGCCACCTAGGTGGCGTTGGTAGTGCTTCTTGATGCCAGCGTCCCTTCGAATGCTGGCATCGAGGCGTCGTAGTGCTGAGACCACCGAAGCGTTCACTGTCGGTGCGCGTTAGTGTCATAATGCAGTACTTCTCTTTTCTGCTCGTAGGCGGCGGCACCGCCCCGAGCAAGAGCGCGGGTACACGGAGGAGTGTTAGATATATAAGGCGCGTCTGTGTAGCTCTCTGCAAATGCGTTTGTGGCGCAATGGGTTAAACGCTCGGCGATCTATCGTCGCGGACCGAGAGGTCGTGGGTTCGATTTCCAAATTTTGCATGTTTGTGGAACTTTTTCTTCTGGTTTCTGTCTTTGTATTATGTTCGTGTACATTGTAAGCTGACGTATTTCCGCGACGGAAATACGTCAGTGAAGTCTTGGTGGACCCCGGCATAAAACACTTTCGTGTTAAAAAGAGACTCGATGACCACGAGAAGGCGCGTGTGAAACGGTGGTGTTTACGAGAAGCGCTTCCCGTGGGCAGCGCGTGCGAAGGGACACACCTGTAGTTCTGCGCTGCCGATCCGGGCAGCATTGCATGTGTAGCGTGCGTTGGAAAATGTGGCCCGGCTATTACTAACTGAATGAACAAGCGTGGTGTGAGCGCGCACAAACAAACATGAATAGATCACACTGAATGACTGCAGACAGCGACTGTCAAAACGATGGCAGCGAGCGCATACGCCGCCGCGGGCGAAGGTACGTGCGGTCTATCGCTTCAACGGAAACTGAGCGGCGAATGCACGGCGCATAAAGGACAGAGCCGTGTGGAGATAAGAGACGGAGCGGGCGAGCGAGCGACGAGCGCGGTTGTTGGCGGAGTAGAAGTGCGCCCCCTGCACTCCCTCCGGCGCTGGCTTCCCGCTTCCTTGCTTGCGCGTGGGTGATTGAGTGCGTTCGCTCTCCGTGATAGCGCGCGTCGCCGCACGCTTCCGCTCGGGCATACGGCGCGCGGCGAAGATTTTATCTATAGGGAACCTCACGGCGACGACGACGACGACGGCGATGGCAGAAATCCGGTTGAAGTGTCCATATAATTGCTATCGCAATAAAAGACGACCACATCACCTAGGTAGACGAGGCAGCTTTGTCACTTCAGGTCGGCCAGCACAGTGTCCATCATCCGTTGGAAAGTTGCCGGATCAGAGTGATGATTAAATGGAAGCACCCGGAACTCGTAAAAACACCGCATATCCACGGGGTGAATGATGATGAGTGGGCGAAGCTCCGGAGGGAATCATCGGTAAACCGTGAATCTTCCGTGTAATTCGCCCAGTCTCGCCGCACTAAATCGAACGATTGACTTCCACCAATGACACGCGCCATATGTGACGTCATTCCTGTTTTATAACAGCGCCCTTCATTAAAATTGCACCATCTCCCGCTTAAGGGGACGCTAGCACAAACGCGTTAGAAACGTGCAGTACTCTCTAGTAAGGGGGAGAGGCCACAGCGTCTTACGCAGCCGTTTACACATGCCGGAACGTGCACCGCGTTTGCCGACACCATCGGCGTTTATGAATACGGGGGTAAGGCGGAGAGGCCACAGCGTCTTACACCAGCTTCTTACACGGGCCGTAACGCGCTAGCACAAACGCGTTAGAAACGCGCAGTCTTTCGTTAATGTTGGGTATTTATTGTTATCGTGGTGCGTGTGTCCATGTGCGCTTCGTGGCGTAGTGGTTAGCGCCGCGTGTTCGGAAGCGAGGGGAGCCTGGTTCGATTCCGCGCTACGGACACAACTTTCCGAATTTTTTTTTCATAAAAGTAGACCTGGCTACCTACTACTACGACGACGACTTCTACTACTACTACTACATACTACAGAGGAGGGACAGACCCACACCCTAAGGAGCTTCGCCCTTAAAACCATCTGGAGTGACAAAGGCAGTTTTTCCACGATCCAGCTCGTCGACCTCAATCTGCCAATAGCCGCCTTTTAAACCAAGAGATGAAAAGTACTTAGCTCGCCGTAGCCAGTCCAAAGAATCATTCTATGCGCGGCAGCTGGGAAACGTCCTTTCTTGTGACGTTGTTGAGCTTTCGATAATCAACACAAAAGCCAAGCGTGCCATCCTTCTCCTTGACGAGTACGACCGGTGAAGACCACGGACTGCTTGAAGGCTGGATAACGCCATCGTCAATCAATTCCTTGTGCATGTGCCACGGGTGGGGGTGTTGTCGATGTAGGGAGACTGCGCCTCAACGCGTCAGCGTATGTCGTGCGCGGAAATTCACTCGCCTGGGGTGTTCTTTCGGGGCGAAGTTGAGGTACCTCGAGCGCATGCTGCACTTCGTCATGCACGATGTCTGCGATGCAGCTGACCGTAGGCTGCTGCGCCCGGTGAAGCTGTTGCAGCTCGTCGCGGACTACCGATCGTATTAGCTCGCGGAGCACTTCAATGTCAGTCGAGAAAGCTCCCAAACCGACGGTTGTCGAAGCAGCATTTACTTGCCGGTCATACTGGTTCGAGTGCTGCTGCAGCGCCTTTTCCATAGCAACGGCATGTGTGAGGAACTCGGTAACCGTCCTCAGTGGGTCGAGTGGGTCGAGCCCACCGAAGAACTGTTCTTTGACACCTCGCATCAAATGACTAAGCTTCTTGTCTTCCGGCATGCAAGGGTCAGCTCACCTCAAGAGAGGTGTCATATCTTCGACATACATCAAGACACTTTCATTGGGCTTGAAAGCGCGCGATTGGAGGGCCCGTTCTGCTCGCTCTCGGCGATCGGTGCTCGAGTAGGTGTACAAGAGCCACCGACGTAACTCACGCCATGATATCAGGCCCCCTTCGTGGTTATGGAACCAGGTGCGAGCGCCGTCCTCGAAGCTGAAACACACATTCCGTAATTTCGCACGGTCGTCCCACTCGTTGTAATCTGCTACTCGCTCAAAGTCGTCCAGCCAGTCTTCCACGTCTTCATAAGGGTCGCTGTGGAAGGAACGTGGCACTCCCGGGTTCTGTAGGGTGTAATGAGTTGGTACTGTCGCAACCGTACCTTCCATCGTAGCCATTGTGCTCCCGGATGACGGTACAATCTCAGGGGCCAGTCCTAGAATTCTCCGGCTGGCACGGTGCACTAGTGTAAGCTCCGGTATGGCGCTGATATTCTTGCTGCTAGGATGGGTCTTTTGCATAGGTCGAGGCTACCCAGGACCTCTAGCAGAAATGCCACGTTCTAGAAGAACAGGCGACCTGAAGCGCTGAGTCCGAGTCTGTGACCGCAGCTGATGAAACGCAAAAACTCGAGCAAGCGCGCGTGGGTTGGAGGATATTCGCCAGCTTCTTGCTGTTCGCTGGCGCCCGTCAAAGCAGGTGCCGGCGCATGGCGCGTGGACTAGCGCGCGTCTTCCGCTTTCCAATTATGTGGCACATGTTGCAAGGTTTTGTAATATTAAAGAGTTCACAGCCACTTAGGTATACTTACGTGATTTGAATACGAAAGCATAATGACTTCTCTAAGTATATCATCATATATTAAAGCTCTACCTTGATCCACTTTGCTCTAATTTGTACCAACCTTTATCCAGCGTCATCCACCTTAACCCACCCTAATGCATGTTAATCATACTACTAGTTCACTACTTTAATTCACCTTCATTCACGTGGGATTGCGCAGTGCGGCCCCAGCAGGTCCAACGCCGGGAACGTGACGTCATCCCTTGGTCACGTGGCATTTGGTACCATCGGATGTTAACGTTGTATGGACACTGAATCTTTCGCTTTATGGGGCATACAAGGATTTCACCTTAAAATGAATAGATGGCGGCACGGCGAGCTGGGGTTGAAAGTGCAAGGTGGAGTTGATCTCCGAGTTTCGTTGATTTGCTTCTTGTCTGGCTTAACAAGCCTCCTTTCACAGTATGGTGGCTGCTTTTTGTATATTGTAAAAGAGTAATTTAGTAAAGCATCTGCCACACTCTTGATCTCGTCTGTAAAGAGACATTAATGGGTGTAGCTGTATTAGTAGGTTGCTCTGTTACAACCCTATTGCAAAACCATGGCCGCTGGATAAAAAAAAGGTGCCTTTTTTTAATCCAGCGGCCGTGTCAGAACCCAGTATCCAGTGCCCAGTGCCATGCCTGATTATGGGTCCAGTGTCGCGCGCTGGATGCTGGGACGCTGGCAAGGCGCGGCATACTCGGGAAGCGCTGGGCTTGGGTACTGGTGCGAAATGCAGCTCTAGAGCGAGAAATACGTGGTGCCTGGCTATTTTATATATATATTTTTTTCAAATACAAAAAGGGACAGAGAGCACTCTAATGCAATAAAAAAGATAAAAAAATGTAATAAAAAACCCCACTAGGATTCGAACCTCCAACCTAAAGATCTCTATACCAGCAGCTTATCACTACGGCAAGCCGATTCGTGCTTATCGATCCATATTTTGCCATGTCAGCGCGCAGACACAGTTGCAGCTTTGCACAGACGCCTCGCACAGACATGGTAGATGCGATATCGCCTTCAACTAAAACCTACGCCTCTATCGGAACCAAAAAGTTGTGCGTATTGCATGGTATGCCTGGAAGTGGTACAACACTGATTTGCTTTTGCGATTGGTATATTAAGAAAAAAGCCTTAAATGAACCGCCGACCTGTGATGTTGTATGGGCTGTTACTGCCAACTTTGACAGCCGCTTCTTATTCGCGCAAAGGTAATGCAACGTTTCCATAGCTCGACAATGCTGTTCAATCGACTCCGTTACACATATCTCCGTCAGAGAAGCGGTCGGTTAATGCGGCTGGCAGCCTTCGGCGACAGCACATATAGGTACGTTTATAACGCGTCATATCGGCGCTCATCGCTTGTTGTGCTGACTCTGTAGACAAAAAAGAATGGTCTGTTTAAAAACACCGATGGGAAAGCTGAACTATAGAGTGATTTATCCTCGTTAGACTTGTTGATTCCTCCGCCCAGAGAGGCCGATAGTGTGTAGACGGACTCGGCGGGTACGGTAGGCCTAACCTTAGGTGGAAGCGAACGATTTCGGCGTGCGTACCTAGCGAATGCGGAAATGTTTGTATTTGAGCTTCAGAATCTTTGAACTATTATGTTTAGTACACCAGGGAAAGTTGAAGCACACGAATCGCCGTAGCATTGTTGTCGGTGCGATAATATGAATGCAGCGGTAGGCTTCCTGAGGTCCGTTAGAACGCGTCTGAGCGGCTGCTGGGTTTCGTGTGGACCATACAACACTGCGACAACTCGCAGTCATCGATTGCGTAATTTCGTTCACAAATACAGCTATCCGCACAGTCAAAATGGAAATGTACAAAGCGAAAGTGATCTGAAGTGTCGCATATGCATGGGCTACCTCACGCACCTTTATTCCAAGCTGAAACACCGCCGACAAGAAACAGACATTTATGATCCCAAATTACAGCGCTATTTAGGACAGGAGTCTGTTTTTTGGACAGGAGATGCCCATAAAATTGTATCAAGCATTTAATATACTCCTGCAGTGCGGCACAATCGAAACCAGCGCACTTTCCAGTACGAGCCAGCGAACTCCAGTGACAACCAGCGCGTGTACAACGCACACCAGTGCGCCCCAGCGTCATAGCAGTGAAACCAGCGTCTCGTTCAGTGTGACCCAGCTCTTATCCAGCGGTCTCACCAGTGTCGCAGTGACTCCCAGTGACTCCCAGTGTGCGCCAGCGTTCCCAGTGCCATGCAGTGTCACAAAACGCGCTGGTTTCACACTGGAAGGCACTGGAAGACGCTGGTTTTTGCAATAGGGAATTCCGAAAATGCCGCCCGTACCACGAACGTTGGTACAGCAGAAAAAAAACGTAAATAAACGAAAGTACAGGTGGTGATGCCACCCTGAAGATCCCGCACCAGTTCATTCTGGCGCCAAGGATTTTGACGCCGTCTCCCAGGCCAGGCTTAGTTAATTTCCTATGTGTAAAGATTGAATCCGTTTTATTCAAAATACAAAGAAGGCTGAACTGCAGTCTCCATAGATTCGACAACTTCACCGGTCTACAACTGCCCAAATACGAAATATACTTTGAAATGCATGGCGTCACACTGATGCACCAGCGCTGGTGCTTTGGGCGCGAAATTTAACAAAATGGAATTTTGATCTTTGTTGTCTTATAATAACCAGTCTAACACCCCAACGTTTACAAAATAATTTATGAATGTGAATCGATATAGTTTTTCTGTTTGGTGTATGTTTAACTGACCAAAATGGGGACGCTAGAAATGGGGTCACTAAACACTTGGGGCATCAGAACGCCTAGGGACACTACCACACATTTGGGGACACTTGAAAACACTTTGGAACACTGAAAATGGTTCCGGACGCTCACTTGAATGCGAAACCGACGCCAAGGGTTGTACGTCGGTAGGCACGGTGTTCTATCAGAAACGTTCCGAGGCTATTGCTGTAGGTTGCCGCGTCGGTCAGCAAGTTGCGGCCTCCCTTGTACAGTGAGTCGAAGAAGATGTAGTCGCACAGCGCGTCTGGCGGGAACTGCAGACTCGAGGTAATTCTATCGCTCATGGTACACAGCATGGGCTGCTTGTCGGTTGCTGCGCAAGAAGTGTTCGTAAGAAAAAACAGCAACGTGCATCTTCCAGACGCATATTTAAACAGTCTACATAGTATCTAGGAACTTCGTGTGACTTACTATTAACTTTTCCCTTTTATGTAAGCAGTTTAGAGAAGTTTTGCAATACTATTGTCCGGCTATAACATTACACGATGGCTTTGCTTTCCCGAGATGTCACGTGACTAGTACAGCGCTGCTATTATGAATATTGTCAGAAATCCACCATATTGTCCTCTGTATTTGGCTTAGAGGGCTACTACAGCCTCTGTCATTGGCTCAAACCTCCACCATCCCAAAATTGGACAGACACCGACGCGCCTGGTGCTAGTGCCACTACATATCGCGAAACTATCTCCGAGAGCGATCATCCGAGATCACCAGTCCTGGAGACAGGGCTACAACTACAACATGTTCCTTATATACATGCATATGTATGTACAAGCTTCGTATAGACTTTCCTTGCCTTCCTATAGAGTTTTTCTGTCGTCTACATGAAGTTTACTTGAGTTGTGGAGAGAAAAGCCAAACCGCAATGTTTGCACCTTATAAACGTAATATAAGAAAGTCTATACGTTGTCTACAGACTTCCCTTTCACTGCATTGCCGTTTGTGGACATTTCATTTTGTTTATATTGTCGCAACGTCAAAAACAGGGGTCGCACAGCCCTGATCAAGAGGAATAGCTGCAGGTCGCCTTTTAATTAGAGCGCGTTACTGCCTCCTCTTCATCGGAGTACAGGCACAGCATTTGCGTCCCTCCGAAGAAAGCATCGTCCCGATGCGCAACTTAAGCATATGACGCAAAACAAAACCATGAAAAATAGCAGAAAAATCAAACGAATCTTAGTTCGACAGATACTGCTTCATCCGCACCACATGCACCACTTCGGGTAAGTCCTCGCGGCGACTGGAGCTACTGTCACTGTCAGGAACGACCTTGTAGGTCACGTCGCTCAGGCGTCAAATCACTCTGTACGGCCCAAAGTACCGTCTCAGCAGTTTTTCGGAAAGTCCACGACGGCGTATCCAAACCCATACTTCATCGCCGGGAGTGTAGAGAACGGACCTTTGTCGAAGATCGTACTGTTTTGCATCTGGGTCTTGCTGATAGCAGATACGTTCGCGGGCAAGCTGTCTGATTTCTTCGGCGCGCTGAGTAAATTCGACAACGTTGGTAGGTATGTCATCACACTCGAGAGGCAGCATGGCATCCAACGTCGTCGTGGCTTCGCGACCGTGGACCAAGCTGAAAAGTGTCATTCGTGTAGTTTCTTGTCGAGCGGTATTGTAAGCGAAAGTCACATAAGGCAAAATCTGATCCCAGTTCTTATGTTCCACGTCGACGTACATGCATAGCATGCCTGCGAGGGTCTTATTAAGCTGCTCGGTTAGTCCGTTGGGCTGGGGAAGATATGCGGTTGTTTTCCGGTGGCTTGTGCCACTTAGTGTGAGAACCGAGTCAAGAAGTTCTGCAGTGAAGGCAGTTTCCCTGTCTGTGATGACTAGTTTTGGGGCATCGTGCCGAAGGACGCCGTTTTTGATTAAAAAATGAGCCGCTTCGGCTGCTGTGCCCCGCTGCGTAGCTTTAGTCTCCGCATAGCGCGTCAGGTAATTGGTTGCGACAATGATTCATTTGTTGCCGGCTGTAGAAGTTGGAAATGGGCCCAGGAAATCCATTCCAACAGGCTGTCCTGGTACCTCGACTGGAGGTAAGAGACCTGCAGGCTTGCCGGGAGGTGCTTTGCGCCTTCGGCAGTCGGCACATGTTTGTACATGGTGTTTCACAGCAGCGGGTAGCTTTGGCCGATAGTACTTGCATGCGTGGAAGTCGGGACAGTGTTCTCGTGTAGCCTAGATGACCTGAGGTGGCTTCATTGTGGCATGCTCTTAGCATTTCTTTCCGAAGTGATGCCGGTACGACAAGCAGGTACGTGCTGCCGCTGGCAGAAAAGTTCTTATAGAGAACATCATTCCGCAGACAAAACGACGGCAGTCCCCTGGCATTGAGTCGCTAGACGTCTTTAGTTCGGCCTTCCAAGAAAAAATAAGTGGGAGCAGTTCTGGGTCGTGGCGCTGATCCTGTGAAATGGTGACGGCGTCGACGACTCCCAAAAATGCAGCGTCCACGTCCGCGTCATCGGTACCTACGGGCTCGACGGGGACCGCGAAAGGCAGTCGGCGTCGGTGTGCCTTTTCTCCGATTTGTATATTATGGTCATGTCGAACTCCTGAAGCCCAAGACTCCAGTGCGGCAGACGGCCAGATAGATCTTTCATGTTAGTCAGCCAACAAAGAGAATGATGATCGCTGACAACCTTGAATGAACGGCCGTACAAATACGGGCGAAATTTGCTAACAGCCCATACCACGGCGAGGCATTCCTTCTCGGTAGTCGAGTAGTTTTTCTCCGTACGAGAGAGAGTTCGGCTGGCGTAAGCGATTACTTTTTCGAAGCCGTCTTGCCACTGCACCAGTACGGCTCCCAGACCAACATTGGTCGCATCGGTGTGAAGTTCAGTAGGGGCTTCCAAGTCAAAGTGTGCAAAAACTGGAGGCGTTTGCAGGCGCTGGCGTAGCGTAATTCGTCAAATGCTACTTGCTCATTTCCACCCCACAGAAAGGGATCATCGTCTCGTGTAAGGCGTGTTAACGGGGCAGCAATACATGAGAAGTTCGCAATGAACCGCCTGTAATAGGCGCACAGCCCCAAGAAGCGCCTCACTGCCTCCTTGTCGGGCGGTGCGGGGAACTTTGCCACAGCGTCTATTTTATCTGGGTCAGGTCGTATACCCTCGTAACTGACGACGTGGCCGAGGAAGCACAGTTCACTGAAACCAGAATGACATTTCTCGGGCATTAACATCAGGCCAGCTGAGCGCATGGCTTGAAGAACAGTGAGTAACCAGCTTAGGTGCTCCGCGAATGACGTCGTCTAAACAGACCAAGCACGTTTGCAACTTCAGGCCTGATAGTACGGTGTCCATTAAACACTGAAAAGTGGCTGGCGCTGAGCACAAATCGAAAGGAAGTACCTTAAATTCGTAAAGACCGTCGGGGGTCACGAAGGCCGTTTTCTCACGATCTCTCTCATCGACCTCTATCTGCCTATACTCGCTTCGTAGCTCCATTGATGAAAAATAACGTGCATGCCGCAGCCTGCGCAGCGAAATGTCTCTGCGTGGCAGTGGGTAGACGTCTTTCTTCGTTACTTGGTTTAATTTGCGGTAATCGATGCAGAAGCGCAAGTTGCCGCCTTTCTTTTTGAGCAACACCACGGGTGACGCCCAGGGACTGTTCGAAGGCTGTATCACGTCACCCTCGAGCATCTTGTTCGTTGCTTTTGAATCTTTTCACGTTACTTTGGAGCTACACGGTAGGGGTTTTGTCGAATCAGCCTCGCGGTATCATCCGTGATTATACGGTGCTTGGTCAGTGGTGTTTGTTTCACCTTTGACGTAGTCAAAAAGCAATCTTCGAACTGGTGTATCAGCTCCAAAAGGCACTGTCTCCGAATGGCGCTGTCTGCGAAGAGGCGCTGCCTCCAAGAATGCTAAGATCGGCACGGGCAACGTCGTCGGCGTTAGTATTCGTCGTCGTCTTATCGTCTTCTTGGGTAGCGTGGGGGGTATTATGTAAAGAGCAATTCTTTAAGTACAAGTAGACGCTCAACTCCCACTTGTTGAGTGAAATTTTCTCACTCAAGAGAGATGAAATTCACTGTTCAACTTTATTTGCTCTAGAATCAAATCTTTAGCAACTAATGCTGTCTGTGGTTTCCTTTCTCGACGGTGAAGATTAGCGGGTGATCTAACAAAGCAAAACGAAACATTAATCATTGTCTTTGGTTCCAAAACAGGGAAGTGGCCTATAAGCGCGTGCTATGTATTGACCTTCGCAATTTTAACTTCTTAACATTATGCATTTGGCTGACCAACGTAATGCACAGAACGAGTATGCCTTGGACAAATATCAAGTTCAGGTTCCGCACGAAATGTTGGCAACAATCGCAACTACATAATCTAAAGATAAAATTGGACAGCCTACTTACCTTTCTGCCTGCCTACTCATCTACAAGTGTGGTTTGCCATTTTTCTGTCAATATAATTATCTGCCTGTCCGCATGTCTCTTGCATAGTCTCTCTTCCTATATAAATCCTATTAGCTGCCCGCAGATGAGGTTTGCGACGTGCGCCTAAATCCAAGTAAACGAGCGCTTTCCCCTCCATCGAAATGCCGCTGGTGCAGTCGGGATTTAACCTGCGACATCGTGCTGAGCGGCGCAACACCGTGGCTGCTAAACTACCGCAGCGGGTTAGACTTGCCTTCATCGGGTATGAACACACTAACGGAAGGCTTGGTATGGGCCACTGTGGGCGCTGTGGGGGGCATCGTGGGCTCTTCGGGGGGCTCGGCAGGTGGCTCTATAGGCACTGTGGGACGAATTGTGAGCGCCGTGGGAGTCATCCTAGGCGCTCTGGGGGACATCGTAGACCCTGGGGGAGGCATCGTGGGCGCTGTGGCGCGCATCGTGGGTTCTATGGGAGGCTCGGCAGGGGGTGCAGTAGGCACTGTGGGACGCATCATGGGTGCAGTTGGGGGCTTCGTAGTGACAACAGGCGTCGGCATTGTTGATGTGGTCGGCGGCTCGGCAAGAGGCACTGGAACATCCTCTCCGGCAGGCGAAGAACCGCTGACGACCGGGAATTCAACCTCTTCCGCGGTCGAAAGTGCTTCTTCTGCAACCAGAACGAGTGGTGGTGTTGACATGAAACGTTCTTTCAAAACGATCAAAGGGAGTCATTTGCTGAAGCCGACGTAAAAAAAAACGTATTAAAACATTATATTTACTATGGTACTACGTACGCCCCTTTGATACCGGTGTTCAGATGGAGAAAACCGTTACTCGAACACACCCGTGTCCTGGGCGTAGATAGCGCCTTTTTCGCGCCACGCATGGCGCTGTCGCAGCTAAATTTATAACCTCGCGCGCAGCGTTCAGAGAGGCATTGCACGGAAGAATGTTTCTCATCCGAGCAGGCCTGCTCGCGTTTGAGAGCACTTACTACGGTCATAATAGGTATAACTTATCAAGGTGCATTTGGTGTCCTTGAGGAGTTGTAAAGCCTAAAACTGTGCGATGTTACAGAAAAATCACGCCTGCATGGCGCGCAACGACCTGTTGTAATTGTCTGACAACTTTTGACACAACGTGTATCAGAGTTGGTCGACTCGGATTCCGCTCACTGTGGCCTAAGCGATGTTCACACTTCAAAGAAATGCGACGGTTTGCTTCGACGAGCTTGTATTACGTGGCGCGAACGTCATGCCATTGCGAAGGGTCTACGCTGACGTTGACCTCTGCGTGGAGGACGCGTGTTTTCCTCAACCGCAACAAACCATACCAGCGTGGTGGTGTGTCGCAGCAGCCGGATTCGGCGGTTGTTCACTCTTTTAGGTCTGGCAACTCGACATTCCTTGCGTCGTCGCCGTCGCATAATTTAGCTTTCTCTCTTAAATGCAGTCAATTCTGTCACAAGCACACGTTTAGGTGTAGTCTTGGTTTATCGCACGTATGAAGTTTATTTTTATTTATGTTATCTTCAATACTGCCATTCTCAGTTGAGAGCACAGCAGTTGGGCATTACAAAGAGACAATCATGTTTAAAAGAAAAAAAAAAAAACAGAAAAAAGAATCGGAACTTGGCGAACATGCGCTCTGTAGAAACACACACACACATGCAAGCACGCCTATCACAGGCCAAAGAGCGCGAGTGCGAGCATCAACAAGAATCTTTTTTAACGTATTTTGCTGATGTTCGTATACAGGGTGTTTCAGCGAACACTTTCAAAATTTATTTAAGGTTGCCTGTGGCAGATAGCCCAATTGTAGTTAAAGAGCTGGTCTACTCGAAGAGGCAGACATTACTTGCACAAAAAATTGATATGCATAATCGACTAATTTAAAAATTCACTAATTAAGTTTTTAACTAATTACCTGACGGCCCATATTGCAATTTACAAATGGTAGCCGTGGAGGTCGCTTGGCGGATCCCCTTGCAATTATTTCTGAGGATGACACCAGCTTCGAGATACTAATTCCCAAACTTTGCGGAGAAATGCATTGGCGTTCCAGTTAATTTTGTGCTTCAATGCATAAAGCGACTTATTGGTACGAAACTAACTGGAACGCCAATGCATTTCTCCGCATAGTTCGGGAATTAATATCTAGAAACTGGTGTCATCCCGAGAATTCGTTCCCAGTGGATCCGCCTTGCTAACTCCACGGCTACAATTTGTAAATTGCAATAAGAGTCATCAGGTAATTAGTTAAAACTTAATTAGTGAATTTTTGGGGTTTAGTCGATTAAGCATACCAATTTCTTGTGCAAGTAATGTCCGCCTCTTCGAGTAGACCAGCTCATTAACTAGAATTGATTGTACTGTCTGCCACAGGCAACCTTTAGAAATTTTTGAAAGTGTTCGCTGAAACACCCTGTATATATTCCTACAATCACCCCCCGGTGAAAAAAAGGAGTCAGCCTGACGACCTAAGGAAAATGTGATACAGGCAGGTCGTAGTCCAGTTTCAGGCATTCGACGTGAACCATTTCGCGGCCGCGGCGCCGTTGGTCTGTAGATGGCTGGAGGGGCTCAATGACGTAGTTGACAGGGGACGTCGGATGTAGAACCCCGTAAGGACCGTCATACTTAGGCAGCAGCTTTGAGGAAAGGCCGGGCGTGGGGAAGGGAACGCGGATCCACGCCAGTGTTCCAGGCTAATATGAAGGCGAAGAGGAGCTACGGTCGTGAAATTATTTCTGGCTGGGCTGGACTTGCGAGGTAAGTGAGCTCGCGAGCTGGCGGCATTCCTCAGCATAGGTGGCTACTTCAGATAATGTAGTGGTTTCCGAGGCATCAGGGCGATATGGCAGGATAGTGTCCTTGAAGGAAGAAGGTTCACGGCCGTAAAGAGGGCGGAACGGGGAGAATCCTGTGGTAGACTGAGTGGCGCTGTTGTAAGCGTAGGTAACGAAGGCGGGTAGTGTACATGGCGAGCGTATCGCCTAGTGTATGATTAAAGCGCTTTGGGGATGATATTGCACTAGTAGTGTGATGGACAATGCTGCATTCACGCAGAAGTGCTTCTACGACTTCGGGGAGGAAGGAACGTCCGCGGTATCACAGTATCTCACGAGACGCACCGTGCCAAAGAACTAGGTGATGGAGGATTAACAAGGCGACTTCACGTGATCTGGCAGACGGAAGCGCTTAAAGGGCCCCTAAGCCACCTGGGTATTTTTTGAACATTTCTAGTAAACACGCGCATCGAGTTCAGAATGCCGTCACGATCATCGATGCCAAATGCTGCAGCTCTACGCGCCGCGGGCGCGCCCCCCAAAAAACAAAACAAAAAAAAAACGACGCCGTCCTCCTCTCCTGGTCTTTCCGGTATCCCCAGCGGTCGTCATGACCTCACCAGGGTGCATCTGGTGATGTCAACTGGGTCGACGATGTCGATTGGTCGAGCAAGAACCTAGGACTTCCGATTAGTCTGCTAGCAGGTACGCGCACTGCCTGCTCTTCCTCGCCGTGTTTCTCGCCTTGTGCGCCCTTGCGAATCGGTAATTAAAGCCCGCAACGCAAGTGCCAAATCGTTCGAGTTCCAATATAGTCGTGCTTAGCGGTCTGATTAGCTGCGCGAACAGAGTGCGACAGTGTTGGCCTTTCCAGACGTGCGCGCAACGCAGGGTCTATAGCGGCGCGCTTCGCATGAGCATGAGCCGGCACGGAAGAAACATCGGGTAGCCGAGAAGCGCTGAGTCACGGCCACGGTGTAAGATATATACTCTTTAGGTGGGGACACTTCTCGGCTTGCTTGCTAGACGCGATCGACCAGATAAAGTAGCATGGGCGCGCGTCTATCGGGCGGTGACGGCAGCGGATACCTATCGGCGGAATGACGCAACTTCAGTTAGAACGCAGGCGAGAGCGTGCGCCGACAAGGAACGCGCGCATTCCCTCTCCCCGGTGACCTACTTTCATGCGTCACTCAATCATTTCGAATTTCCCGCGAACCGCCGGTTGCTATAACAACGGGAGATTAAACCAATAAAAGATTTCTGTGTTGAAGTTGCGTCGTACTGCCGATAGGTATCCACTGCCGTCACCGGGCCGATCGTCGGGCGCCTTTGTTACTTTATCTGGTCGATCGAGTCTGGCGAGTGTCCTCACTTAAAGAGTATGTATCTTACGCCGTGGTCACGGCGAAGGCCCGTCCTAGTTACCGGCACGGTTACTCGCTGCACACCGTTTGCCATTCGCGGGCCGCTGTTCGACAGCCGTTTTGCTCGCGTACGGCGAGATTACCTTGCCGTACGTAGAAAGGATGAGGCTAGGAGTCGTTTGTGCGGCAACCTCACCGCCGCTGATCGCTCGACGGCGCCGATATCGTCGCTAGGCCTTTTCCGGTTCTCTTCAAAGCTAAAGCGGACGGCGCTTCGGAATGAATTACCGACGCTCACGGGCTGCAATATTTTCTTATCGTTGCTGTCGCTCTTCGCAGTAATTGTACACAAAGAAGAAAAATACGCTGATATTAGGAGCGCCATCCGCTGCGATGCGAGCACAGCCGAGCCGGTCGTCTCCCGTCGGCAGCCGTGCGCTGCAGCTGAGCTCGACTAGTATCGAAGCTCTCGTTCATGTTAAACGTTTGACAGCGGATATTGTTTTTCATAAAATGTACAATTTATGCATCGCTTTATCTAGCGGAAATAAGTTTGCTTGGAACAGAAGCTGCAGCCGATGTTTTCATCGCCGGCGGCGGAGGCGCGCAGCTTCGCGCGTCGTCGATTTGCCCGTCGATCATGCAGCGGGCGGTTCGCCGGCCGAACTGCCGTATACTTTGGACACCTCTCGCGCGGCAGATGTTCTACGGCACTGGGGTTCGGTTCGCCGTCGGTATATTTGCCGCTAGCGCGGACTTGCCATAACCGGAAGTGGACAGTGTTTTGACAAGCGTATTGGCGACGACGAATGTCACGTGACATTTGGAGGAGCACTCGGCGAGGAGGAAAGACCAGACGACGAGGAGAGTAGCGAAGGAAAGAGCGGAACGAGCGAGGCCTGTGTTTAGATCATCAAACGCGCGTAACTCCGCTATTACGGCACCATTTTGAAACATTCTTGCGGGTACGTGTTCGTTGTAGACTCGTGCACAACTGCAACACGACAACTAAATTTCGACCTCTGGGTGGTTTATGGGCCCTTTAAGTTTCGGCGTAACGCGTGAGGCATTCTACAGCAAAGATGGCCCAGCGGTTCCCATTTGGAGTATTCAGAAAGGGCTGGAGTGGCCCCGTGGTCGCATAAGGTGGGCTGTTGTGGCGTTGGCACTCGGAGCACGAGTGGACGTACTACCGGACGAAGAGGTACATTACGCACCAGTAGTACCAAAGCCGCAGGCATGCGAAGGTCATGAATACTCCGGCATGGGCGCATCGCGGGTCCGCATGGAAGGAGGCACAGATGTCGCAACGTAGACGAGGAGGAATTATCAGCAACCATTAACGGCTAACAGATAAGTAGTTGCGGCTATACAGAAATCCATCACAGATGGTAAAGTGACAAACAGTGCGTCGAAGCGTGTGCTTGGTGGTGCGCAGTGACGGGTCAGACAGGAACTCATGTAGAGAGGCTATCCAAGGATCCTGGCGCTGCTCGGATGGCATGTTAGCATAAGGTAAGGCACGCAGAATCAGTGGCTGACTACAGAGGCAGCACCAGGCTCATGAAGAAGAGGAAAGCGGCAGTGGATGTGGGTATCCGCATGTTTGCGACAAAACTTGTAAACGACACGAATATCATAGTCTTAGAGACGTAGTGCCAAACGAGCCAAGCCACCAGATGGATCCTTGAGGGAAGACAACCAGCACAGGGCATGGTGATCAATCACGACGTCGAATGGTCGGCCGTAGACATAAGGTCGAAATTTTGTGATCGCCCAAAGAATAGTGAGACATTCTTTCTCTGTAAGAGAATAGTTTATTTTCGCTTTGGTGAGGGTGCGGCTGCCGTAAGAGACGACGTACTCGTCGAAGCCAGACGCGTTGGGCAAGAATTGCACCTAGGCCGACACCGTTGCGTCCGTGTGGATTTCTGTGGGAGCGTCCACGTCATAATGGCGCTGAATAGGAGGGATGGTTAGGACATGGCGTACAGTGGCGATTGCGTCGTTGCAAGCGGAAGGCTAAGCCGAAACGTCTTGGTTGTTTGCGAGAAGCTGTGTCAAAGGTGCGATGGAGAAGGCAAAGTTGTGGATGAATCGGTGAAAAATACGAACACAGGCCGACAAAGCTGCGGAGTTGTTTCATTGTAGTCGGCATGGGGAAACTCGGTGAGGGCTCGAAGCATTGCTGGATCGGGCAGGACACCATACTTGCATGCAGCATGGCCCAACAGAGTGAGCCGGCGTGAAGCACAATCGCACGTCTTTGAATTAAGCTCTGTCAGCATCTGTCATAAAATTGAGGACACTTGCGAAGCTGGTCAGATGCAAATCGAAGTCCCTCGAAAAGGCTACGACGTCATCTAGATAGCAAAGGCACGTGTTCCATTTGAAGTCTCGAAGTATATGTTGTCCATGAGGCGTTCGAAAGTGACAGCCGCATTACAAAGGCCGAATGGCGTCAAATTAAACACGTATAACCCTCGGGAGTTACAAACGCAGTCTTGGGGCAGTCAGCTTTATCCATAGGGAGTTGCCAATACCCCGATCGAAGATCAAAGGGCGAGAAAAACTCTGCTCCTTGCAGGCAGTCGAGGGCGTCGTCGATTCGGGGCAGGGGATAAACATCTTCGCGTGGGATTTTATTTAGGCGCCTATATTCCACACCGAACCTGATGCTACCGTCCTTTTTATTCACCAGTACAACTAGGGAGGGCCAAAGGCTGTGTGAGGGCTGTATCACGCCACGGTGAAGCATGTCGTTCACCTGGTCGTCAATTACACGGAGTTTTGCGTGGTAGACTCGATACAGGCGCTGGCGCCGTGGTGCAGGGGTGCTGGTGTCGATGTGACGAACGATTGCGAATGTGCGGACGAAAGAAGGTTGTTTATCGTCAAAATAAGCTTGAAAACGACTGAGGAGCTCCAATAGTTGGATGGTCTGGTTATCGGAGAGTTGTGAATCAACTGATGGGTTGAAGACATCTCAAGATGACGAAGCAGCTGACGTAGCAGGAGTAATGCTGGCGACAGGTAGGTCGGTCATGTAATCAGGCAGTTGATAAGGATAAACAGGGTCAATGTCCTCAAGGCCACCCAGACATTCCCCACGGGATAAAGTTGCTGATGAAGATTACCAATTCTTAACTTAAATGGCTCCGAAAAGTTTTCAATAAGTTCTTCTTTCTGGGATTTTACGTGCCAAAACCAGTTCTGATTATGAGGCACGCCGTACTGAAGGGATCCGGATTAATTTTGACCACCTGGGATTCTTTAACGTGCACTACAATGCAAGCACACGGGCGTTTTTGCATTTCGCCTCCATCGAAATGCGGCCGCAGCAGCCGGGATTCAGTTTTGAATAAGTTGAGAGAACGCCAAAAGGAAGGCACAAGTTTTGCGAGAGGCGAATGCTTCGGAGGGTGAAAACAGAGCAGTAGAACAGGCAGCAGAGTCTCAAGAGAGAGGCATGAGAGAGAAAGAGAAAGGATGTATGTCAGCATCCGCAACAACGAATACTCACTGTCATCAGCGAAGACTACTCGGGGAAAAGGTGAGAGAAAGACGGCTCAGATTGGGCAGCACACACCGACGATAATGCAAGTTCGGCAAGCGCACATTCAACATCTGCGTGCTTTGTAGAAAAGCAACTCCTGCCCAGAATGACGTCATGTGAGCATGGTGAAAAACGACAAATTCAACGACATACAAAACATCTTGAATGACAAGGCGAACCGGGTACGACATAGAAGACTGCACGTGGTGCGCGGTTACCATACGTATAGGGAAACGGAAGAAAGCGGAGTCGTAATCTTTTCAACTTGCGACATTGTTAATCACTGAGCGCTGAGACAGCAGATCCGGTATGAACTAACGCTTGTACAGCGACACGGTAAGTATACATGTTGATTTCATACGGTAAGTTTTCCGCTTGGGCGGGGTGTTGTCGACAGAGCATAGGTGAAAGAGAACGGCGACATTGGGATAGGGCCCGGCATGTGTCGAATGTGGGTTGACCCAACGAGGAAGAATCAGGCGCTGGAATACACGAAACAGCGCGTGGTGGTGGCTCACGATAAACGTAGCCTTGAATCAGGTCGCCATTACGTATGCGCAAATCGCGGCGATGGCAAAGCGTGCTACATGGCCAGGAAGATGGTAGAAATTGCCTTGTTATCCGCAGTGAGTCTAAGGTAGGCACGTATTGGGGTGGCACGCAGAAAAGGAAGCAGCGCCGAACGTACAGGTGGCCGCGCCGCGTAGAAGGCGTTAGGTGGATGCCCGTGATCCGTGGCGAATGAATCTCGAGGCCTGGCGGCGATGTCCACGTAGGTCAGAGGTGCGGAGACAGGCGGATTCTGTAGAGTATTAGGCATTGGGTATTGGGGATTTGGCAGCGACTCGGAAACTTGCTGATGGATGATCTGTTGAAGCACTGGGCCGAGCGATAGCGTAGGCTCCATAATGACCGACACAAGGGGCAATTTTCGTGCCACTTCCTCGCGAACAAACTGCTGTATTCTCTGCAGCAGGGAAGTCTGGTAATCATAAACATCCCCAACGGCGAGAGCCGTAATGCTTGCCGTGGCAAAGTAAGAGCGCCAAGTGGAAATGCGCGGTTTTCGCAGCTTGTTGTAAATTTGGCAGATCTGAATGACATCGTCGACAGTTTGGGTTTTTTTTGGAAACGAGCATGTGGAAGGCGTCGTCCTCAATCCCCATCATTAGGTGTCTGGTTTTGTTAGCTTCCGACATGACGGGGTTCATGCGGCGGCAGAAGTCTACGACATCTTGAATGTGCGCTTTAAAGTTTTCGCCTGATTGATCGGCGCGACCGCGCAAGCGCTATTCTGCGCAGATCTTGCGCACAGCGCTTCGCCCGAAAATTTCCACGAAGCTCTTCTTAAGAGATGACCAGTTTGCAATGTCAACTTCGTGGTTGCGGAACCATAGATTGACCACATCGCTCAAGTAAAAGATGACGTTGTTTAGTTTGGCGGCGTCATCCCACTTGTGTACACTCACGCGTTCGTAGCAGGACAACCAGTCCTCCACGTGGGGTTCTTCGGCGCCGCTAAGCATAACAGGGTCGCGCTGTCTGAGAACACCGGAAGAAATGACAGCCGGGAGTGTGCTATAGCGTGTTGTGGTGATGCGTCATCATGCATAGCAGAGGCTGGAGGTAGCGTCGGGATACGGACTTTCAGGGTGAAGAGCCAAGCCAGCACCTCCACCAAATGCAAACACACGTTTAGGTGTACTCTTGAATAATCGCAGGGATCAAAGGAAGCTAAAGCACTCCGATCACCGGCCAAGCAGTGCGAGACCGAGCATCAACAACAGCCTTCTTTTACCTCTTTTGCTGGTGTTCGTATATACTACTACGCCTTTTTAAAGTTGGTCCAGCAGTTCTCAAATCAGAGTATTCCTGAGTGTAACGCCTGGTTGCATAGACAAATCAGAGTCGGCACCAAGGCAAAGCTTCACTTAAAGTTGTTACCGCTGTATTACCTAGCGGGACAAAGTATGAGAAAGTGATAATTCCGAGTGTATGAAGCCTGTGTTCAACTTAAAGCGCATAGAAGACCCTCAAGAAAGTCGCGAGCGAAGAAAAAAAAATGTGGTTGATCCCTCTTATATAGGAATCGGTATAGAACACGAAAGTGAAACGTGTCTTCACAGAAGTAGTGTAATGTTTATTGCACATTGATATATAATGTCTATTGGTGTTTTGTGGCTAAAGCGCCCTTAGGCGTTGATGCACCCACGCTGACGCCTGGTGGCACGTCTCCTCCATCACGACTACCAACGTCGATGACCATGAGCAACCGTCGTGCATATGGAAGCTGCACTACGCTGCACACGCTAGCACAACGCGAAAGACGAAGCACGTAACTGACACACTAATACAACGCGCAAGACAAAGCACGTAACTGAATCGTCACCGAATCAAATCAGCGCGTACAGCGCGTCGTAATTGCAGCCTCCGCGATCAACTTTAGAAACAATTTCAGAGCTAATTGCGGAGGCCACGCTCCGCTTTGCTGAGTACGGTGAACGCCACCTAGTAGTGCTTCTGCGAGAACGCGTTGGTAGTGCTTCTTGATGCCAGCGTCCCTTCGAATGCTGGCATCGAGGCGTCGTAGTGCTGAGACCACCGAAGCGTTCACTGTCGGTGCGCGTTAGTGTCATAATGCAGTA
This sequence comes from Dermacentor silvarum, assembly GCF_013339745.2. NCBI lineage: Eukaryota > Metazoa > Arthropoda > Arachnida > Ixodida > Ixodidae > Dermacentor > Dermacentor silvarum. The sequence continues at coordinate 172,280,656 of NC_051157.2, forward strand.
CTTCTCTTTTCTGCTGGTAGGCGGCGGCACCGCCCCGAGCAAGAGCGCGGGTACACGGAGGAGTGTTAGATATATAAAGCGCGTCTGTGTAGCTCTCTGCAAATGCGTTTGTGGCGCAATGGGTTAAACGCTCGGCGATCTATCGTCGCGGACCGAGAGGTCGTGGGTTCGATTTCCAAATTTTGCATGTTTGTGGAACTTTTTCTTCTGGTTTCTTTCTTTGTATTATGTTCGTGTATGTTCGTGTGACGTATTTCCGTGACGGAAATACGTCAGTGAAGTCTTGGTGGACCCCGGCATAAAACACTTTCGTGTTAAAATGTTGTCGCAGTTTCACCTGAAAGGCGAAGCATCAATTGCGATAGCAAATTTGTAGAGAGCTATACGTAGTAATGATATTAGCTTTATCAGCTGTATAAACTTGGACATGCAGCAGCAGCGGCAACACGCAGAACTGTTGTCGACGCCGTCGGCGTTTTGCCCGCGTTCGCTCAAAATGCGTGCGGCGTTGGTGACTATTGCCGGAGCCTCTGATATAAATAGGCACTTAGTGCTACAGCTAAACGTCGCCTCCCTTCCCTACCCCTGCCCCCCCTCCCCCACGGCCTATCGCGCGTCGGAAGAAGGCGCGTTTGCTCTACATATATGGTGATTGTAAAGGAGGAAAGAGACGCCTACTTCTGCAGCCCTTAAGCGAGCACGGCGCAGAACGCGCGTTTGTTCTCCGCCGTGCGTTCACTCCTCGTGAAAGCGCGCGCCCCTCGCGCCCTTTCACTCGCACATACAGCGTTCGGCGCTCGGCGACGATTTCATCTCCATTGACGTCATACGGAACCTCACGGGCGACGGCGATGGCAACGGCGACGCCGACGGCGACGCCGACGGCAGAAATCTGCTTTTGAGTGTCCATATAATTGCTATCGCAATAAAAGTGTCTCACCGTTGGTTGCCAGGTATGCCAGTGTACTGAGTATAATGCCGATCAGGAGCAACATGGTGAAGCACATCACCGTTGTGGTCAGCCACACGCCGCCCCCTCTGCGCCAAAAAAAAAAAAAAGAATCAGTGCAAAGCGAGTCACGTGGTCGCACACGTACGGCACCGGAAAGTGACGTCTGCGAAAGAAGCTATGCGGTTGACCTTGTCCTATACGGCGGGACATTGAGGAACATGCTGCGCATTCTACCACATTAACTTGGTCACGCGGTTGCCACAGTGCCAGGCAAGCTGAGAAGTGCATTGCTGAGTTTAACGTCCGGAAACTACACAGCGGGTTCGGAGAGATGCCGTGTATTGGAGGGCTCCGGATTAGTATTTTTACCAGTCTAGTCTTCATAGAGCATTTTTTTCCTTGGCTGCCGCCAGATATCGTAGGCAGTAGCGCGACCTATGAGCTCTCGGCATGCTGTGAGCAGCCGGCGCGAGTGTTTCTTGAAATTCGCTCCCTTCGAAATGTAGCCGCCGCCGCAATCTCCGACATATATAGTGCTCAGCAGCCGAAAGCGCCAGCTACTGAGACAACGTGGAGGGCTATCAAATGAATAGTAAAAAGTTGTCGCAGTTTCACCTGAAAGGCGAAGCATCAATTGCGATAGCAAATTTGTAGAGAGCTATACGGAGTAATGATAGTAGCTTTATCAGCTGTATAAACTTGGGCATGCAGCAGCACCGGCAACACGCAGAACTGTTGTCGACGCCGTCGGCGTTTTGCCCGCGTTCGCACAAAATGCGTGCGGCGTTCGTGAGTGTTGCCGGAGCCTCTGATATAAAAAAGTTGTCGCAGTTTCACCTGAAAGGTGAAGCATCAATTGCGATAGCAAATTTGTAGAGAGATATACGGAGTAATGATATTAGCTTTATCAGCTGTATAAACTTGGACATGCAGCAGCACCGGCAACGCGCCGAACTGTTGTCGACGCCGTCGGCATTTTGCCCGCGTTCGCTCAAAATGCGTGCGGCGTTGGTGACTGTTGCCGGAGCCTCTGATATAAATAGGCACTTGGTGCCGCAGCTAAACGTCGCCTCCCTTCCCTCCCCCTTCCCCCCCTCCCCCACGGCCTCTCGCGCATCGGAAGAAGGCGCGTTTGCTCTACATATATGGTGATTGTAAAGGAGGAAAGAGACGCCTACTTCTGCAGCCCTTAAGGGAGCACGGCACAGAACGCCCGTTTGTTCTCCGCCATGCATTCACTCCCCGTGAAAGCGCGCGTCCCTCGCTCCCTTTCACTCGCGCATACAGCGTTCGGCGGCGCGCGGCGACGATTTCATCTCCATTGACTTCATACGGAACCTCACGGCGACGGCGACGCCGACGGCAGAAATCTGCTTTGGAGTGTCCATATAATTGTTGTCGCAATAAAATGGAAGGCGTTAACCAGCTAACCAACACAGCGAAATTATAGTTTCATCAGTAATATTTGGCAGATTCGCACAGTATTCAGAATGATGACACGGTCTACAGTTGCACTTCGGACGCTGCACGCAAGGCAACATCTGCTGGGCAGATGGAAGCTCGCCCTTGCAGTCGCCAGGCATCTGAGAACGCTAGCGTCATAAGCGCAACATTGGCGTTGCAGGCGTCACACCTCGACGCTGCATGAGATTAGACGGACGGTAAAGAGTCGGCATTAGTTAGCGCAACAGAAAAAATGCATTACTTTGACGCTGTGAGCCAAATAGTGTTTTCTGAGGGTTAAGAATAAAATCCATTTACAGAGAACTAAATGTACTGCGATTGTTCTTGACCTCCTCTAATTGCCGAAACTCTGACGAAAAAATGAGTCAATACCAATACCTAGTCCGATAAACTTTGGTGTTTTAATAATTTAAAGCGTCTATTTAGCATAACAAAGCATTCATACGAACCATCACACCAACGATGAAGAAGATGAAAATTCACCAGGAATGTCGATATATTGGCTAAAAATTATAATCACGATGGTCATTGAAATATCTAGACGAATCCACTTGCTCGCTCATATAATTCGCATGTTGGCTTTGCTGCAATACTGCCACCACACGCTTAGACTATGGCGCAAAATTTTTTGTAGAGTGTGCAGCTCTAGGACTTACTCGGAACATGTCATCTTTTGGAACTAGTGAAGCTGCCCACCTATCTGAACCAGTCGACTAAGCCACGACGGTTGTTAGCGGTAGCTCATTTGTGGCTTAATGATACTCCCATATTGAAGTAAATTTTTAATGCGTCAGACATTAGCAGTGCTAAAGTATAAACAAGTGTATGTGTGTGATGTGTGGGAATCCGGTCACGTGGTAGACAGGGAATGGGAGAGCTTAAAAGAATGTACTTGTATGTATGTATGTATCTATGTGTGTGTATGTATGTATGTATGTACATATGTACGTATGTATGTACGTATGTACTTATGTATGAATGTATGTACGTATGTATGTATGTACGTATGTATATACGTATGTATATGTACGTATGTATATACGTATGTATGTATGTACGTATGTATGTTTGTATGTACGTATGCATGTACGTATGTATGTATGTATGTATGTATGTATGTATGTATGTATGTATGTAAGACATTTTGTTTATATTTGGCGAAAATAGAGGGCGCGTAGTAAATGACAATATGTAGGTAAACCTCAAAGACAAGGGACTAATTATGACATTCGCAGTAACTTAAGCATGCAAGCGATCCGGAGCTTTATGAAGGTGTTCTGCGAACAAAGAATTTATCCCATTGCTCTGGAAGAACTGTTAAATCAACCCATATCAAAACTAACGGAAATTGAGTAAGGAGGACGGAGGACGGCAGAAATGAGGGGAGGGAGGACACTATGGTAAATGTTGAGTCGAGGTAATATGTATGTTGATGAATTACTGGCTTTTTATAAATTCCCAACAAGAAATGCTCCAAATCATTACGTGGGGACGAAAGTCATATACGGGCAACTTTTTAATGTATGCGATGTAATTACAAGAAATTGAAAAGCTTTATCGCAACTGTTCGAAAGAAACCGCTTCGCTGGAAACCGGGTTATTTTACTCGAAGGTCGCACACATCTGCTGTCTTTTTTTCCAGTGAATATTCAAGTAATATATGTTGATTGTACTTGGTTGCGTAGACCCTCGACAATACTATTACCTAAACTAGAGATACACTTATGGTGTAGATTGAAAAACCAAATACAATTATTTGTTTAATTAGTAAAATTGTCTAACAAATGTGCATTTTTTATGTGCACTGTACAGGTGCTATATAAACTTGGCGGGATCCGAGACCTCTGTTAGACAGTCATTACCTTTTGTCCCTGCATCATCTTGAAGTTTTATATAGTTACAGGAAATGAATGCAAATTCAAATAATTTTTCGGGCCGCGATGGTTCATCACGTGTTATTGATAAATAGGTCTATGTCTGTTAAATGTAAAAATAACTGACAGACGCATTTCCAGGCTTATTCGGTTATTGTAATAGTAATTCGCAATCTCTCTCTCTCTATATATATGTATATATACATACACACACACACATATATATATATATATATATATATATATATACGTCACTGCCCACCACGGAAGCTTGGAGGCGATGGCGTTGCGCTGGCAAGCACGAGGTCGCGGGTTCGATGTCGGCTACGGCAGCAAGACTTCAATGGGGGGAAAAAAGGCACGGCTCGTGTACTGAAGTTTAGGTGCACGTTAAGGAAACCACGGTGTTCAAATATAATTGGCCTACCTCCTCTACGGCGTGCCTCATAATTATGTAGTCGTTTTGGCACGTAAAAACTCAGCGTTTATTTTCAATTAAGCAATTACGACAGAAAATACTTTTATTTCCTTGGCACACTCGGGTGCGAGAACTGTAGACCGAGAGTTCCTAGGGTTTACGAAAACGCTGCCTGAACAGCGTGGATAAACACATCAATCAGTGGCATCTCCGCGATAGCCCGCTTGTCATGGTCAGTGTCGGGCACTGTCGCCAGGTAGGTGGCCGCTGATGAAGGGGGTGGCATCGAGGGAAACACTCAAAGGATGCACACTGCCGATTTGGGGTGCTTCTTTGCCCGTCACCATCGGTGTGGGGCACTGTCGCTATCTGGGCTACGCTGATGAATGGGCTTGCCTCGATGGAAACAGCCAATGAATGCCTGCTGCCGATTCGGAACGCAAAAACATTGAATTTTGAATTTCCCTGGAGCATCGTTCCACACCGCTCTCTTCCTGTCTCAATGTTAGGCCTAACATTTGTCGTTCCATCGCTCTTTGTGCGGTTCCCAACTTGTTCTCCAGCTTCCTTGTTAACCTCCAAGTTTCTGCCCCATATGTTAGCACTGGTAGAATGCAATTATTGTACACTTTTCTTTTTAACAACAGTGGTAAGCTCCCAGTCAGGATTTGGTAATGCCTGCCGTATGCACACCAACCCAATTTTATTCCTCTGTAAATTTCTTTCTCATGATCAGAGTCTCCTGTGAGTAATTGACCTAGATAAATGTACTCTATTACAGACTCTAGAGGCTGACAGGCTATCCTGAATTCTTGTTCCCTTGTCAGGCCATTGAACACTATGTTTGTCTTCTGCATAATAATCTTCAACCCCACACTTACACTTTCTCGGTTTGGGTCCTTAATCATTTGCTGCAATTCGTCCCCATTGTTGCTGAATAGGACAATGTCATCTGCAAACCGAAGGTTACTGAGATATTCGCAGTTGATTCTCACGTACTGCTAAGCCTTTCCAGTGTAAGTGCTTCAATACTTCTTCTAAGCATGCAGTGAATAACATTGAGAGATTTTGTCCCCTTGCCTGACCAATGTATTGCTAGGTATTTTATCTTTGTGGAAATTTCTCATGATCAGGGTCCCCTGTGAGTAAGTGACCTAGACATACTTTCTCCTCCACAGACTCTGGAGGCTGACTGGCGATCCTAAATTGTTGTTTCCTTGCCAGGCTATTTAACATTATCTTTGTCTTTTGCATAATTATCAAGCCGACTTTCACACTTTCTCGGTTAAGGCCCTCAATCATTTGTTGTAATTCATCCCCATTTTTGCTGAATAGGACTATGTCATCTGCAAACCGATGGTTGCTGAGATATGCGCCGTTGATCCTCACTCTTAAGCCTTCCCTGTCTGAGAGCTTGAATACTTTTAAGCATGCAGCCAATAGCATTGGAGAGATTGTGTCTGCTTGCCTGACCCCTTTCTTGATAGGTATCTTTCTACTTTTCTTGTGGAGAACCAAGGTTGGTGTGCAATCGTTGTAGACATTTGCCAAAATATTCACGTATGCCTCCTGTACTCCTTGATTACACAATGCATCTATGACTGCTGGTATCTCTACTGAATCAAATGCTTTTCCACAATCTTGAAAGCCATAGAGACATGTTGATTGTAATCCGCGCATTTCTCAACTACCTGACTGACAACATGGATATGATCAATCGTAGAATATTCCTTCCTGAAGGCAGCGTGTTCTCTTGGTTGGCTGAAGTCATGTGTTGCCATGATTCCATTGGAAATTATCTTGGTGAATATTTCATACAATACTGAAAGCAAGCCCGTAATTCTTATGCACGTCTCCCTTCTTATGGATGAGTATAATTTTGGCGTTCTTACAGCTTTCTGGTACACTTGAAGTCGTGAGGCGTTGCGTATAAAGGGCCACAAGCTTTTCAAGCATGATGTCTCCTCCTTCTTTGAATAAATCGACTGTTATTCCAGCTTCTCCAGCATATTTTCCTTGGTCACGTCTTTCAAGGCCCTTTTAACTTCATCGTTGGTTATTGAAGGAGCCTCACAACTTCGAAAGAAAATAGCTTGGCTGCTCTGAAACTGTACAGGTGAGTATAGAATTATGCCGCGGCTTTTACTATGTCATAGAAATTGCTGACAATATCACCCTGGTTATATTTCAGTGCACACATTTTGCTTTTGTCCTATACCAAGTTGACTTCTTACTGATTTCATGCTGCGTCCATATTTTACTGCTTCCTCAATTTTTTCCATGTCGTAATTTCGGATATCCCTTACTTTTTTCTTGTTGATCAGTTCGACAGTTCAGCGAATTCTATGTGATCTCTCGAGCTTGACACTTTCATGTTTTGCCATTTTTTTATTAGGTCATTTGTTACTTGGGAGAGCTTACCTACGGGTTGCCCTTGGTGCTTTACCTCCCACTTCAATTGCTGCTCCTGAGATCAGCCTAGTTACGGTTTCATTCATTCCCTCAATGTTGTCTTCGTGTTCATTTTATAAAGCTGCATATTTGTTTGCGAGCACCAGCCTGAATTGGTCTGCTTTTACCATTACTGCGTCGAGGTTGGCCTGCTTCTTCCTGACTAATTTTATTCTTCTCTCTTCAAATTGTCAGAAATCCTAGACTTCACGAACCTGTGGTCACTGCACTTTACCCTACCTAGCACTTCTACATCCTGCATTATGCTGTGATCGGCAGAGAGTATGGAATCTGTTTCATTCCTTGTTTCTCCATTAGGACTTTTCCAAGTCAACTTTCTGTTGCTGCGCTTCCTGAAGAAGGTATTCATTATTCGGAGCCTATTCCTTTCCGCGAATTCTACCAACCTCTCCGCTAGTGTTCCTAGAATCGATGCCGTGGTTACCATTTGCTAGCCCACCAGCCTGCTTTTTTCTCACTTTTGCATTGAAGTTGCCCATGACTCCAGTATACTGAGTTTGCATGTTTCTCATTGCTAATTCAACATCTTCATAAAACTGTTGTATTTTTTCATCATCGTGAGTGGAGGTTAGGGCGTAGGCTTGTACTACCTTCATTCTATACCTCCAATTCAGCTTTATAATGACGACTGCTACCCTCTCATTAATGCTGTAGAATTAATCAATGTTGCCCGATATGTCCTTATGGACTAGAAATCCTACTCCGAATTCTCCCTTATCCGGAAGACCTCTGCAGCAGAAGACGTGGCCGTTATTCAGCACTGAATAAGCCTCAGCAGTTCTTGTAACCTTACTAAGGCCAATAATATCCCAGGCAATATCTGATAATTCTTCAAATAGCCCTGCTAAGCTAGCTTCACTAGATAGGGAGCGCGTGTTGAACGTAGCCAGGTAAAGTTTTCAGTGGCAGCCTGTCCGGACCCAGAGATTATTAGCATGCTCTGCCGCGTCGCAAGTCGGACTGCCGGCTTGGTCAGGTGCTGCGCAGCCGCTGGGGACTGAGGGCCATGGGTTAATTGTAGGAGTGATGAGCGAGGTAGTGGCCGAATACTGCACCAGGGAGGTATGTCAGTAAACTAAATAAATGAACGCTGAATGCGTTGTCACACATCGATCGATAAATGGTATTCGCATCTTGGTTGCCCGGCAGCGACAATGATATTCTTGGCTGGTACACAGTAAGTTAGGTTTCCAGAGTCCCCCCTTGATAATTTTGATTGCGCATTTTCCTTACCTTTCCGTACGCTGTCAAGAGCCCCGCTGAATTCGTGATTTCAAGCACATTATTCACTTCCATTACAATGGTGACAAGGTTATTCCATGGCTATTTCGGAGTGCCCTAAAATATTTCAAAATATACTACGACATTTGAATTGCTCGAGCAACCACCTTTCCAATGCATTGTCCAAACGGACAGGACGGTTTCGGCACATATTTGTTCGCCACTATATGGTAAATGGGGGTACTTACGATGGCTGGGCCGCCTGAGTTTCTGCGAGAACGGGCAGAAAAAAAAAACAGCAAGTAGTTTGAGTACCTTGCGTGCAATCCTCCCCACAAAGAAAAAAAAGCAAAAATTAAAAAAAAAATTTTAAATTCGCGCTGACTTGAAACAGTGCAAGTAATCGCGCAGCCGGCGCTGAATTCCTTATCTGAACTTTACAAGTATACGTCATAACGGATCGCGTAGAGTACGGTAGACAAAAGAAGGAAACATGTGATCGCTATAGAAGTAGCGGTACATGCAGAAGAGTTCGATCACGGTGTGATTAAGCAACGCATGCGAGTGCGATGGTTGGTATTCAATTACTTTTGTACTCGAAGCACGAAAGCAAAAAAAAAAAGAAACAGGCACAAATGGCCGGACAAGGACGTGCGTTCCCTGTGTACACATGCTGTGTAGTTCTGCTGTTCGAGTATTTTGCCATGGTAACTTCATGATTCCACAGCAACGAGGACATAGAATGATGGTCCTTAGCGCAAAAAAAACATTCTCTTTCGTGTTCGTGCCAATTTGTAAAAGTCCAAACGCATATTGCTATAGCTCCACCGCATCTACATGGGAAACGCATCAACGCCGGAACTTGGCTCTTTGGTACACTTCATTTAGTTGCTGGAAATGTTTATGTCTCATGACTGCACGATATGTTTTGTAGAATCCCACGCTATTTTGAGATGAATCCTTCTCATTACACCAGGGAATATTTGAGGGAACTTCCAGTGCAATTTGAAGGGTCCTTCGAAACTCCTGGACCACACGTTAGGATGTTCCCCTGCGTTATAAAGAGCTAAGTAGATAAGTAGCATACGTTAGCACGTCGGCCATTACTCTTACCAATACATCTCTAGCGACTTTATGCAAGCTGTAACTCCATGCGTTTCAGCACAGCCACATTATTTTAGCATTTAGCTTTGACTTAAATCATCATCTTTGGCAATGCCTCTATTGGAAACATTTGTAGGTATTCGTACTCGACCAGTATTGCTTTAGTGTTTTCCTTTATTGTGACCGGCTGATCAGTCGTACTTTTAAATACAATTTATGAAGCCATACTTCTGCACACCAAATTTCAAGGCGCGAGCTTCCCCCGGCTATCAACATATATACGCTAGAAACTATATATTTCTCACTCTACGCTAACAAAAACAATATCATCCAGGTACATTAAACAAAGAATACGCTGTTCCGCCAACACATGTTTTCGTTTACCGTAATATTATATGCTTACTTAATGATGAATACCGTAACCATTTGCTTCGAAACAAGTTGTCGGCATGCCGCTAAGCTCGTTATATTTACCTCTCTACTGCGGTTATTATGTTTCGTAATAACAAAGCATCAATTCTGATGGAGATTTATTGTATCAAAATACCAAGATCGGCAGTTTGGCAGGTGAACATATTCGTGTTGTCTTAATCTCTGTCCGTTATCTGTTTCATGCTGTTATATTGAAAAAATTCATTGCTCTAATATGGCTATGTTCCCTGCCTTTGCACCGCCAATATTCTAGCGGCGGCCGCAGAGTCATTACCCTTTCCGCTATTATCCTTTAAGCCAAAGGCCTAGGCATGGACGTCAAAACAGATCTCTGGAATTATACCGCGACATACTTGCTTGTGCGTAGCGACACCTGCCGGGAAGCAGGAATTGCAGGTATGCGCGGTTACAGCCCTTCGCGAAGTCGGCTTTCCACTGTGCGATGACTCTCTAAATCACTCAATGTCAAATCTACCACTTAACTATAAGAAAATACATCTTACAATGCGCCGCAACGTTTTACTTGTCTCGGTGTAGTAGGACGCGAAACAATGTGAGGTAAGACGAACACAGGAAAGAGCGTCCTATTTCACATTGTTACACGCCCTACATTACACCGTAATAATTACGAGACAACTATCCTAGCAACCAGTAGGCATTCAATGTTTTGATTACATACGAGCAGGTACTGGCACGTAGCCGGCGGGACCCGCCTGTCCGAAGTCTCCCGGACCGTATGGCGTCTGGCCATACGGAGTCTGTCCGTATGGAGTCTGTCCGTACGGATCCTGTCCGTATGGAGCCTGTCCGTAGGGATCCTGTCCGTACGGAGCCTGCCCAGATGGAGCCTGTCCGTAGGGATCCTGTCCGTAGGGAGCCTGTCCGGATGGAGCCTGTCCGTATGGAGCCTGTCCATACGGGGTCTGTCCGGATAGAGCCTGTCCGTACGGAGTCTGTCCGTACGGCATCTGCGCGTAATCTGCCGGGTTGTACGCCTGCCCGTACGCAGCTGGATCGTTGTAATAGACAGAGTTGTACTCCATTATGGCGATAACGCAGGCAAGCTGGAACGGAAAAAAAAAGAGAATGAGTTGAACCGTGTTAGCAAATTGCCCTTCTGTAATACATACACAGGAGCTCTTATCGTGGCAGAAGAATTTTGTTTCGCACACCTTGCCCTATGCCTCGGATGCGTATTTCTATAGAAGCGTCGAGGTCTTCCTCGTGGAGAAAGTGGAGTAGTGCCTTGGCACACTTCTGGAGGAACTTCATTAGCAAGAAAAGACGTGCAGAAACGAAAGACTTGTGATGACGCCGCCGTGATGTTTCAGCACCGGCTCGCAATTACTTCATGGATCTTGACGGTTTTTGGTCGCACTTAGTTAATTGTTAATTGATGTAGACGGGCTACGATGTATTCAACAAGAGCCAGACACTGAACCTAATTGAGAAAACGCTTACTGCACCTACACAGCGCAAGTACGAGAAAATGCCTCACTGTCATACCGGCGCTAGAATTTTGACACGAACTACCAAAGGATAGTAGTTTAGTCCTCATTTTATTTTTCTAGCGATGAACAACTGATCGACAAATTAACGAAGACAGAGTTTTGAAATAAATTATCAGTCGAAACTGAGCTATTGCTTGCCTCCTTATAAAAAGGGGGGGACTATTTTGGTTCAGTCAAAGCGAAGAGTTGCTCAAAGCGAGTGCTTGTTCTTGAAGGTCTAAAAAATGGGGGCTGAGTACAATCTGTCATTATAATATTCAATATTTATCTAATTTTTGTTGATTAGTTGTACCTAGATCGTCCAAAAGCATTGTTGTAGGAGGATCAAAAAAAAAAAAAAGATTGGCCACGATCCCGCCTTGATAACGTGAAAGTCCAGCGAAGCTGTATTAAACACCACACCTGGTAGAGCATGGTATTCACGCTGTTCTTCTGGTGTCCTTAATTTCCGTGGCCTACCAATGGCAGTCTTACAATTAACTGAATGAGTTACCAGACGGGTCTCCCTTTATATCTGAGTTTATACCTGAAACGTCTGAGTTGAACGAACTGCGATCCATTCCATTCTTTGCACACGTGGTATCCTTTGTGTTCGCGCGCAGGCGTTTTTTATACAAATTCTATGAGTGTGTGAAAAATAAAAGTAAGTATAACATAAACGAAAGATTATATGACAAGGATAAGTAATGAACATCAACATAAATGCGAATGAATGCTGGGGAAATATGCATATCAAGTCATAAACATACCATATGATTTGTGTTATAGAGCCGTTACGAAATGCATGTATGTATATATATATATATATATATATATATATATATAGAGAGAGAGAGAGAGAGAGTGCAAAGAACAGGAGAACGTAATGAAAAAGAATAAAAAATGCAATAACACGACTTTACTGACGTTTCGGCCACACAATAAAGTGTCAAAATAAAAATAGAAATAGAAAATAGGGAAGAATGAGAGCTAGAAATGGAGGTGAACACCTTTTGACACCAAAGAAAGTAAAAGTGACAGGGATAAAAGGTTATGTGAAATAATAAGGGGCCACGAAGCTTGCAAGATGTTAGCACACTAAACAGGTAAAAATGAAACTTTACCAGCACTTTCGTTGATTTCACAAGTAACCGCTTTAAATTTATGAATTAGATAGGATTCTCGAAGCTCTCTTTTGTGGTGGGCATGAAAACCAGATTGAAGTATCGTTGCCGTGAGTTTATCAAATGAGTGGCCCGCAATGCCCACGTGTTTTGATAGCGGAAGATAAGGAGAGTTGGTTGTTTAAGCGATACCTGAACGGCTTTTCAGTTTGTCCAACGTACTGTAATTTGCAAAAAGAACATTCGAGCAAATAGATACAGTTGTTAGTGTCACGCGTAAAACTACGTTAAATTTTCATGTGGAAATCGCAGGCAGTGCTTTTGGCAATACGTGATGTCGTCATTTGTGCACAAACCTTGCACCGTGTTTTCTTCCAAGGTTGGCAACCCGCTGTCTCAGGAATCCTCGTTTTAGATGACGTTAAGAAGTCATGCAGATTACTAGACCGTCTGAAGACTACACGCGGGGGTTACGGAAATATAACTTTGAGGTGATCACTCTTCTATTCTAGTATAGTGAAATGCTTTTTAAGGATTGACGAGATATTTGGAACCGATGCTGAGTGGCCGGGTTAGAACAAGGGTACTTTGTGTCTGAATGGACGATTGCTTTTTTGCTCGGAACAAATCCGTCTGATTCAGCGCATCGGCCCTTTTAACGGCATCATCCACAATATGACGTAGGTATTCCTGCTGGGTTAAAGCTTGGTGAAGTTATTCACAGATTTCATAAAAGTCTGACTGTTCCGAGTAAAGCTTTTTAAAGCGGAGCGCCTGACTATATGGTATACTGGTTTTCCAGTGTTTTACGTGAGAACTGCTAAAGTGAACATAACGATGCCTGTCCGTTCGTTTTCTGAAAAGTTTAGTTGTTAGTTTGTTGTTAGATAGGGAAAATGTAACGTGCAGAAAGTTAATTGTAGAACGAGACTATTTATATGAAAAACAAAATGATGGGTGGGCGGTATTGAAATCCGCTATGAACGATAACTGTTTATTTTCACCATGAGGCCAGATCCGAAAAATGTCATCTATAAACCGCTTTTAATTAGGAGGTTTTAGTTAGCACTTGCTAAGAAATTCATTGTCCAGAACAGAGGTAAAATGCTAGCATAATTAGGTTCAATATGAGTGCCCATTGTAAGAGTGACCACTCTTAAGGAGAAAATGTATAGATTGAGCTCTGTGTGCTTGCAATCGCACTCTTGATGAAGGCCGGACCGCGGCCGAAACGTCAGTAAAGTCCTGTTATATGTTTTTCCTAGGTGCTTCTATTTTGTGAACTATTTTTTTCCCGGCTCCTGTGATTCATTGCTTCACTGATTTATCTACCATGTATTCTGGTAAAAGCACGAGGAAAGGCATGAACTGTAGGTACTCATCGACCCCAGTTTCTACTACAGTTTTGGGTGACTCCCAAATCAAGGACCTATTCCATCACTTTGACCCTAACCGCACTGCCACTCCAGCCTTCAATTGGCAGGCCGGAGCGCGCCATAATTGATGCGCGCGCCCTGCTGGACTTGGTGGCAATTTCTACGACAACCGTGGTCCTCAATGTGGGTACAAATGACTTGACTTCAACCACTGGACGCGTGACCTTCGAACGCTACCATTACTTGCTGCAGACTATAGCCAAAGAACGATCAGATATCTACCTTGTCTACGCTAGCCTGATCTTGCCGAGAACAACAAATAGACATCGTGGGAAGCGAAATTATGTCCTCGTTCGTCACTGCAATCGTGAGGCCTCTACTTTCAACAGCCTGCTGCAGAACTTTTGCCGACATTCCAGGTGTGTGAAATTCATCGACCACGGCTATGAATGGTTGCCTTCTACTCGCGTTCTCGCTGCTGATCGTATCCATCGAAATTTTGAGGGCGTCGCGTTAATGGTTGCCCATCTCCAAAAACTGTGTTTTAGAAATGTTTTTTTCTTCCTTTTGGGGAGACTGCTCCATTCCCACCGATCGAGCGAGCGCACTCTCGGCTGCCTGCAAGCAGGCTGTCCAATGAGCCGGGCTTCCCATCTCCAAGTGAATTCCCCGCAATCGGCGCACCGATCGTACAGGAACAACCACCGGCGTCATTTTCGTCGAGAATTAAGCTTTCAACGAACCAACCGCTCAACTACCCCAACCCCCACGTACCACGGACCAGGCCCCCACAGAGCAACCATCATATTCCGCGGCCCTCTCGCGCAACACCAAGTCTTCAACCAGCCCACCACCAAATGAACAAGGCTGCGGACCCAGTAAGTCTCCACGGCGATAAATAGACAACGAAACCCCAGCAACAAGATTGCGACCTAGACCCAATCGGCAACGAAGAACACGGTTCGGAACAATTCTCGGAAGGCTAGGCGAAAGGGAAACAACCCTAGAAACTGACTAGGTGAGCCTTGCGCCCATAAGGCGAACACTAAATGTGCCTCTGCCGCCTTTTTGAAGTTCAGGAAAGTGGTGGAAAAGCGGATCTGAATCTAAACTACGTGTATTCACTCTTAGTTCATACTTAGCTGCTTACGTTCCACATAGGGACACTCAGCCTTTCAGTAAAAGCAGCCACCAGTGAAATGTCCGATAAGAATACTGCTAAATGGCATAAAACCCTTGGAACAACCTCTTTAGATCTTACCCGTATTACTGACAATCGTTATCTGCACGCTTTTAAGGACTCGCTCAATACGGAACGACAATTGTGCGCCAGTGGTGACTTCAGCACGCACGAAATCACCGAGTTCGAAGCGTATAAATTAAGAAAGCTAAGTGAGATTCATGAAAAAAAAGTGTAAAAAGTTTCTCCGTGATGACGTGGACCACTCGTTGTTTCCAAGGCAGGTAATAACGGCGAACCCGATAAAATCCTTTCTTAGGATAGAGCACAGCTCGCCACCTCTTTCTAACGTGGTTAACCTGTCCCATGTGAGCCTAACTGGGGAGGAACTTCGCGTTTTATCCCAGGGCCTAACTTGTTGTCTTGCAACTGGCGGATATGACGACTTTCAATTGGCTAAAAATTTGGACAACTTTTCACGCAACATGCGCCCACGGGAACATTTCCACGACCACCCATCCACTTCTGACACGCCACCAGTCATGCCTTCTAGCAACCGTTGGACCCCTCCGGCGCAGCGTGATAAAGGCCTAGACATGCATATTGCCGCCATGAAACATGACGTCCCTAAAGCTTATGAAAACCAAAATTCATTAAGACCAATATTTCATTAGAAGAAAGGAATGCTAACACGTCATTGGCTAAACGCAGTGATATTGTGATAGAACCGGCGGACAAAGGTGGTGCCGTGGTAATCATGAGGAAAACGGACTATATAAGGGAAGCCCAGAGGCAACTAAATTATGAGACTTTCTATAAGCGTCTAGACGGTGATCCCACAACAAATTTAAAGCAGTGTTCCAAGATACCATCAAAGGTCTCATAAATGCGAAGCAATTAAGCGATAACGCAGTACGTTCACTCGTCCCACTCAGTCCCATCACGGGCAGGGTCTACTTGCTGCCTAAAATACACCAAGAATACTGTCCCGGACGCCCTATTGTTTCGGGCATTAGCACTGTCACGGAGCAATTTTCGCGCTACGTTGATGTAATAATCAGCAGCCTTCCATGTACCTTCTCAACTTATCTTAAAGATACGAACCATTTTTTGTAGGACATCGATGACCTTCTTATACCAGAGTTCGTACTCTGGTATAAGAAGGTTTGTACCCTCCTCGTTACATTAGATGTGGTTTCACTCTACACTCTAAAAAAATCCACGCTTAATCTCACGCTAAACTGTAAATTTAAGTGTGATACGCATGTAAATGAGGTATGTATGACGTTTCAAGCACCACGTGACCGAAAATAAGCGCAACATTCCTTCATGGAAGCGTGAGGACATGACTGCTTGCCATGGTTCGGTCTAGTGCAAGCGTGAGCGAGTCGCGTACGCTTGAGAAACGCAAATCACACGCTTAAACATCCCACGAAGCGCTCGTGCGGAAACTTCACGTCACGCATATAAAGATCAGGGAGCCGCGGTTTTTCAGGTGATCTGCACGGAGCGTGGGCGATGGAGAAAAAAAAAACTCTATGTGCCTTCTCACCGTCTTGCCGGGAATAGGGAACTTCACTTGGGGAGGCTGTCGAAGAGCTTGCTATCAGCCATTTTTTGGCATTTGGCTCCTACGGGGGCCTGTAAGGTATTTGTACATAAATAAATAAAAAACACGTGCGCATTCCGGGCCATTCATTTGATCAAATCACCACAACAATCCTTCAATATGGTTTTCATTCCCACCACGAAAGAGAGCTTCGAGAATCCTTTCTAATTCATCAATTTAAAGTGGTTACTTGTGGAATCAATGAAAGTGCTGGTAAACTTTCCTTTTTACCTGTTTAGTGTGCTAACATCTTCCAAGCTTCGTGTCCCCTTAGTATTTCACGTAACCTTTTGTCCCTATCACTATTGGTCCCGTTGATGTCAAAAGGTGTGCACCTCTATTTCTGGCTCTCATTCTTCCCTACTTTTGCTATTTCTATTTTTATTTTGACATTTGATGGTGTGGCCGAAACGTTTTGCTACTTCGTTCTCTGTTGATTGAACTATATATATATATATATATATATATATATATAATGACGTTGTTAACGTCGTCAAACCTGGAACACAAATAAGTCTGCTTGCAGATGACTGCGTTATATTTCGCACAATTAAATCCTTGGATGATCAAAAGGAAATTAACTCTAGCTTGAATAATATGTTTTTGTGGTGCGAAGAATGGGGCATGGCTGCAAAGATTAATAAAACTGTCTCTCTTCGCATAACCCTTAAAAAGAATCCCCTGGAGTACGCGTATAAAATGGGATCGGTTCCATTAAATCAAGTTGAGAGTTACAAGTACATTGGTGTAACGTTCACTAATAATTTTTCCTGGAACCTTCACATTGACAACACATGTTGTTCTGCCTTTTGGAAGCTAACTTATCTGCGACACAAACTAAGAAATGCCCCCTCAAACATTAAGCTACTCACTTACCTGACCTATATCCGGCCAAAACTTGAATATGCTTGCTTTGCATGGGATCCTTATACTAAAGTCAATGTTAACAAACTTGAGAGAATACAGAGAAAATTCGTTCGTTTTATTTATTCCCAGTTCAAAAGTTCGGATTCGCAGTCAGAGTTGATGTTGGCGAACAACATTTCTTCGCTTGAACAAAGAAGACAGAAACACAGGCTACATTTTTAAATAATCTAAACTATCACAAACTGATTCTGGACCTTTCGCTATAGGTAAGTCTTCTCTCCACAAGGTATACACACGACACCAAAATATAGGAGGCTATGTCCGGATACACTGACACCTATCTATGCTAAGACCGACAGCTATAAGTTCTTCTTTCCCCGGATTATTTCTGAATGGAATTCGCTACCCGCCCCTTACAACATGGGACTGTGTGTTATGTAAGTTTTTTTGCATAGAATGTGTTCTCCTTGCTGTTGAATGAGCAAGGCAAGTCCTGGACTCTCAAACTCCCTTGCCTTTGGTGTACAATTCCCTTGCCTTTTGTAAATCGGTCGGTTTGCACCATGGATTAATTAAGGTATTGTGTTTTGATCTTGTCCCAAAGTGTTTCTGTGAGCAATATATCATTGTAAAGTCTATATATATATATATATATGTGTGTGTGTGTGTGTGTGTGTGTGTGTGATGAATGTGTACGAACGTATCTTCTATATGTCTTTCATTCAATGCCTGCCCGTCCTGCAAGGACCACAATGTGGTCTGCAGTATGTACTAAATAAAATAAGTGTATATATAAATTTCGTAACGGTTCTATATACCACATATTATATGGCAAGTGTAGGAATTGATATGCATATTTCCGCAGCATTCATTCGAAATTATGTGGATGTTTATTACTTAACCTTTTTATAGTTTATTTTATTTTTCCCACATTCAGACTTTGTGTCAAAAACGCCTGCCCGCAAACACGAAGGATACCACGTGTGCAACGAATGCAATAGATCGCAGTTCGTGCAACTCAGAGGTTTTTGGAGGTCACAGTGCAGGAGTCCTACGGCCAGCTGAGGCTGAATTGACCGTCCTTGTGGTCAAATACTCTCCTGTCAGCAGCCACCCCTCGCATGGTTCTTGTTAATAAGCTTTCGTAATGCCACTGTGTGTACGCGCAATTTTGTACCCCTTCATAGCACCACTGTATATGGCCGTCGTTTTTGATGACTTTGACATGAGTCATTGGACATGTTGACATTCATGACGCCACTAAATCTTCTTTAGTGACGCCCGTACGCTTTTTGTTAATATGTTTTCATTAATGCCACTTCATGTACGCGCAACATTGTACCCATTTATAGCTGCACTGTATATGACCGTCCTTTTTGATGACTTTGACATTAGTGATTGTACGTGTTGTCATTCATTACGCCACTAAACCTGTGCGCGCCTGTGGTCATAGCCTACCCACGTTTTATGAGCTTGTGTTCACAGCTTTGTTGTATGCACTGCTTTTTTTAATAATGCCGCTTTGTGTACGTGCAAGTTTCCATTCACGTGTTTGTTGTGTTCCTTTTTAATTTTTTTTATTTTGTCCTTGTATATTTTTTTCACGCTTACCGAGAAAATGTATGTTCGGGGATTTATTGAGCTCTGTGTGGATGAAATCGCACCCCTTATGAAGGCAAGTCCCCGGCCGAAACGTCAGTA
Source organism: Dermacentor silvarum (assembly GCF_013339745.2). Taxonomy (NCBI): domain Eukaryota; kingdom Metazoa; phylum Arthropoda; class Arachnida; order Ixodida; family Ixodidae; genus Dermacentor; species Dermacentor silvarum. The sequence goes on from NC_051157.2 coordinate 172,299,940, forward strand.
AAGTCCTCTGGTATGTTTTTCCTACGTGCTTTTATTTTTCGTAGTATTTCTGCGCCGCCTCCTGTGATTCTTTGCTTCACTATATATATATGCTGTATGCCTGATTGCAAAGAAAGATATGGTGCTTGCCTTCGGTTGTTAACCTGGCGTTTTGTGGTTACGCCACAAAATTTTCCGACCAACGAGAGGCACACAGCTGAGCTGTAAAAATTATGCATGACTCTGCTACCGGAAACACCAGCGACCAACGGAACTTGGGAAAGCCTAGTAAAGTAGATGGAAACCACACACTTAGTTTCCTGGCGCTCAGGATTTTTTCGCGATGTTCTGCGTAGTATCGCGATGAATTCAACCGGCCATGTTCAAAAGCCTCCGGATATTCATTTCTTCGCCTACGCGAACTCTCGGCTTCTCTCAATCTAAACTCGGGATGTTCTCTTCTGCGACGCTTCGTTTTAGCTTCCCTAGCTCTCGCTTCAGTCTTTCGGAACTAGTGTCCAGTTGTCTGGTCTAAACCTGCCGAGCCGCCGCCAGAGGCATCGGCTGCAGTCACGGACAGCAGGCGCGTTCGGCGCGAACGCGGGGAAACGTGATCGGCGTCGGCAGCCGCTCTACTCATCCCACTACCACATGCTTTCACTCCGCCTCTCCACCTCGCATTCACTACGGTGCGCGATGCTATTTTTATACTCTTCTTTCTCTCTCTCTCTCTCTTCTCTCAGTTTTCTCTCACTTAGCTCGGCGAAGCTATCGCACAGCTCGTATGGGGTATGGAGTTTTGTCTTTACGCCACGAAATTTCCCGACCAACGAGAGGTATAGAGGTTCGCTGTAAAACGAAAGTCAGAGTCCTTCCAACCTGTGAATAAGGAAGTCTAGCAAAGCTCGCCCTTTGGTGGGATTTGCTATGTTGGGGTTGAGCTATATTGGGGGTTTGCTATGGTGAATTTGTCTACAAAATGGTAAACCGACCCCTTCGATACGTACTCGGCAAAGAGACTTCGGTGCTGGCTCCGAGCAGCACAATGGGGTAGTTTTAACACTTAGAACGGGTGCGGCGTCCACGGGCGACGGCGTTCTTAGCGCGTTCCTTGTGCTTTTCTACAACGTGACCAAAGCTCCGTATATACAACCAACGCTAACGCGAACTCCTCTCACTCCTCCATTCACCGGCTTTTTCGTACACCGCCATTGGTTGGCGCGCCTCACGCTCTGCCCCCTCTAACGCGGGTATTGGACGGCGCGATTTACGTCAATCCCCCTCCCTGTTCTCCTTTTAATCTGCACCCTCTCGCAGCATTCTCACACGATTGAGCTCTTCTTTTCCTCTCCTCTCCCACTAGGTCACGTGTCTTTTATACACGCGGACACGATCCTGGGGGAACTAATGGCGAACAGCTTCGCTGTAAAAGAAGCAAGTACTAACATCGACAACCGTAATCAACTGCACTGAAAACAATCAATTTGAAAACACTTTTGAAGATTGAGGATAAGCAGCAAAAGAAAAGAGCAAGACATTGACGCAATACAATAGAACCCGGACAAAGTGTTGTCAAAATGGACATGTGGCCTAACTAAAAGACTCAATTGCACTGATGAAAGAAGACATCAAAATGTATCAGCACGGAGCTCACTCCAAGCACTAATAGTATGGGAAAAGAATGGGTACTTGAATATATCACGGCGACATTTGAACTTCCTATTTTTTTGTATGGTCACACCTTGCTGATACGTAAATTGTTGCTTAATATAACTATCTTTATCTATTCCTGTTTGCTTATTATCAATGCTGAGGAGAAACGAAAGCCTTTGCAATCTTCGACGAGACGGCAATTGTTTACAGCCTAAATGGTATATAATCTGTGAGCTTCTTATGGTGAAGTCATAATTGCCGGGCACAAACCTCACAGCCTGTTTCTATACCATTTCTAATTGATCTTTTATACCGCTGTGAAGGGCTCCCAAGCAACTCAAACTTATTCAAGAATCGACGTAACGCTCGCTAAATACAAGGTTTTCTTGAACTGTTTCCGGTAATGTTTGAAATTTCTTCCGAAAAAGTGCAGCAACTTAGAAGCATTGGCATCAATTTTATCAATTTCAGATGTCCAGTCTAATGTGGAAGTGAATGTAATTGCACTTGACATAATCATTGACAGACTTGACATTTCATTGACAGATTTGACATGATCCGTCGCTTTTGAGGGATGAGATTTAAGGACATAAGAACAGTGTATTGGTTTGTTTTTATTAGTAAATCTATCATGAAAACATTTCGCTACATTTAGGCTCATGTGCCAGTCGTCGCACCAAGACAATGTCATTAACAGATTTCATCAGATAATACAATACACATTCATCGGCACAGAGTCTTACTGTAGATTTAAGACCATTTGCAAAATCACTAATGAAAATGAAAAACAGTAGGGGCCCAGAACTGAGCCCTGTGGCACACCGAGATAGTACATCTGCGGATGATGAGGCCATACCATTTATAAGCACACACTGTTGGCGGTGGGTCAAATAGTCTTTCAACTATTCAAACAAATATTCTGGAATTCCCAGGAGGGAAAACTTGCAAATAAGGAGGTAATGAGGCACCCTACTAAAAGCTTTCTTAAAGTCATGAAAAAAAGGCTGATTTTGATGATGATGATGATGATGATGATCTAAGCCTGAAGCAATCTCATGTACCAACTCGGTTGATTGTGGTGTACAAGACAGCCCTGCGCGAAAACCATGTTGTGATGGATGAAAACAAAGTAATTTGAAGATGTTTCATAAGGCATAAAGAGATGATGTGCTCAATTATTTTACGACAAACTGAGGTTAGTGGTATTGGTCTGTAATTATATACCAGTACTCGATAACCATCTTTATGTATGGGCGCAATATTGGCCATTTTGAACTCGTGAAGGCGCTTTCCCTGCCGCAATGACAGGCGATAGAGCACAACCAAAAAGGAGCAATATGATCAGCGCAGTGTTTTAAAATGTGGTTCAATATGCGATCGGGCCATGACGAGAATGCGGCTTAAATTTATGCAAATGAATCCCGACACCGTCTTCTGCTATATGAATTTCACTCATTTTCGGTAATTGCAGGAGTGCGGTATTATCGCTATCGCAAATTTGTGCTGATGATGCACATATTGGCGCAGAAAAAACACATTGAAAATAAGCGTTATAACATTCGGATTCGTGCATGTAATCTTTTATAACCTCATCGTATTTTACTATGATTGGGATGCAGGTAGAACCTTTTTTATTGTTATTTTTAACAAAGCGCCGTATTTTTGGGGGTTTGATTTGATTTTATCTGTCAATGAAGAGTAATATTCATATTTTGCCTGTTTTAGTTGCTTCTTATGTTCAAGGCCTAGGGGCTATAGCTTTTCAAATAAATCCGCAGTTTTGACGAAAAGCTTTATACGAGTATACTCTAGCCTTCCATTTGATAGAGGCACTTAGACCTTTACTTATCCAAGGCATATCACTGCGGAAACTCATTGTCAGAAGTTTTATTGGACTCAAATTATTCATTAGTGACAGTAGCTTTTTTTAAACAGTAACTACAATGTTTCGATATCCAAGTCACGGCTGCGTTCTTTAAAGGCATCCAAGTACGCATCTAGGTCACTGTTTATGGCATCAAAGTTGCCCTTATCATAGAGGAACACTTTCTTGGGCGTGATATACTGAGCTAATTGTTTTTTGCATATCACGGTAGCTGCCACTATGTTGTGATCACTGATACCGGGCGTCGAGATAACTGATTCAATTAGGCTCCCAAGATTACTAAACACTAAATCCAGAAAATTGCTGCTTGTCAAGCCAACGCGCGCAGGTAAATCAACAACTGATAAAGGTCGTAAGTGCGAATCAGCTAAAAAATGGAATACAGCTCAGAACGATTGTTCTCAATTGGACATAGCTCATGCCAAGCAACGTCAATCATATTAAAATTTCCCGCAAGTAAAATGGCATCTGAAGAAAGGGCTACAAGCGTCCTAGACACATTGAGCAATGACAGAACATTTGTATTTCGGGGTTATCTGTAAAACGAACCCACAACCAAGCTATCTGCTTGTGAAATATGAAGGCGACAACAGATGGATCCCGAATCTGCGCATTGAATTGGCATGCTGCGTATTTTATCTTTAACCAAAGTGAACACGCCACCGCCATGCGTATTACGGTCCTTGGGATAGGCCGCATATCCCGACGGAAAAACCTCCTTGTCTAATATGTGCCCATCTAGCCATGATTCAGTTCCAAATATAATATGAGCTTGCAAAATTCGAATGAGACTGTCGAATTCAGTTATTCCATTTTACATGCCTCTACAGTTAACAACAATAGATAACTGCTGGGAGGAAACACACCTAGCCGCCTTAGAAAGCACACTACGGCGCGAGGTAGTGCCATTTCATTGTTATTGTTTGCACATTTCTACAGTTCTCGTTGTCATATACGTAAAGGTTGTTTCCTATTATTGCGATAGCAATTATATGGACACTCCAAAGCAGATTTCTGCCGTCGGCGTCGCCGTCGTCGTCGCCGTTGCCGTGAGGTTCCGTATGACGTCAGTGGAGATGAAATCGTCGCCGCGCGCCGAACGCTGTATGTGCGAGTGAAAGGGGGCGAGGGACGCGCGCTTTCACGGGGAGTGAACGCACTGCGAAGAAAAAACGCGCGTTCTGCGCCGTGCTCCCTTAAGGGCTCCAGAAGTAGGCGTCTCTTTCCTCTTTTACAATCACCATATATGTAGAACAAACGCGCCTTCTTCCGACGCGCGAAAGGCCGTGGCGGGGAGGGGGGGGAAGGGGGAGGGAAGGGAGGAGACGTTTAGCTGCGGCATCAAGTGCCTATTTATATCAGAGGCTCCAGCAACAGTCACCAACGCCGTACGCATTTTGTGCGAACGCGGGCAAAACGCCGACGGCGTCGACAACAGTTCTGCGTGTTGCCGGTGCTGCTGCATGTCCAAGGTTATACACCTAATAAAGCTACTATCATTACTCCGTATAGCTCTCTACAAATTTGCTATCGCAATTGATGCTTCGCCTTTCAGGTGAAACTGCGACAACTTTTATTGCGATAGCAATTATATGGACACTCCAAAGCAGATTTCTGCCGTCGGCGTCGCCGTTGCCGTCGCCGTCGCCGTCGCCGTGAGATTCCGTATGACGTCAATGGAGATGAAATCGTCGCCGCGCGCCGCCGAACGCTGTATGTGCGAGTGAAAGGGCGCGAGGGACGCGTGCTTTCACGGGGAGTGAACGCACGGCGGAGAACGAACGCGCGTTCTGTGCCGTGCTGCCTTAAGGGCTGCAGAAGTAGGCGTCTCTTTCCTCCTTTACAATCACCATATAAGTAGAGCAAACGCGCCTTCTTCTGACGCACGAAAGGCCGTGGGGGGGGGGGGGGGGGGCAGGGAAGGGAGGCGACGTTTAGCTGCGGCACCAAGTGCCTATTTATATCAGAGGCTCCGGCAACACTCACCAACGCCGCACGCATTTTGTGCGAACGCGGGCAAAACGCCGACGGCGTCGACAACAGTGCTGTGTGTTGCCGGTGCTGCTGCATGTCCAAGTTTGTACAGCGGATAAAACTACTATCCTTATTCCGTATAGCTCTCTACTAAGTTGATATCGCAATTGATGCTTCGCCTTTCGGGTGAAACTGCGACAACTTTTTTTTTTGCCTTCCATTCTGCCTCTGTTCAAGCAGCTTCACTCTGCTGTCTCGCGACTTTGGAATAACCTTCACCAATAGAGAAATGTGTTCCCTTTAGCTTGAAAGCGGCAGACAGTACCCGTTGTTTATCCTTGTGAAGGGTGAAGTTAACAATAACAGGACTGGGTTTATTATTCGTGACTTTTCCTATTCTGTGTGCTCATTCTATGGAAGAGCCGTGTACAGTGACAGCCAGCTTTTCTGCGCACATTTAAATAATCTTAGCTTCCGCCTCTTCCCATGTTTCCTTATCTCTGTCAGCCAAAGGAAAAAAAACAGCAAGATGTTACTACGAGAACGATTCCTAATGTCATGTTGATTTTTTTAGAACGTTTCTCGTGGTATCTCCGAATTGGCCGTGCTTAGTGTGCAGTTCCATCTTTTTTATTGCGATAGCAATTATATCGATAATTCAAGCGGATTTCTGCCGTCGCCGTCAGGTTCCGTATAAAGTCCAAAGGCGATAAAATCGTCACCGCGTGCCGTATATGTGAGTGACAGCGCGCGTGGGACGCGCGCTATCACGGAGAGCGAACTCACGGCAGAGAGCAAACGCGACTTCCGTCGCGCGAAAGGCCGTTGGGGTATGGGTTGGAGGGAGTGGGGGGGGGGGGGGGGGGGCACGCTGTGCTGCGGCACCAATTGCGTATCTGGCAACCGGGCGCAAGCGGAACTGGCGACTCAGTACCACACGCGAAAGTTGGAACGCGCAAAGGCAGCGCGGGAGGAAGGGGGGTGGGGCAGCTTCCACTCTGCCAACAACTGCGCTTGTACTTTGGCGGCTGCGGCCGTCACCCGCACCGTATCTTGAAAGCGATCTCCACAAGGCTCGGACCTTTGTATGCGCTGTGCATTCGCCGCTCAGTTTCCGTTGAAGCGATATAGACCGCATGAACCTTCGCTCGCTCGGCGGCCGCGCTTTCTGCCAGCGTTTTGACAGCGGTTGTCTTTGGTCATCGAGTGTGCTCTATTCATGTTTGCGTATGCACGCTGATACCACGCTTGTTAACTCAGTTAGTAATCGAATGTGTCCAAATTTAAGCAGCCGATAAAGCTACAGGTACACCTGCTTATAACGAACCTCCATATAACAAGTTCGAGGATATAACCAAGTTTTTCTATTCCCCGCCATTACTCCATAGAAGCACATGTATTTGAGACCTCTATGTAACGATGTGGCAGCGGGAGACCCCCTCGAAATAACGAATTTTCCCCGCCGACAACCTACAGATTTCGCCTCAAATTTTGTCATTTTTGCGCGAGCAGCAACCGGAAGCACCTTCTTCGCCGCGACGGAATGTGAAGCGGCGGCGGCGCGCTTGGCGCGCTCGAATTCACGGCGACTGCCAGGCGAGAGCGAGCGCACGTGTGCGTGTGTGCGAGCGTGCGCGAGGCGGGCCTAGATCCCTCGAACCGGCGATCTTGCCGCCGTGGGCGTGACCTTTCCCGCTCCCTTCATTCAAGCCTGATCTCGCCGCTTGCTGCAGCTGGCCTAGCCCCCCAAGCCGGCACTCTCCTTTTCCTGTTGATGTTGCCGTAGGAAAAAAAAGAACGTTTTTTTTTCAACGCGCTGGCAGCGCACTCTTTGGTTACTGCGCAAATCTCTGCGCTTCACTTCACTATTTTGAGACTAGGTGACACTATACGACGCTACGATCTAGGAAGCCTACATGCAAGCGCTTTCTTGTAGGCTCCCTACTACGATCATGTCTCTCGCTCTTCGTTTGTGCGAAACGACACACGTCCACGCATTCAGTACCTAGTGTGACATTCCAAGGATCAGTGCTTCGACAAGAAACGCAAGATATTGACCTTTCTGCAGTTATCTTTGAAGATAAGCCCGCGCGGCACACACTTTTTCCACATCACAGATCGCTTTCAAGATATGGTGGGCGCCGTCGAATTAAACGCCTCCTTTTCTCGCCTCCGCCGCCGTGCCTAGCGCGGAAGCGCGCTTCCGCAGCCCCCCCCCCCCCCCCCCCCCCACTCTTCGCCCTCGCGCGTGCGCGATTGTGTCGGCTGACGCCCGCAAGTTTTCACTCGCACGCAGCGGACGGCGCGCGGCGACGATGTTGCCGTGTTTGGACTTTACACGGAACCTCCAAGCGACGTCCACGGTGACGGCACAAATGCGCTTCGCAATAAAATGTGCTTCTCCGCGGTTACTACTCCGACGGCGACAGCAAATTCGCTCCCCCTACCGGTAGCTTCTCCGCGTCACCGGGAACTTTCTCGAAGGCCATGCTTTTGTGCGCGGCAATCGGTAACAGCTGTACGAGCAGGAGATACGTCATGGTGGCCATGTTGTAAGTTCACTATTGCTGGCGACTGTCGTCCGGACGTCGCAACTCGAGAATCGAACGTCTGCGCACATGATATTTTGCCGATTTTGTGCCTGTGCGTGTAAACAAGAAAAATAGTACGCACCGTCTGGTGGAAATGAACGACTATGGCTTAAGCGGTCAGTCAATACATGGGGTTCAATGGGGGCTGGCTGGGAGAATCTTCGCGACCACGTTTAAACGGCAATTACGCATTAAGCGGGTACGTAACAACGAGGTTTGACTGTACTATCCTTACTTCGTATAGCTGTATGCTAATTTGCTGTAACAATCGATGCTTCGCCTCTCGGCGAAACTGGGACTTTTTTGTTCATCGCAACTTTAACACCACCAAATGCGTATCTTGCAACCCGTCGCAAGGAGAATGGGCGACTCAGTCTCTCACGCGAAAGGAGGAAAGCGGAAAGGCAGCGCGGGAGGGAGGGAGCAGCTTCTACTCTGCCAACAACTGTGATTGTACTTTCCTAGGCTGCGGCGGTCGCCCGCACCGTATCTTGAAAGCGATCTCAACATGGCTCTGGCATTTTGTATGCGCTGTGCCATTCGCCGCTCAGTTTCCGTTGAAGCGATAGACCGCAGGAACCTTCGCTCGCTGTGGCGGCTGCGCTTGCTGCCAGCGTTGTGACAGTGGTTGTCTGCGGTAATCGAGTGTGATGACCGCAGACGTTTGCTTGTCTGCGCTGACACCACGCTTGTTAATTCAGTTAGTAAGTGAATGTGTCGAAGTTTATGCAGCCGATAAAACTACTATCCCTACTCCGAATTGCTCTCTACTAATTTGCTATCGCAATTGAAGCTTCGCCTTTCGGTCGAAACTCGGGCATTTTTTTTCATCGACTAAGTAACCAGACTCGTGGCCATCTATTCTAGATTTATTTTAAGTATTTTAATCTTTTCTTTCAATTCATTTTGTTCCATCTTTATTCCCTTAAGCATTTAGAATTTTGTCCTGTGTCTCCAACATTTTAGGAATATTCCGGACGATTTTCATAAGATCACGCTCCGATTCAACAGTCATGGGAGCGGGATTTTGTTCAGCATCGCCGGACGACAGCAGGCATACCTTCAGCATAGCCAATCTCACAGAATCTGATAAGTTAGAATGAAACAAGAAATGCAGTCAATAAGCTACGAAAAGAGCAGTGAGGGTACCTGCACCGACTTGGGAATTGCACGTTGCATAAACAATTGATAGAAAAAACGGCAGATCCTGTGCCCTGTGGGAATCGATGTTATGGGAAGCAGTGTTCCGGGGAGCCGAGCAGGTTAGCGAAACGACAATGAGAGCGCCAAGACGTAGGCGGCTGTTTCATGACCTACATGACAGGCATGGTATGACATTCCTGTCATGAGTACTCGGGAGTCCCTTTAGCTACGCTTAAGAGACCTTAAGCTGAAAGCCTTAGTCATGCTCATGACTATGATTTCGGCCATCAAACTTAAGCCTTTTCCTTTACTTAATACCACATCCGAGCCCCTTTCATTGGTTTTCGCTGTCATTGTCATTTTTGCTGAGTCATGCTCACGACTGACTTCTACCATCATGCTTTAGTGTTTCGTTCACTTAGTACCCACGTCCGAACCCATTCAGTGGTTTTTGAGTATTAATCTTTTTTTCGTTGAGTAATTGTTATTTTTGCTGAGTCATGCTCATGACTATGACTTCTACCAACATGCTTTAGTGTTTCTTTCACTTAGTGCCCACGTCCTAATCCATTCCAGTGGTTCTTGAGCCGTAATCTTTTTTAGCGGAGTCATTATCATTTTTGCTGAGTCATACTTACAACTATGACTTCTACCATCATCCTTTAGTGTTTCCTTCACTTAGTACCCGCGTATGAACCAATTTCAGTGGTTTTTGAGTGTAAAGCTTGTTTCGCGTGGTCAATGACCAATGTCATCACATGACACGCATGTCAGAACATTTAGGTCATGACGTATCATTTATGTTCGCCATACACTCCTGTCATACTATGCCAACTTTGGTACCTACAAAGTTAAAGAAAAGACTGTGAGAGCACCAAGGCGTAGGCGGCTAGATATATATATATATATATAGATAGATAGATAGATAGATACTGTCAAAATCGGAAATATTCGCCAAGAAATGCTTCGCATATAAAAGTACGCCATCAAGAAAAGCATAGGCCAGGAGCGAGCGCTTACACAAGGTGACATTTCTTCAAGACATAGCGTACTTTCATTTACTGTTGCTGACAGCATGCTATGACGCAACAAAGCCCTTGAGTGCTGTAGCATGTTCTAGTTCTAGAGCTAATGCGTATATATGGCCCACATCACAACCACTATGCGTCACAAAGGCAGTTCAATAAGCACAATACTGAGCAATGCTTGATTCGTTTTCAAGCATGTCGTTGACAATTACTAGCAGAGTGCGCTCCCTTCTTTTACGGCTGTTTGGCAGGCGGTGGGTCCTTACCATGTTTTTTATCACGAAGCACAATACACACGATACTAGAGAGTGCGTAATCCTTTCTTCGACCTGTCGAATCAACAGCCGCACCCCACAAGTTTCCGGTAGGTTACCATAGTTGAAGGACTCGATCTTCTTTCGCGCGCATCGCACATTGTGTCGCGCGCCAAGTCGTACCGTATGCTTCATACTCTGAAGCGCGAAACACATATGCACGTAAAATAAATGACCGGCTAGCCGAACTTGCGACCACATTCATCTAAGCTAGAAGCAAGCGTCCCGCTCGTTTCAGTGGGTTCCAGGGAACATTTTTTATTATTGCCGACGCGTAGTGCAACAGATTGCGCATTTATGGCACAGTTGCATTCCCCACATAAAAGCGAACGCTCGTACTAGCTCGATTGATTGATTGATTGATTGATAGATTGATGGGGTCTGACGTCACAAAGCGACGCAGCAAACGGGAAGGATGCCGAAGAGATAAGTCAATTCGGTACACAATAACTTTTGCATTGGGCCACCATCGGAAACCCATGTGTGAAAATCACGATGAATTTGTGACCAGGGCTTTAATCAAATGCCGTGATAACACTAACATTCTCGCACACATCGCCATATTTGTTCCTTTTTGCAGATACAGGCAGTTTCCATAATTGCAATCTCAGTCTTTGTTGGGCTGTTACGGCGCTTGGCGGAATCATCTTGGCGCTTTCATTTTTATTCACGCTATAGTGATAATACTATTGTCTAGGCATGCAACACAGAAGAACCACTCACCGATTCAAATTCAAGCACCGTTCTAGGACTAGCAGGAGCTTGCTCCAAAGAGGCTGACGTGTCTCGAGGCAATGATGATGATGATAATGGTCATAAACTAAGGCATGCTCCCACTACGTGCGAGAGGATAAGATTTTAGCCCGAGTACGAAATATAATGCCAGCAAGAACTAGGAGGTGAAAGAAAAATGCTACCGTAAAGGGTGAGGACCAAAAAGCAACGATAGCGTGGAATAATTGACATGCAAATTATTTACCTCAACCCTCACGGATATATTAAAAAATAAGCAATGCATGGTTGGGCACAATTTGCAGTATAATCAAATAGAACTGAAAGGAATCAGGCATAGAGAAGAAAGATACATAAAAAAATGTCGCAGTTGCACTCGAAAAGCGAAGCATCAATTGCGATAGCAAATTAGTAGAGAGCTATACGGAGTAAGGACAGTAGTTTATCATCTGTATAAACTTGGACATGTAGCAACACCAGCAACTCGCAGAACTGTTGTCGACGCCGTCGGCGTTTTGCCCGCGTTCGCACCGAACGCGCGCGGCGTTGGTGACTGTTTTCGGTGCCTCTAGCGGCGGCTCGGAGGTTTTCGACGACATCAGAGCGGGAACTCGTCGAAGAAATGCATTGGCGTTCCAGTTATCTTCTAAACAAAACGTCGCTTTATGCATTGAAGCACAAAATTAACTGGAACGCCAATGAATTTCCCTGCAAAGTTCAGGAATTAATATTTCGAAACGGATGGCATCCTAAGAATTCGTTACAAGTGGATCCGCCTTGCGAACTCCACGGCTACAATTTGTAAATTGCAATATGGGCCATCAGGCAATTACTTAAAAACTTAATTAGTGAACTTTTGTTAATTATTCGATTATGCGTTTCAATTTCTTGTGCAAATAATGTCCGCCTCTTCGAGTAGACCAGCTCATTAATTTTAATTGGGCTATCTGCCACAGGCAACCTTAAATAAATTTTGAAAGTGTTCGCTGAAACAAGCTGTATATACTCACCAAGGTATACAAAATGCTGAACGTGGCCGAGTGGGTACCAGACATGCTATAACAAGAATGGAAGGGTTCGCGTTTCAACAACACTTACATTCAAATGCATGTTCCATTTGCTTGCACCAAAAAACGACCGTGCTAAAATCACGTTGTAAGACGTTAATGTCATCCATGTCGTGTATAGGTTTATGGATTACACAATAATCCGCGCCTCGCGCCCGAGCATGCCGTATCACCTTAAAGTAAAACACTTGGGCATGCAGTAAACATTTCAGCACCACAGCCGCGACCTATAGTTCTAGAGCACCCACGTCGGCTGTGGGAGGTTGTGCGATCGAATCCCACCACCGCTGGGTACCCATTGGTTTAAATGAGCACAAGTGTACCCCGACCTATCGAAACCCTGTTGAGCACGAAAAAAAATTGAAGGACGCTTAAGCCTCGTTTTAAGAGCGGAACACGATAGCATTCAAAGATCCCTAGCTGCTTATATATCTATACATATGTCTATCTATCTATCTATTATTGAAAATACTTTCAGGGCCCAAAGGCACTACAGAAAGGAGCGGCGAAACAATGGCAAGTCGTGCAACTAACAACGAACTATTGCAAGGCATCTTGTAAAGCGATCTTGAACTCGTGGTCATCAGTTATGCTTAAGATTGTGGAAGGAAGCTGGTTCCATGCGACGCTTGTTCTAGGAACAAAGAGTCATTCCACAATTTCTTGCGACAAGGCGGTAGACCAAGCTTGAAGCTATGATCGGTCCTTGAGGATATACAGGGTGATCAAGGTTAAGTTGGCAGGTTTTGAAATTAGGCGCTGAGACGTACGTGATGACCACCTCTACAATAGGGTTATGTGGCGAGGGGGACGCAAAGTGAGATGATAATAATCGCCATTACGCGTACAATGTAATAGTAGTAGTAAATTTTTATGATATTCAGAAACCGGACAAGCTCCTACCCAGTCCTCAAAGAGGGTAGGGGGTTAAAGACGAAGTTTGTCCAGCAAGACTGGGATAAGATTCCATTTTTAAATTTTTACCTACACAGAGCTGGTCTCGTTCCCTCACCTAACTGTCCCTATTGTGGACAACATGAAACATTAGATCATTTTCTCATTGTCTGTCAAAGATATTCTGAATTGCGCAAAAGAACCTTAGAAACACCGTTCCGCCTTCTTAGATTAGAATTAAATGTTCAAAATTTACTATCATTGGGGGCCTCTACCCTTGGGCGCAGCGACGGGAAGGTTGTCGATGCCATCCAGAATTACATTACAGGGTCAGAAAGATTTAGATGACAAAATCAGGGCTTGGGGTTCCGAAATATTTTTACAAATTTGATGACTAGCTGTCTACTCCTTTTTTTAGTCATCATTTATTTCTTTATTCTATTCAAGTCATTTGATATATTCTAACTATTCATTCTCATATGCGTATATATTCCCACATTTATGTTCGTATTGTTTTATACATCTCCTTTCTGATTGTTATTTCAAGCTACCCGGTTCTTGGCCAATCCCCCAGAGTGGGTATGTGCCAGTAACTCCAAGGCTCTACCTCTACCTCTACCTCTAGATGCGTGCATACACACAACAAGACGGCGAAGACGCGGACGAAGGGGACCCGCACGATACCTCGTACAAGACATGAGCCAAGAAACAGAAGATCCTTGACAAATTCACCCAAGAAATTGCAACTACAACGAAGGTACCTTTCGTCGACAGCAGGCTCGCTCACATGTGGGTGGCCCGGCACTCGCTCACGAAGCGCTGGAAGAGGCAAAGGCGCAACAGGAAGCTTGCGCGTCGGATAGCCGAGCTTAACAACGAAATCTCGCAATACGTGGCCAAGCTCAGCAAAGAGAACTGGCTGCAGGTATGCGACGGCCTTCTAGGGACAGCTGTCCGTGGGCAAGACATGGAAACTGCTGAGGCACCTCATAGACCCCGCTAGCAGCAAGACAGCAAGCAACCGGTTGCTGACGAAGGTCCTAAACACATACGACGGAGACGGCGACCGGCTTATGAAGTCCCTAGAAGACCACTATTTTCAAACGAAGCGAGGGCAACACCCGATCCCGCGAGAATAAACAGGACCTAGCAATGAAGACCTGGACAGGCCGTTCACGATCCCCGAAATGTGGACAGCAATTGACGAGAGCAACAAGAAAAACACTCCGGGGAGAGACGCCATCACTTACAGGTTGCTCGCCAACATAAGCGGTAGGACGGCACAATCTCTGCTCGAACATATAAATAAGGCTTGGGAAACTTCTCAACTCCCGCCGGAGTGGAAAAATGCCGAGGTGGGATTCATTCCCAAACCGGGTAAGGCACCCGTGATCGAAAACATGAGGCCAATATCGCTGACCTCCTGTGTTGGCAAGGTGATGGAGCGTATGGTACTACGTCGCATCCAGGAACACCTTGAGGCCTCCGACCAACTTAGGAAGACGATATTTGGGTTCCGCAAGCATCTATCAACACAGGACGTCATGCTTCAGCTTCAAGAGCTGGTAATCAAAAGAGCTACGTGAAACAGCCCCAGGGCAATCCTCGCCTTAGATCTCAAAGGGGTGTTCGACAATGTTACTCATGCTAGTATACTCACTAACCTCAATGAGACGAGGTGTGAGTGGCGCACTTTCGGATATGTCCTCCCGCAAGGCACGAATGTCAATGGGTGAAGAGCCATCAGAGCCCATTGAATTGGGGGAGCTGGGCACCCCACAGGGAGCAGTGTTATCACCACTCCTGTTTAATCTGGCCTTACTGCCACTGCCTCGATTGCTAGACCAAATCTAAGGAATCGGACACGCGTACTACGCGGACGATGTTACAATATGGACGGAGCAAGCGGGCTCCGACGGCTGGATGGAGGAGACACTTCAAGCGGCAGCACTCACAGTGCACGAGTACGCGAAGTCCTGAGGACTCAGCTGCGCGCCGCAGAAGTCGGAACTCCTCGTAATCCAACCAGGAAAGCCCCGCAAGCAGCCCCCACCAGACATCTGCATCCAAATTGACGGTACCACAGTTAAACCGACGGACACATGTAGAATTCTCGGACTCCTAATACAAGACAATGGCAAACCACACGCCGCCATCGCCAAGATGAAGACCAGCGCGGAGAAGATCTTAGCCATGCTGAGAAGGGTTTCAACTAGAAACAGAGGACTCAAGGAAGACTACGCCTTCAGACTAGTGCAGGCATTCATAACATCCAGGATAACATATTCGGCCCCGTATCTCAATCTAGACAGGACTCAAAAGAATACACTCGATACCATCATCAGAAAGGCCACCAAGCAAGCCCTCGGCATACACATCTATTCGTCGACCCAGCGCCTTCAAGCCATGGGGGAACAAAACACAGACGACGAACTCATAGAAGCCCACCTGTCTAACCAGCGACTCCGCCTGAGCCAGACAAATCATGGCCACGCGGTGCTGGATAAGATAGGGTGGTGCAAGGAGAGAGCAACAATCAAGAGGTACATCCCAACTGAATGGATGACGACAATCACCACCAAGCCCTCCCGGAAACATGACACCGGAGAAAAATGATGGCAGGAGAGAAACCAGAGCTCAGGCGAATAATTCCAAAATGCAGCGGTTGGAGGTAGTCCTATACGTGGATGCGTCCCTCTTCAAGGGCAGCAGCAAAGCAGCGGTGGTGGTAACCGACGGGGAACGGTTGATACACAGCGCTGCAGTCAACATCAGAGAGTCATCGACAGCAGAGGAAGTGGCCATAGCCCTGGCGCTCGTCCAACCGGGCGCCAGGGTAGTGGTTACCGACTCCAATAGAGCTTACGGTGGCTACAGAAAAGGGGTGATCTCCTCAGAGGCAGCCGCGATATTAACGAAGAAAAGGGCACCGGAGCGAGCCGTAGAGCTCGTATGGGTGCCTGCCCACACAGCGGTAGCCGGCAACGTCATAGCCGATTACCATGCCCGAGCGATGACCCTCCGGGCAGGGCAGGACGCCGAAACCAACAACCCGGTGCTCACGTGCAGAGAGATTGCCTCCGAGTATAAGGAGGATCGTCGCACCTTCCCCGAGCCGCACCGCACCCTGCGCAGTGAACAACAAACAATCATCAGGCGCATTCAGGCGGGTTCACTTACCCACCCTGCCCTGATGAATAAATTCTACCCAGAAACCGAAGCATCAAATCAACGCAGCAAATCAGAAACCACAGCAAATCAACGCGAATATTGTAACTACCCGCAACCCGCTCGCACTAGCTGCAAAACGCATTGGAACGACAACCACCGTTGTCATCGCCTTCAGCAGCCCCGACGTGCTATATCTGGTTCGTTACGGAGCCACGTTAATCCCATGCTCATTATACCGCAAGCAAATAGAAATTTGCTACCAATGCGGCCGCCTCGGACACCGCATGGATGTCTGCCCTTTTCCCGATAACAAGATCTGCCGAGGTTGCGGAGTCCGCAACCCACCTCCCGACCGCACGTGTAACCTCCAAATGCTCGCTATGCGGCGGCCCTCATCTCACGGCAGACAAATCGTGCACGGCTCGCTGCAAGACACCGTACGTTATTCGCAAGCGCATCGGGGAACGCCGAGCAGCAACGCAAGTAAACCTTCAAGAAAGTGACTTCCCGCCCATGAACTACAAGCACCGCTCCAGATCCCGGTCTCCATCACGCTCGAGGCAACATTGTTCCCGGACCCCTTTCACGTTCAAGACAGCGCCGTTCCCGATCCAGATCTACTTCTACGCCACCAGCCAAGCCTCCTACCAACAAGGTGAGCTTCGCGGAAGCCCTTACGGACACCTCGCGAGAGGGTCGCAACACACCTTCCCCAACGCCCACTAACACTAATGATAACGCAGAAATAGCTCACCTCAAAAAAGAAAACGCCATTATGCGCGACCTAATTCAAAAGCTCTCGCAAGAGGTTCGTGACTGGTTCGTGACGAAAACACCCGCTCCTACACCACCCGCCGAAGCTTCCCCCTCCTCTAGCCATGACGCCCCAATGACACCGGCCCCCAAAAGCGGGCCCTTCAAGAGAGAGCCGCGGGCCAAGTGCGCTCAGAGGTTTAGGACATGCTAGTCTCACTACAAAGCACGATGGAAACACTCCAGAATGCAGTCTAATCCGTACAACACGCCCTTCTCGCCCTGGCACAGCACGTCGCTAACGTTTAAAACGACCTACAAACTCTCCCCATGCCCGCTCCCCCTGCCCGCGAAACCCCGGCACTGCCCATGATGGCATCCCCAATCCCCATCATGGCCCACCCTAACAACGATGCACTTATCTGGCAGTGGAACTGCCGAGGCTATCTCCGCAAACAACCAGTCATCCGTCAACACCTACGTACCCTCACCCGGCAAACGGACTTTATCATGATTCAAGATACCCTTATCGATTTGGTCACCCCCCCCCCCAGGTTACCAACCTTTCATCCCGTCAGACGCTTCTCGCCGCCTCTGCACCTTCGTCCGCAAGAGAATCACCGCCATTGAACACAATCTGCACGTCCGAAACATAAAACACCTTCTGGTTGAACTAATACCCATTAGGAAGCGTAAGGAAAATAATTTTCTCCTTACGTGTATAGCCATCCCTCTGCCAAAGTTCGAAGCCGCTTTCTCACCCTCTTCAAGAAGGCCCTTAACGTAGCTGGCACCAACCCGCTCGTTATCGGTGGAGACTTCAACCTCCCCTACACGGTATGGGGATATGACTACTCTACGACGGCGGCTCAAAACCTCTAGCAAGACTCCCAGGACCTCGGCCTCACTTTATTACAGACCCCACGTTCCCTACACGCCTCGGTAACTCCACTTCCCGTGACACTACCCCCGACCTCACATTTACCAAGAATGTGACCAACGCCCGATGGAGCAACACACAACATGATCTCGATAGTGACCACTTCATCATTGCCATACTTATCCCTCGGATAGCTGCAGTCACCGCCAAACCCCGAGAGTTCACCTGGGTTGACTGGGATGCATTTCGAAAGCATCAATCTGCTGACCCGCACGCGGAACGCATAGCGGACATTGATGCATGGACCCGAAATCTCCAACCTGATACCAAGGCAGCCACGCACACCGTTACTACCGATGCCCCCGTCGAGCGCATGGACAGCAGACTAGCTCATCTCCTCGCGGCTAAAACATCCATCCTATCCCGCTGGAAAGGTCAACATCTCAACAGGCGCTTCCGCGCTAAAATAGCCCTCCTCAGCAAGGAAATCGAAGCCCATTGCCTCACCCTCAGCCGTCAACAGTGGACTGAACTGTGCAATACTTTTGACGGCAAGATCCACTGTGCCTCTTCTTGGAAGCTTCTCAAACACCTCCTCGATAGCCAGGCCAACCGCTCTTCCCAACAAGATCGCTTCCCTAAACTTCTCTATACAGAAACGAAGAAACAGGGCCGCGCCCAAGTCTTAGACCACCTTACTAACAAGTATCTCCCCGTGGGCCCAGTGCAGTCTCACGGCTCCAACACCGGGGCCCCCAACCCCCCACTGGACGAAGATTTTAGTGTCGCTGAGATTCAAGCCGCCCTACACAAATTAAACAGCCGCTCTGCCCCTGGCCCCGACGGGGTCACTAACAAAGCCCTCCGTAATCTGGATGACGCCTCCGTCACCCGCCTTACAGATTATATCAATGACTGCTGGCGTAAGAGTGCAATTCCCCCAGCCTGGAAAACAGCAAAGGTCATCCTTATTCCCAAATCTGGCAAACCCTCTAACCTCGATCACCTTCGCCCCATCTCCCTAACCTCATGTGTGGGAAAGGTTATGGAGCATGCCTTCCTCACCCGCATTAATACCTATCTGGAAGACACTGCAGCGTATCCTCACTCAGTCATTGGCTTCCGGGCTCACCTGTCGACCCAAGACGCTATGCTACAAATCAAGCACCATATACTTAAAGGTAGAACCCGCACTACTAAAGCAATACTCGGCCTTGACCTCGAAAAGGCCTCTGACAGCATAGCCCATTCCACAATTCTCGACCGCATCTCACGCCTTAACCTCGGTGCGCCCACTTATAAGTACGTCGGAGACTTTCCCTCTAATCGCACGGCCTTCCTCTCGGTGGGGGATCTCCGCTCCGATGCCCGGACTCTGGGCAGCGCGGGAACCCCCCAGGGCTCCGTTATCTCCCCAATGGTCTTTCTACTCGTCATGGTCGATCTTGCCAAGGAGTTGCAGCAAGTAGACGGTGTCAACCACACCATATACGCTGACGATATCACCATATGGGCCCATCAAGGCAGTGACGGCCAAATGGAAACGGCACTACAATCCGCCATTGAAACAGTCGAGACCTATCTCCAAGGCACGGGGCTTCGCTGCTCTCCAGAGAAGTCCGAACTCCTCCTCTACAGGCCTACTCTCCAGGCCTACTCTCCGTGGCCGCCGTCCGAAACATTCGACCGCTAAACGCCAATACGAAGACATCGCGCTTCACCTCACGGATGGCAGCCCCATTCCCCTCGTCACCAATATCCGTGTGCTCGGCATGCTTATAGAGGCGAACGGAGCGAATGGCATGGCCCTCGCAAAGATCCAGGTCAATGCATTCAACACCATGAGACTTTTGAAGCGGGTCTCCAACCGCCGTGGGGGTATGAAAGAGGAGAGTCTCGTCCGATTAATCCAGTCATTCGTAATTTGCCACATCACCTACGTTGCTGCGTTTCTAAATTGGTACAAGGCTGAACAAAACAAACTCAACATCCTCCTACGCGGTATCTATAAACAAGCCCTCGGCCTCCCCGGTTACACCAGCACTGACCTCCTCCTTCAACTAGGCGTCCATAACAC
Source organism: Dermacentor silvarum (assembly GCF_013339745.2). Taxonomy (NCBI): domain Eukaryota; kingdom Metazoa; phylum Arthropoda; class Arachnida; order Ixodida; family Ixodidae; genus Dermacentor; species Dermacentor silvarum. The sequence continues at coordinate 172,320,081 of NC_051157.2, forward strand.
ACTGGACGAGCTCATCGAGGCCCAACGCCGCTCTCAGCTGGAGAGACTCACACTCACAGTGACGGGCCGCCACATCCTTACCTCGTTCGGTATTACCTACCACCATCAACACAGCCATAAACACCAGATCCCCTCCACCATACGAGCCTGGATTCACGCCGACCCTATCCCCAGAAACATGCACCCCGAATACAAGTGCGCACGCCGCACAGCACGTGCCACGGCTCTCACCAAAGCCCTTGCTCGCAACGACGGTGTGAGTTTCGTCGACGCCGCCAAATATCCCCACGGTACCCGCTTTGCAGCCGTCACCACACGTGAAGGCTCTCTCCACCATGCTATCAGCCTATTAACCTCACACGCTGAGGAAGCTGAAGAAGTGGCCATCGCGCTAGCCACACTAGATTCAACATGCCATACCATCGTCTCTGATTCCCGCTCCGCCGTTATCAACTACATCAACGGCCGTATCTACCACCAAGCCTTGCGCATCTTGCAACAAGCACCCCGCTCAACCGACCATCAGGTTACACTCTTCTGGTTCCCAGCTCATGTAGGCACCGTCCACCCGCACCTTCCCAACCACAACGAGGTTACCCACGCCCTAGCGCGAGGGCTCGTTAACCGCGCGGGAGACGGGGATGCTGCCCCCACCTATAGGGATCGCCTGACACGCTACAATGATGTAGTGAAATCCTTCTACTTAGAGCGTTGGACTTTCCCCGGCCCGCACAGCAAGCTATCCCGAGCGCAGGCTATAACTTTACGCCTGCTACAAACCAACACTTACCCCTCGTTACACCTTTACAACAAGATTTACCGAGACATTTACCCCAATCCTACGTGCCATATCTGCAAGACACAGCCAGCCACAATTACACACATGCTTTGGGACTGTACACAACAATACCCCGACACTAATCCCACGACCCTCTCGTCGAGATGGCACGCTGTCCTGCGTAGCTCCAACTTCGACGACCAACTCTGGGCGACCCAGCAAGCCTGCGAGGCGGTGAATAGGCAACACCTCGATGTCCCCATGTGGGAGGCCTAGGCCCAGCCACCACCTCTTGCTGGTTTTAATAAAGTTTATTCAGTCAGTCAGTCAGAAACCGAAGAGGACATTGGTCCATTTTGCAAAAACAACACAGGCACCCTCGCACACGTCCTGATGGAGTGCATGTCACTCAAATCCCCTATACCCCCCATCCCCCTCCGTACCCCACTACCCCACCCCATGAGCGATGGGAGACCTCACGGTCCAGCCCCGTCCTGTCGATCCAGCTCGCGCTGGCAGCTAGAGGCCAGGAGCTGCTGGCCGTATATGGGTCCCGAAACCAGGGAACCACCCCGTCCGTCGTCTGAGAAGACGTCGTCATTTCAGCTCAATAAATGTTTTTCTCTCTCTCTCTCCAACCACCAACCTTTCCACCACCAAGGAGTACGAAGGAGCGTCGAACGAAGAGCTAGATTGGCCTTTCACACAGGCAGAGTTACAGGCAGCCCTCTCTAGGTTAACACGCAATATGAGCCCGGGCAAAGACAGAGTCACCAACAAGCACCTTCGACAGCTACCCCCTCGGGCGTTGGCGGCTCTCCTTCGGTACTATAACAACTGCTGGATTAAGGGTGAGCTACCAACAGCCTGGAAACACTCGGAGGTAACCATGCTACCCAAGCCGAACAAACTCATCTCCATCGCAAATCTCCGCCCCATCTCCCTTACGTCCTGCGCCGGAAAACTGTTGGAACACATGGTCGACGAGCGGCTCACCACACATCTCTAGGACAACGATCGCTGCCCACACACCATGTTCGGCTTCCGCCAGATGCTCTCCACGCAGGACGTCTTCTTCCAGCTAAAGGAAGATATTCTTGACCATTTGAGCAAACAAAGCAAGTCATCCGTTCTAGCTCTAGACGTAAAGGGCGCCTTCGATAACGTGAGCCATGAAGCCATTCTCCGTAACCTAGAAGATATCGGCTGCGGTGCCAAAACATACGCCTACATGGGCGCTTTCCTCACCAACCGTACGGCCACGGTGGGAATTGCCGATCTCCGGAGCAAGACATTTCACCTACCTAACAGGGGTACGCCGCAGGGTTCGGTAATCTCGCCACTCCTCTTCAACATGGCCCTCCTCAAACTTCCCCGCCTCCTAGACACCGTCCCAGGGATATTTCATGCTCTATATGCAGATAATATCACACTGTGGACGAGAGGCGTGAGCACGGGCGAACAGGAGGACCGTCTTCAGGAGGCGGTCAACATCATCGAGCGGTACCTGAACACCTGCGGCCTCCACTGTGCCCCGGATAACTCCAAGCTATTAGCACTCGCGGCACGCACCCGGGGCCGGCCCCCAAGCCACGACGCACCGGACCCACAAGTCCTTCTTCAGGGAGTCCCGATACCGAAGGTCGACTCAATTCGAATCCTCGGACTCCATATACACAAGGACGGGTCCGGCTCCGCCACACTCCCTAGACTACAGAACACTGTGGCACAGCTGACTCATCTGATACAACGGGTGGCAAATCGCCGCAATGGCCTTCAAGAGCACGACACCTTGCGAATGGTTCAAGCCCTCCTTTACAGCCGCATTAAATACGGAACTCCTTACCTCAACCTGAAGACAGCCGAGAAACAAAAGCTAAACCTCCTAATACGAAAGGCCACGAAGCTCGCCCTAGGACTGCGGACAACCGCCTCCACTGACCGATTGCTTCCCATGGGAGTTCACAACTCCTGGGAAGAACTCGCGGAAGCGCACCTCATCAACCAGATCGAGAGACTCAAGCTCACAACCACAGGCCGAGCAGTCCTCCGACGCACAGGATACGCAACCAACATAGAACTTGATGGCGAACGTAAGGAAAAGATCATGTCGAAGCTCCGAGATTGTCTGCAAGTTCATCAGATCCCTCGGAACATGCATCCAGAACACCATCGAGGCAGACGGCTCGCCAGGGTAAACGTCATCAGACACAAGCACCGTAACCACCCGCAGGCGCGCTACGTGGACGCAGCCAAGTATTCGGGCCGAAACGCTTTCGCCATCAGCGTCACAGACTACAGGGGAACGACACTGGCGTTGGCGAAAATTCTCGCCAAACACGCGGACACAGCAGAGGAGGCCGCCATAGCACTCGCCACCCATACAAGCGAGGGTGCCATAGTGGTCTTCACCGACTCTCAAACAGCGGCACGCAACTACATGAAGGGCAGGATCTCCGTCAAAGCGATAAACATACTGAAACGTGGCGACACTCCTCCCCCCTACACCTGCATCATGTGGGTTCCGGGACATGAGGGACTCGAGGGGAATGAAGAGGCACACACCGCGGCCCGCGCAAGCGTCAACCGGGCCTCCCTGCACGATATTCTCGACATGTCCCGCCCACCAAAATCAGTGGAGTAAACGGAAACAATACCGCTAACTTATCAAGCACTACTGCAGCACTATCGGCTTGGACGCAGGGTATACCCTCCACCACATCCAAAACTAACGAGATACGAAGGCACCGACTACAGGCGACTCCAGAGCAATACCTTCACCCACGGAAGCTTATTGCATCATTTCCACCCGACGCTATACACCTACACCTGTCCACACTGCAACATGCCAGACACCCTGGCGCACCTCCTACTGCAATGCAAGCACACCCGAGCAAGCATCACAACGACACCACCAATAGCAGCAGACGCAGACCCAACCCTCCTCGCAGAGACGTGGGAGGCTGCGATCTCCAAGCCGGACCTGGTCGACCAGCGCGAACTCGTCGCCCGAGCCCGGAGGGCGGTCCAAGCCAGAGGGTTCCTGGAATAAGGGACCCTCCCACCTCGACTGCCAACTCACTGCTTCAAATAAAGGTTTATTCATTAATTCATTCATTCTCTCTCTCCAGCAGGGTGGTGCCCCTATTCCAAGGCCCCACTAGCAAGGGCCGTGCAACGCTTGAAACAGCGAAGCTGGGCGATCGTAGCCCAACATTCTCCGGGAGTGCCCGCGCGTACTTTTCATCTTATTACTCATGGTGGTGATAATTACTGTTCGCGCGTCTCAGGATTTACGGCCGTCAGTGCGCATTGCACAGCGCAGCTTGCAACACCGACACCGGGATCCAATGCCGCCAACGCGTTCCAGCAGAACCGCTTCGTGAATGCGTATCTCGATCTAATAGCGCGCAAAATCGCTTCACCTCGCAGAGAACGAGCATGCGAACGCACCAGCTATGGACGAAGACGACGACGCTCGACCGCAATCATATGGTTCGCATAAACGCATGCTCTGCAAGCGTGGCTGTATACTGTAGTATTAGAGGTCGATCAATTCAGACCAACATACATATCGCCCGTACACTTCTTGAATACTGTTATGGCTCCACTGAGCAGCTTGCAATGCTCCAAGTAGACCTTGCTAAAGCTTTTGATCGAGTCAGTCATTCCTATTTATTTTATCTTCTGGAACACGCCTATGTTGGCTCCATTGTGCTAAAAGGCGTTAGGCTTTGCTAAACCCATTGTTCTACTCGTTTAGTTATTAATGGTCATCTCTCCAAACCCGTTGCTATCTGCTCTTCGGTAAAACAAGGATGCCCGATGTCCCCACTCCTCTTCGCCCTTTACCTGGAACCACTATGCTTAAGCGTAATTCACTCAAGTTCCATCCATGGCTTCAACATACTGGGTAATGAGGTTAAGGTGTTAGCTTACGCAGATGATCTAGCGTTTCTCTGCACAGATAAGCCCAGTATTGAAAAGGTTGTAGCTACAATAGAGAAATTTGGCAGCGTATCAGGAGCACAAATGAACTCCTCGATAAGCTTAGGCTTATGGTTCGGCTCCTGGTGTTATAAGCCAGAACAGTTTCCAGGCATTAAGTGGACTCATGTTCCGCCAACGTATCTTGGCGTGCCGCTAGACGCATATAAATTAAGCGCGCACTATTGGAAAGAACGAGCTTCAGCCTTGCAGAGTTACGCTCAGACATTCGTTCCATACCGACTTTCTCTTTTCGGAAGTGCTGAAGCCTGCAATAAGTTTTGGCCACTAAAATTTACTACGTATTGCAAGTTATTCACTGTGCCAGGCTCTACATTCAACGCTTTCACCGAATTTTTGCAACTTTCATATGGTCTTCCACTTTCGAGCCCATGAGGCGAGACAATGTTTTTAGACAATTTAGTGAGGGTGGGCTCGGCTTAGTGCATCTTTACGTGTGGCAAATAGTGTGTCGTTTCTTCTTTTTTCGCGATACTTCGCATCCTATAATTCGGTCATTCATGCAAGTCACACTTATTGATGCTTTACCTGATTTAGTTGTTTCTTCAAATTTTTCTTCGTCTTTATGCTTGTTGGGCTTCATGCAGGAGGTTTATTTGGCGGTTCGTTTCCTGACAGTTCGGTTTTCCACTGAATACTTGTACTCCGTGTCGCGTAAAAGGTTATACAAAGATTTACTGTCCATGCTATTTCCGCCTCCATTTTACCGATCACTATACATTGAATGGCCAGGCAACGATGTACTAAAGCGAGTTCGTAAAATGTATATATCCCCATGCTGCAAAACATTCTTTTACAAACTTCATAGTGAAACTTTACTGGTAAAAACATGGCTACAGAAAAAGGGTATATTTGTGACTTCTGTTAATTGTCGTCTTTGTGATATGCCAGAGACAATTGAACACTGTTTTATTGGCTGCAAAGATGCCATTCTATTTTGGGACATCCTCCAACGGACTCTAAAGAAAGACTTTGAAATCAACCCCCATACAGTGCGATATCTGCTGCCGACCTCTGATGACAGTGTACCTTTCGACGTGTTCTTTCTCATGGGCATGCACAGTCTGTGGAAGACGCGAATGATGGACCCCAAAGCCGAACCGGTTGTACCTACAAGAGTAAATTTTATCCAGACGACTGTGCATCTAAAGCATTTTTATGATGGACTTGATGTTCAACCGGACTGGTACCCCATTTTGGTGAGGTGCTTAGCCTTACCACCCTTTTGAAGCGGAACAGTGCCTCTTCTGTTTTTCTGTGTGTGACTCATTGTACCCACCATTGTATGACTATGCACAATTAGTGAATGTTTTATTGGACGACATGTTAATGTATTACATACCATGAACGAAAAAAAAGTGGCTGTATAGTCTAGCGCTAACGACGTTCTCCTTGGGACTGGGCGTGCGTGGGTTCGAATCCCGCCTATGCAAGAAGGTTGATATTCTTTTTATTTCTTGATAGAAACCACCAATTACGGCTGGCTTAAAAAGCTTCGCTGTTAAAAAATGGAATAATTAACTATTGACTAGCTGCAGTAAGTAGTCACGTTTGTATTAAAAGTTAGAGGCAGTGTTGTTTCTACAGAGTTCCACGTGGCAGAATTCTTCTAGCGTATCCGTGCTTTGAGATATTCAACTGCGAAGTTTAATTGCCGTTCGCATGATTACACATGCAAGACGGTGACGAGCGGCTCAAAGCTCCTCCCTCATGTGACGCGCTTTTCGCGTATGGCGTTTAGTCTGACAATGGGGAGGAGGCATCGGCAAAATTGATCACTGCCGCTCTTTCACTATCGGCTGGCGTAATCGCAAAGCGCAGAAGTCGGAACCGCTATCAAAACACAGAACCGCGCAGCCTGTAGCAATTGTAGCTTCTGTTATACAGAATTCTACAATGCTGCCTAAACGATATTTTTAACTTCCATTGTATAATCAAAACTTCAAGTGGGCCCCGGTGAGGCGCTACTTAAGCATTGCCGCATGCATTTTCAAGGCAAGAACTCCACTGCGGACTGTTTTCCTTTGCTATCACACTTTGTTTGTACTGACGTTATCAATTAGATTTGTAGACCCATTGTTCCGTAAATTCGTTTATACATACCAGACCGACTTTTGTTTGTACTGAATTTATTAATTGGGTCTGTAGACTAATTGTTCCGTGACAGTTATACCTACCAGAGTCACGTTTTGCGTTTCCTCAAAATGTACTGGCCAAAATACAATACCTTACAGCTCCATGTATTGACTTTGCATTGCTGAAAAATCGAAATAGAGTGAGTCTTGTAAAAGGTAGTCATTATAAAACCACAGTTAGTCCATGTGAACATTAAGAACCGGAGATTTCACGGATGAGTTGCGCTGTCCTGTAGACTGTTGCGAGCGCTTCCCTGCAGTAATCTTGGACATTATTATGCGCTGTCGCCGAGCCAAAACTAACATTCGACTGCGCGAACTGAAGGGACGCCCATTTCCTAAGTATCGACAAGTATACTTACTCGTCCTTTTTCCGGGGACTGCATTTCATTCGCTAACATTTTCAAGTTATCGCTCAGTGAAAGATGCGCCTGCATCATGTGGACCTTACGCGAATGTTATCATTGATTCTACCTGTTGTCTATTCTCACCGAACCGTCTGTAATGTCGTACGCACACGCGAATTGTGTGACGCACTTTCTGAAAGGCACCAGCGATTACGCTGGAACCTTCGACGAGTCGCGTGTAAAAGTCAACGCGCTTGACCCGTAGATGAGATTTTCGACGCCCGCCCACTCTGCTTGCCGCTATCGTTGTGTTTGACTGTTACTTGTGTCGAGCGAGCTAGCGGGCGAGCGAGCGAGCGAATGACACAGCAGCCAACTCTCCGGGCGGGCAAGTGCTCAACAGCATTTATTGAACCCTTATATAGCCGCGGATGCAGTGCTGCCATCTAGTAGTACTGCCGTACACTACGTGGACGCAGTGCTGCCATCTAGTTGTACTGTTGCACATTACATCCTCCCTTCTGTAAAATAAAACATCAAAACATAGGAACTCTTGCTCCGGAAGAAAACGTTCATAGGTCGAGCCTTCTCGGCCTGCGGATCTTTCTGCCGAACTTAGAGACGCGTGGCGCAGAAGTAGAGCCGCGGGCTGCATCGGCAGTGGAGGTGCTTTCCCGAGGCGGTGCGGTTCCCTGGTTTTGGCCTGCTCGATGAGCTCCAGGCGTTGTTGGGGACACGATGGTCTGCTTCCCCGCAGGAGTTCCAGGTGGACTGATACTGCCTTCCGCCGGACGTCCCGTCGTTGGTACCAGGTGCATCTGGTTGCGCTGGAGTACACCCGTCGGAGTCTCCACCGCGTAGGAGCGGGGGCGTTGAGCTGGCCCCATGACGATCACGGGCGAGTTGACGTCCCGTACCCAGACCTGCTCGCCGGCCTGAAGAGGCCGCAGTGCACGAGCCGCGTGTCTTCTGTTGACGTTGGATGCTTGGCGCCTCTGGTTGTCTTGGTCACGCCGAGTGAATGGGACCGATGCCGGCCAGGCAGGCTCCAGCTGGCGCGACGTCTTCGGTACCCGGGTCTGTAGGCGCCTGCCCATGAGCAGCTGAGCAGGGCTCACTCCGTTTACTCCAGGGGTGTGCCGGTATACCAGAAGCGCAAGGTAGGGATCATCCTCCTTCCGCAGCAGGTCCTTGACCGTCCTCACCATCCGTTCCACCTCCCCGTTCGAATGTGGAAAATGGGGGCTGCTAGTGACTTGGCGGAAACCGTAGGAATTGGCGAAGGCGGAAAACTCTGTTGCAGCAAACTGAGGACCATTATCGCTGCGCACCAGTTTCGGGATCCCGTGGCGCGTGAAGACGCTCTTGATGACGTTGATGACAGCAGGTGCTGTTGTCGAGCGCAGGCTGATGACTTCCGAGAAGCCTGACCGGTAATCCACCAGAAGGACGTAGTCCTGGCCGTTCAAATGAAAAAGATCGACGCCCACCTCTTCCCAGGGTCGAGTTGGAGTGGTTGACGGCAGCATGGGTTCTGAGCGCTGCACCCTGGTTTCGGCACACGTGGGGCAGTACAACAGTGTGTCTATCTGGTTGTTGATGCCCGGCCACCAGACTGATTCCCGAGCCAGAGCTTTGCACCGGTTGATGCCTTGATGCCCATCATGAAGGAGCTCGAGTGTGCGGCACTGAACGGCGGACGGCACGACAATGCGGGACCCCTTCAGAAGCAGTACCTCAGATCCCCTTGGTACGGCCAGTACCTCTTCACGTGGAGAGGCAAGTGGGACTGGTGGGGCCAGCTGTGGGCGCAGTACTGCAGCAGCAGACTGCAGACGCCGTCGTTGGCTTGGGCCTGGCGCACGGTGCTCGAGCTGCGACGAGACGTTGTCTGGGAAGGAGCGGACGAGCTCTTAGGCAAAGAGCTCGACCTGATTAACCCGGTTGGATGGAGGGGAATCCAGCGGTGCGCGTGAAAGCGTATCGGTAGTTGCCAAGAGCTTCTCCGGTGGGTAGAGTACTTGGTACTGGAACCGCATCAGCTTCAAGCGAAACCGTTGGATCCGTGGTGGCAGCAGGTCAACGTTCATGGAACCTAAGAGCGCCACCAGAGGTTGATGGTCCGTCTCGAGGAAGAACTGAAGTCCCCGGACGTATTCCTTGAACCTTTGCACCGCCCAGCTGGCCGCCAAAGGCTTTCTCCGTTTGGCTGTACCGGCGGCCTGTGGGTTTGAGAGACCGCGATGCGAATGCGATGGCCCGACGTTCACCGGCCGGCTGCTCCTGAAGGAGTACTACCCCGAGGCCATAGGAGCTGGCGTCGGCCGAGACCGCGGTCCTGTATGCCGTGTTGTAGCGAGCTACGAGATGTCCGAGCACAGCAGCTTCTTCAGTTGGGAGAAGGCAGACTGCTGCACATGGCCCCAAGTCCAGAGAGAGTTCTTGAGCAGCAAGGCTCGGATCAGCGCGGTAACCTCCTAAACGTGGGGTAAGAAGCGCCCGATGTGGTTCGCGAGTCCCAGCAGACAACAGACCCCTGCGGCATCTTCGGGTGTATGCATGGCTCGGACCGCCGCAATCTTATCTGGGTCTGGAGAGATGCCTTGAGCGCCGACCACGACCCCAAGGAACTTGACGCTGGAAGTGGCGAACGAGCACTTCTCCTGGCTGAGCGTGACTCCTGCCTTTGCTAGCCGATCCGTGACTTGGCGGAGATGACGGTCGGGCTCGGAGCGTGTCTTCCCAAAGACGAGGATGTCGTCGATCAAGTTCACCGCACCCGCTTAGCCTTCGAGGATCCGGGACCTCTGCCGCTGGAAGTACTCCATTGCAGACGTGATCCCAAACGGCAGTCGGAGGAAGCAGTATCGGCCAAACAGGGTTATGAACGGGGTGTATTCTTGGGACTCGGAGGACAGCTTGACTTGGTGGAATCTCGACGTCGCGTCTAGCTTGGAGAAAACTGTGGCTTCTCCGAGCAACCCGAGGCATTGTTCCACAGTAGGAAGCACGTGACGAGGCGCGCCAGTTCCACACAGAGCCGATAACCGTCCGAGACCTTGGGGAAGACAACCAGTCCAGCACACCAGTCAGTGGGTGTGTCCACCCGACGAATCACGCCCTCTGCTTCTAGCTTGTCTAGCTCAGTCTTGACAACGTCGCGGAGAGCGAGTGGAAGGCGCCGGGGTACGCTCAAGGCGAAAGGCGTAGCGTTGGGTTGCAGCCTGATAGTGCAGGCTTCGGGGAGTGTCCCAAGTCCTCGGAAGAGGCTGGGATCGAGACACAAGTCGCCCGAGGGCTGTGGAGTCCACGAGACTTAGTCGACAAACGTGCAGACGCCCAAGGCTTGGATTGCAGGGAAGACCAGCAGTGGGACCGTCTTGGTTGACAGGACGTAAAACAGCTACTTGGTGGACTTGCCGTGCCATGACAGGGTAGCAACGTAAGTGACTATGACCGGCAGGTTATTGTTGCCAGGGCCTTTCAACTTGCTCTTGGGATCTTGAAGCTTCGAGGGAGCGCCTGGAAACGTACTGGGTACAACAGAAACTTCGGCGCCGGTGTCCACCTTGAAGGAAAGTGGGCACCCATCTACGAGTACTTCGACGAACTTCGCGTTCGGGCGCTCTCCCGCAACTGCATGTAGCTAGATGGAGCTGTCAGAAGGCTTCGGTCTGTGCTTCCCGCTGCCGCGTTTCTTCTTGAGGCACACATTCTCGCAATGGCCACTCTTGCGGCAAAAGTTGCAGGACGCTCTGCGAGCAGGACAGTCGGCGCGAGGGTGTGATGCGCTCCCGCAGAATGGGCACAGCTGCTGCGTTGTCTTATCAGCTGGCGCTGGCTTTCGATTGCGAAGGCGAGCGGCGTCGATGGCGAGTGACGATGAATCTGCCGAGTCACGAGCCTTGCGCTCGTTATCAGTGTCCGTGTTGGCGAACGTGCGTGAGCGCTTCGTGCAACGTCATTCTCGGGTTCCGACAAAGCTGGTCCGAGAGCTTGCTGTCAAGCAAGCCCACGAGGAAACGGCATAGAGAAAGGAATTCAACAAGAGGGGACACTCCCATAGGGCCCAGCGGCCGAATTGACTGCAGCGTGCCAAGCGGTCGGTGTCGATCACTTGCATCACTTCCGGTTTCGGTTTTGGGCGCGCGTATTTTGAACGCAAGCTAGCACGCCGGCTGCGCCCCCCCCTTTTTTTTTCCCTTTCCTTTTTTTTTGCTCTTCGAGCAGAATCGGTTTATTATTTAGTAAAAATGATTGCGAACGATCTCGTAAAGTCCCATCGAATCTGTGCCACATGCAATTTCACAAAGTAGACGCAAGACCTTTTGTGCAATGAGGAAATATTTATTTTGCTCTATATAAAAGCTCGTTCCGCACTTTTTGTGCGTTCATCCAACGTTGTGACACCAGCAGGTAAGGCAGTAGTTCCTGTATGAAGCTCCACCGGACGGTACCAGCTGAAAAAAAAAGTAAATTACAAGCATGTTACATTTGCAAGCACGTAACAGCATGTTACAAGCATGAGTCATTTTGGTATTTAGACATAGGAATACTACGAGGCGAAACGTGCGAAAGCGGTGAATGGGCGGCATTACAAACAAAAGCAATTCGCTTTTACATACATGGCGTAGAAAATACCCGACTCATCCCAAACATATATGAAAACATCTGATTTCCAAGCGTTCCCCAATTTCCGGGCATTATTTCCTGCACTTAGGCAGCACAAATACACGAGCGACTTCGCGTTTCCATAACTTGGCCTCGGGCGACGCGACGGTACGCGACATACACAGAGACGGACGCAACAGGCACTCAAGACAAATGCGTGGGTGCAATGCCTTTTTTCAGTCCTTTAGAAGACGTAATTTTCGAATTACAAGTTTCTGATATGTTCGTCGTTCGCGCGTTCTGCCGGCGCCAGCAGCACACCCCATGTTATCACTCTTGGCAATCGCCCATCGCGTTTTCAACAGGCGTGAGTACCGAAAGAAAGTATATGTTGTTGCGGAGCCACAAAAAACGTTACAGACTTGTCCCTCTAAGATTCATTACACGCCAAACTAACTTTATCACCACGGCCGAGCTGCTGATCGCTAACTGCGTCACAGCGCGCTGTGCGGCCAGCGTGCCTCAAAAATACCCCAGAAAGTAACGAAATTACTTTTCAGTAATGTCTGGCGTCAGAGAAAGGGGCACAAACTTCTCCTAGCAAGATGCACTAGACTACACACCACGGCTGAGTTCTCGCTAACTGCGACACGGCGCCCTGTGCGGCCAGTGTGGCTCAAAAACTGAAATAAGTTACAATAGTCCCCTAGGAAGCGTCGGAAACATGTCTCAGCACGATTCATTTACTCAAATTAACTGCGCCAGGATGGCCGAGCTGTTTTTCGCTAACTGCGTCTTAAGTCTCGGTCCCGTGCCGTAAGCCTAATTGCGTCGTAGACTGTGAAACAAGATTTCTCACCTTGCCGTAGTCCAATAGTGCAGTGATGTCTTGTCCCAGTGCAGAATGAACGCAAGAATACGCCGAGAGCCCAATATACCAGGTTACATTTAAAAAGAAAAAAAATGAGACAGACGGGTCGCCGCGCGCGAGCGCTCAAACGCGCGCGCAGCCAGACACTCCCCCGAAGACTGTTGCGAGCGCTTCCCTGCAGTAATCTTGTACATTATTATGCGCTGTCGCCGAGCCAAAACTAACATTCGACTGCGCGAACTGAAGGGACGCCCATTTCCTAAGTATCGACAAGTATACTTACTCGTCCTTTTTCCGGGGACTGCATTTCATTCGCTAACATTTTCAAGTTATCGCTCAGTGGAAGATGCGCCTGCATCATGTGGACCTTACGCGAATGTTATCATTGATTCTACCTGTTGTCTATTGTCACCGAACCGTCTCTAATGTCGTACGCACGACGCGAATTGTGTGACGCACTTTCTGAAAGGCACCAGCGATTACGCTGGAACCTTCGACGAGTCGCGTGTAAAAGTCAACGCGCTTGACCCGTAGATGATATTTTCAACGCCCGCCCACTCTGCTTGCCGCTATCGTTGTGTTTGACTGTTACTTGCGTCGAGCGAGTGAGCGAATGACACAGCAGCCAACTCCTCGCGCGGGAAAGTGCCCAACAGCATTTATTGAACCCTTATATAGCCGCGGGTGAACCGGATACAGAAGCTCCTTCTATAACTAGCGATGAAGTTAGAAGGGCCTTGAAAGACATGACCAGGGGAAAAGCGCCTGGAGAAGATGGAATAACAGTAGATTTAATCAAAGATGGAGGAGATATCATGCTTGAAAAGCTTGCGGCCCTTTATACGCAATGCCTCACAACTTCAAGTGTACCAGAGAGCTGGAAGAACGCCAACATTATACTTATCCATAAGAAGGGAGACGTTAAAGAATTGAAGAATTACAGACCCAATAGCTTGCTTTCAGTATTGTGTAAAATATTCACCAAGATAATTTCCAATAGAATCAGGACAACACTTGACTTCAGTCAACCAAGAGAACAGGCTGGCTTCAGGAAGGGATATTCTACGATGGACCATATCCATGCCATCAATCAGGTAATCGAGAAATCTGCGGAGTGCAATCAACCTCTATATATGGCTTTCATAGATTATGAAAAGGCATTCGATTCAGTAGAGATATCAGCAGTCATAGAGGCATTGCGTAATCAAGGAGTGGAGGAGGCATACGTGAATATCCTGGCAAATATCTACAAGGATTCCACAGCTACCTTGGTTCTCCACAAGAAAAGTAGAAAGATACCTACCAAGAAAGGGGTCAGGCAAGGAGACGCAATCTCTCCAATGCTATTCACTGCATGCTTAGAAGAAGTATTCAAGCTCTTAGAATGGGAAGGATTAGGAGCGAGGATCGATGGCGAATATCTCAGCAACCTTCGGTTTGCAGATGACATTGTCCTATTGAGCAACAAGGGAGAGGAATTACAACAAATGATTGAGGACCTTCAACGAGAAAGTGCAAGAATTGGGTTGAAGATGAATATGCAGAAGACAAAGATAATGTTCAATAGCCTGGCAAGGGAACAAGAATTCAGGATCGCCAGTCAGCCTCTAGAATCTGTAAAGGAATATGTTTATCTAGGTCAATTACTCACAGAGGACCCTGATCATGAGAAAGAAATTTACAGAAGAATAAAATTAGGTTGGAGTGCATACGGCAGGCATTGCCAAATCCTGACTGGGAGATTACCACTGTCGTTGAAAAGAAAAGTGTACAATCATTGCATTCTACCGGTGCTAACATATGGGGCAGAAACTTGGAGGTTAACAAAGAAGCTTGAGAACAAGTTAAGGACTGCACAAAGAGCAATGGAACGAAAAATCTTAGGAGTAACGTTAAGAGACAGGAAGAGAGCGGTGTGGATCAGAGAACAAACGGGGGTAGATGATATTCTAGTTGACATTAAGCGGAAGAAATGGAGCTGGGCAGGCCATGTAATGCGTAGGATGGATAATAGGTGGACCATTAGGGTTACAGAATGGATACCAAGAGAAGGGAAGCGCAGTCGAGGACGGCAGAAAGTCAGGTGGGATGATGAGGTTAGGAAATTCGCAGGCGCAAGTTGGAATACGCTAGCGCAAGACAGGGGTAATTGGAGATCGCAGGGAGAGGCCTTCGTCCTGCAGTGGACATAAATATAGGCTGATGATGATAGCCGCGGATGCAGTGCTGCCATCTAGTAGTACTGCCGTACACTACGTTGATGCAGTGCTTCCATGTAGTGGTACTGCCGTACACTACAACGTGTTTTTCCTGGCACATGTTCGCCAAATAAATGGTTGCTGATCAAACTTCATTCAGACGCCTACGATTACTTTACTGCGGGTCTTTGGCGCCCTTGGTATAATCATGCTTACGTTTTGACAGCCAATTTAAGACTCAATGCAACACCTGAGATTTTGTGCTGTACCCTACTTTCCGTTCGAGCTGAACAGTCGTGATTTACGTGCGACACAATCGTACATACTAGAGTGGCATATTTATATAGTAGGACCATCGTGTAAAGGGTGCGAAACGGAACGCACTAGAGAAGGGCGCTTCTGCGTTCCTTTTGGCGCATATTAGATCGCAGTGAATCTGGACCAACTAGCCGAATTTTTAGTTCTCCAAATGGTATGAATTCGCCAACTGCTTATGCACTGAGTGCTTAGGCAGAAAAATTTATTATTTGAGCCAAAGTCGCTGAAAGTGAGCCCAAGACCCGTCCTATATATTGTACTATTCGTGACTTCAGAGAACAAAGGAAACTCATCAAAAACACACCTTTTGTCTTTATTGCGCTAGCACGAAGGTAATGCGACGCAAGAGACCCAGCCGGTAGGTAAATAGTAACAACGAGTAATCAGTATTACCTTATAGTAACATGTATCATGTTAGTTTAAAACGCGTATTACGACCTTGAATCGGAAAAATTTCAACATGCTTTCAACAATAAAATGGTAGCTTTCATTATATAAGGTTGATTTTTGGCAAACTTAAGCTGACTAACAGGCTATAACGTCAGCATCACGTAAAAACAAAGATGTACAATTTCTGTGTGGTATCTACATTGGGGAGATTGAGGCGCAGTTGTCGCGAACAGCCGTCCTGTTTGTTTTGCCGGACTCAGTTTTGGGCAGAGAATCCAAGAAGTAGACGCCTCCATACAGGTGCTTGTGTATGGCACAGTTACCTGAAAAAAAAAACGACTTTTATTGATTTGAATATTTGTCGCTTCGCTAATAATAAAACCGATCCGGGAAAATATTGTCGGATGTCGCTGCTTGCATGAAGGCAATACATATTTGAGTGCATTTCGTTTGAAAACATTCACACTAAGATTTAACGTAAGTATTAGGCGGCCGCCTCATTACATTTGAGCACTTTGGGGTGATGAATTCCTACTAGCGCGAGTATTTTTCTTTAGGAGCTCGTCAAAATGAAGACCAGGTGGTCGGAAGTCGAATTCCGGATTCCGCGCTCTAAACTAGAGCACCGTGGCCACAAGGTTACACTAAGCGTTCAAATTATTCGCATTCCCTTAGCATCATAAATTCAATGCCTTTCACAGTTACATTAACGAAGGCAAAATTATGCGAGTCATTCCGACAACAAATGGCAGGCAACACACACAGTGTAAGGATGTGCAGTAAACTATAGCCGACTGCCAACTATAAAAACGCACTAAATGTGAGCTAAATTGGGCCTTAAATCTTCCAAGGTGTCCTAATGTTTTCTATCAGACCCACTTCAGTTATTTGTTCGGTTAGCAATGTGCGCGTAGCAGTGAGAGCCAATGTTTTCCACTTTACACAGCAGAAAACATGATTCCATGCATTTAAGCCATCCTACCCCACTATCAAACAATGGGAATTAGAGCGAATATACAGCCAAGACATAGTTAAGCTAAATGTGTGGTTCAGAGTTGCGTGTTGTATCGCCACTCTACGAGCAGTGATACTTCTTATTAATCTATACTTTTCCCCGTGTAGTTCTGGCCGTATGGAGGAACTCACCCGCTATGGTTGACTTCAATTCGCTGGCAAGCTTAGCCAGATCTTTCGTGCTGCCTTTGTCTCGCAGCACTACGGCAGCGGCGGGTGCCTCCACGTAATCCGGATTCGGCATTCCAAAAACGCAGACGTCGAGAATTGCCGATGAGTGCGCATCTAATAGGAGTTCTTCTAGCTCCGCCGGGACCACCTGGTTGTCCATACATTTGATCATCTCTTTGAATCGCTGCACAAAATGTATGCGACCATCCTCCGCGTAGTATCCAGCGTCTCCTGGAGAGTGTGAGATACGCATCTATGTAACACTTGTGTCACTAACGTGAAATAAGTTTATCAAATTAAACACTGGCAGGACTTTCAAGCTTACGCGTTCAGAGCTAAGGTTTTCGAAGAAAGACAAGACGACCATTGCTTTCATGAGAACATTTAGTTAAAAGTAAGCACATTAGTACTTTAGGTGGCCGTTAGAAAAGCCATCGAACACATGAGAGTACAACGCACGATGTGAAATTTACGTGAAGCGAAGCTTTTTTAGATACGTATGATGAGTGTCATTTCTATTTACTATCACCTACGCTCGACGAACTGTTCAAGTTGTTCTTCTATCGCAAATTTGTTTGTCCTTAAGACGAAGCTTTAACTCGGGGGCTCCTATCTAAATGCATGCATGGGAAAGGAGATATTGCTTTTCTCGGTAACTACTGCACCGAATTGGATAAGGTTTGTTGTATTTAAAATAAAACGCTACAATCTAAAGGCTGTTTGTAGCGAATTTTTTATTTACACAGTCGATTCTTAATTACCAATTCCTGAGAATCGCACACCTTTAGAGAACGAAACTGTCATGCTTACAACTTCAACTAAGCAGTGACTAATAAAATCATAATTATATCAATTGCATTTATTTGTATATCTCAAAGGGCCACCATTGAATTAATATGCATGCCTCTCAAATAAACCACTAATATGCTAATATGCGAGAACTTTTGCAAGACCTTTGTAAGAATATAGCAAATTCTCGTAAGGTACAAATTGGTACATAACATTTTTCCGCGTTGCATGCTCTGACCGATGCATTTTACAGAACCGCAATATCTGTTCTTGGTTCAGAGCTACGAATTTGTAAACTTCGCCCTTCCATTTTATTTCTAACCAACCAATTTTTGAAAATTCCTCTTAAGACAGTCCGGATTTGAATCGAAATTCCGCTTCCAAGAGTCACTAGAATGTAACTTTCTCTCTCAAATGCAACAAGCTTCATTTTTGTTTCGGCCGAGTTGTTATCTCAGAAAAGCGTTCCTGTGTAGTACATGTATTTGAATCGGCGACATCTGAGTTGGGCCAGAGCTAAATCTTCCTTTTTACCTTTGGAGTAGGGTTCATGTAAGCGTCCTTGTTCTGCACCACAGTGTGCACCACGTCTTGCATCACACCGCATAGGTGCTACTAGGCAAGACTGACTTTGTGAATGCGCTTCGGCATCTTGAACAAACGACCAAATACTGGGCAAGATATGATTAGGCAAGAAGGCTTCGTTGTGCCTCTAAGACCAGCGAGAAAAAAACAGAAGTTGCTGCGAACTCTGCTTACAATGTAAAGTGGACACGTGGGTGAAATTCGGTTTCGGGGCGCTCGGTGGGCGTGGGTGTTGTTGCGGCTCATCGTTTTGCGAGCGTACTACTGAACCACCGATCAGGGCACGAACATGCTCCCGCACCCGCCAGCCCTCTATAGGACCCGGATGAGAACCGCGATTCGCTCAGAGAGCTTTAAATACAAGTCCTGAGTTCATCTCCATCCACTGCCAAGAAGGCTATCACGTGGATCGAAAGTCCTCATTCATGAGGCGCGAGCTGGTGCTGCCTTTTCCATATGGCAAGCACGTGCAAGTCGTACTCGTAACGCAACACAACTCAGGTACCATCCGCCTACCATGTTGAACGTGCAACACGAGCGCCGTTCTCTACAACGCAGCATCTTGTGGGCGAGGCTACTCAAATCCTCTACTCTGCTAATGTCTCATCGTATGCACACGAAATTTCACTCCGGCGGCAAGTCCACGCTACTTGGACCTTGCAGCATGGGTATGGGCTTCTGCCCGCGAAGCAATAAACCTCGCAAGGTTATGATTTTACCACTTTTATCTATTCCTATTTCCCCCCGAACATAGCCAAGAGCGCCGTGAATTTTATAAACTTTCATTTCCTATGATATTCTATTAAATAAAAACTCGTCAGACTAGTGCGACAAATAGGCAGTCAGGCAGGTGTGTTTCATAGCCTCCGATTGTTTCCATAACCAAGAGACGCTCGTTATTCGAGTAGAAGCTTGTCGCAGCTTTATTTCTCCGCTACCTCGCCTCGAGCCCAGCAGGTGCGTAGCAGCGGCTAACGTTGTTGACCACGCTAAGCTTAATGTTATTCCTCTCAAGTTCGTGCTTTCTAATTTTGACACAATATATTATATAGCTAAATATAACGTTCCGCGACTGTTGATCAATTAAAGTCCGCTATTCCCATGACCTCATTTATTGTAATTCAACAACCGCCAGATGTGCGCAAATGCTCATGTTTTGTGTCAACCGCAGCTGAATGGAATAGTTTTTTTCTTGGAAGTGTTTACTGCAGTTAGCCTGCGTGGCAACTTTTTTTTAGGGAGGGGGCTATGTTTTTTTTTAATGGAATGTCCCCTACCCTTTAGCCGCCGATACGCACTGGCATTATCGCAAATTATGAACAAACATTCTAGCACTGAACAACGCTCTGAAGGCCTCGCGCAAGGCTTGAAACTCGATACAGTAACAAAGGACACCTATAGATCAATGCAACCGCACTGCAGAAGTAACCGCCTTAAAGTTAAAAAAAAAAAAAAACGAAAGTGGCCCGATACACCCACGCTAGTATATATGCACCTGTTTCGATCTGTGTATTTTATACCATGATGTAAACTATTTGGCACTGATACAGCAGCCGATATTTAGAAAATACATTGTCGGTTTTACCTTCCGCTAACGGCCCAGTTGGTTATGAGCAACGCTGCATGAGGGGCTCCGGAGAAATGGTGATCGCCTCAGTTTATTCAACGTGGACTTAAGTGTAAGTATACATCATCGCTTTCGCACCTCATGCACATCCAAATATGCCGCCTTGGCTACGAATTGAACCTGTGACCTCGCGTTCAGTAGCAGAATGTCATAGCCACAGAGCCACTGCACAGGGTCAGTAGCAATGGTTTACGCGTCGGAAATATTGGGGTATACTTCCATCAAAGCCTCGTTGCTAACTAGGTGCTTCCTGCTTTACAGCACTGTCGTTTCGAAAACGAGTAAAGCAACCAAGTGCCACCTCTTCTAGGCCTCCTTAAAAATGCCTTTGAACGTTCGCATGCATGCACCTGACTGGCACCATCCTTCCTCGTCGAAGAACTCGGCGGTTTCTTTCGGGCGCTTGTAGTAGCCTTTCATCACCATCGGCGCGCGAAAGCAGATCTCGCCTGTTTTGTTTGGACCAAGCTTTTCTCCGGTTGCACGATCAACAATCTGAAAGAGGAAAATTCACCAATGATATATTATGAAGATTGGGATGTTCCTGCACATACATCATATCGCCTCGTGTTCAGACGACACGATGTAAAATACGGATATACTACTGCCCAATCTGCATACGACTGCATGGCAGCCCTCAGGCAAAAGCCGCGAAGAGGACGACGAGACACAAATAGACCGACACACGCTATCGAGTACTCTATCTGTTTCTTCTCTTTGTCTTTTTTTTTTTTTTTGCTTGGAGAATCCTGACCAACAAATAAAATCCCAACCTACGGTAGAATTTTTGTCAAGCGTTATGAGCCATTTTAAATTCCTAGCGTTGCCCCACGATGTCTTGCAAGGAAGGAATCTGGTATTTCAGCGGTAGATTTCTTCATTTACTTCACGCAATTTGTATGTTTGCCGTTTCACACTTCATACACAACAGAGGATAACAGTATGTACGGAGGAGGAGAGTAGGAGGCCAGAGGAGGACGCGCATGCGCGGTACTGCAAAGGGCTCGACGTGACAAATTTATAGAGGAGAAACAAAAGAAGCGGTTGTGCCCAACACGCATGTGCGGGCAACGACGTCATCGCCAACACGTGCACAGGACGCGCAAACGGCGTGTTCCAGATCGCGTTTCAAATATGTCAACACGTCCGCACCTTGAAGCGAACATATCGCCATGCGGTCTATTGAGTCGGATTATGTGCAAATGAGGTTCGCTGTGGATATTGGCGTGGTATAAAGATAGGCAGCAGAGTCAGACAAGAAAGCTATCGCTGACTAACACGACTGTCTACAATTGTTCCGGCACAATTTTGTTGTCCTTACGTGTGCTGTAGCATGACTCTCGTGGCTCCAAGCATGCGGAGCGGGACGCTGAATTTTTTTCGAAATGCGGGAAATGGCACACTCATTACTGAAGACTCAGCAGCCATCAAGTTTCATAGGCACGGAAATTCTGTATCACACAAGACTGTTTTACATTTTACAAACGCTCACTGAGAAGAGTAAATCTACTTATATTGACATGGAGATATTCAGTAGAACCTCGGACTGGAAGCGCCTAAACGGAATTGGCTATTAAACGGAGGAGCAGCGTCTAAATTGGTTAGTTATTTTGTTAGGGTAATGTAAAAAGAAATATTGTCGGTAATTGGAGCCAAAATTATCGCAATATTGTCCAATTGAAACCACAACAGGAAGCTCTAAATTTATCGCACAAACGAGTGCCGCTGCAGATAGCGGCCGATGATATAGCATGGCGGCGGAGCCCCGATCATACACTAAATGAAGCGAATTTCCCACGATGGCGGCTACCAATTCAAAAAAAAAAAGTTGACTTGCCATCCCGACCCTGCGAAAGTGGATGTCCAACAAAGCTGTTAAAAACCACCACTACAACTGCTGAGGAGGGCATGCAATGATTTATTGCTTTAGAGTAGTGGTAGTAGTGGTAATGTAGAGTGACTGTAGTAATGGGAATAATGGTAATTTTGACAGCACGCCGCCGCCCATAGCGGTTCTGCAACAACATTGAAATCTGTTGCTAGGCTTCTTTTATACACGAAAGACTAGGGACGTCACTCCCCATGTCGCAAGCTACCGTCACCGCGGCAGCTTGCGCAGCAGTAATCTTCACCGGGAAACGTATGCGGGGACCGCTACGTGCTTCCCATTGTTATCAAGAGCGCCTTATCAAGTAGTTGGTTCGGATGCTTGTTTGGGCTTGTTCTTTATTAAAACGCAGGCTGCTCTGTATGCTGTATGCGTGATCCCAAAGAATGTATGCACTGTTTGCTTCACTTGGCTGAGTGCTTGAAGCCTCTGCTATGAGCCACTGCTCCTGCCCTGCACTGCCGCAGGGATCGGCCCACATTTTTGCTCATGGACGCGGACACGAAAAATGCGGACCACAGAGGGGCGAAAAGCTTCGCTGTAAAAAAAATCACGCAGAAACTCCTCTGGGAGTTGTCTTAATATGCGCAAACAATGTGCTACTTGCTCATCTCCAGGCAGCTCGGTGTCATTATCAATGTTATGAAACTTGATCCGGCCAGTACAAACGACAGCACTGCGGCGACACGAACTGGTGCGGACGGCGGCGCAAGGTGCATTAATGACGCAAGCAAAGTGCTGCTGCTTGCCGCGCCAGATGCGATGAAGACGTTCTGATCATTATAAGCCGTTATCATTGTTTTGCGCCTTATCGATCTCCGTCGAACCATTTAGAACAGTGACCGAAAGTACGTCGGCGGCGGCTGCGTATGGCATGGCCGCGCGGGCCGTATCTTGAAAGCGAACTGCGATGCCGACGGAGAGTACCCACTGCCGATAGCTTCGCGCGCTGAATTCTCACCGCTTCGTTCACGTTGAAGAGCAACGCGCGGGCCCGTATCTTGAAAGCGATCTACGAAAGGGGCAGAGTGCGGCGTGTGCTGAGAGCTCCGTGAGCGCTGTGTTCTCGCCACTTCGTTGGCGTTCGATCGAGAGGCAGCACGAAGGTCTATTCGCTCGCTGCTGCGGGCGCTATCTTGAAAGCGATCGTCTTACGGGACGGATGGTTTTTTTCTCGATGGGCACGCATTTAAAATGTCTACACAGATAGCTCGATCCAGCTGAACTTAAGCTAAAATTATTGAAATTGTGGCGCTTTACGTGCCGAAACGAAGATCACAATATGAGGCACACCATAGTGGTGAACTTAGGATTAATTTCTCACCACCTGCCAGACTTCTCGAATGTACGGTGCACGACCGTTCTTGCTCGTGCACCATACCGCCATGCCGTACCATCCGTACCGCCATTGGAATGCGGCCGGGATGGAAACTGATGTCGTGGCTGAGCAGCGTAGCGCGTTAACCACTGGGCTACCACGGCGCATGGCGAGTTGAAATCACGCATCGCGGCGTTGCGCGCCTCAATGGGGTCGAACATGCAGTAGCTGCGGAAGCCACTCACTTTTATCTGGCTCAAGGGCGCAGGAAAGCCGATGTCGTTGCCGACGGCACCTTCCATCGATGGGGAACACACCACACCCATGGCTTCGGTCATGCCATAAACGTTCGCTAGGCACTCGAGGGTGCCACCGAAGGCTTCCTTTGCCACCTCGTACTGCGTCCGAGAGAGGGGGCTGCCGCCGGTACCCACTCGGCGCAGCCCTTTGAGCCGCCGTCCCGTGCGCTGCATTTCGCCGACCAAGAACTGGAGGTGCCAGGGGAGGAGGAAAGCAGCCGTAACCTGGAACAGTATTGAAGCCGTCTTGAAATTACACCACATTAATGCGAATCATTCTTGACACTTTCCGTAACGGGTATCTGGCCTGTCAATTACACGAAAGACGAAGACGCTTGACACGAGTGGGAGACGTCAAGTTGCCTCATAACCTATGCGCAGATGTCTAAATTTTAAATAAAGGACTAGGTGCGCACGAATCGCTTGTGTCGGTAGGTTGAAATAAGAGTATTCATTTCTCCATACCTAATGATTGACTTCCGTAGAAAACAGACAGTTATGCTCGTTATAGTACGAGGGAAGGCTCGAGTACGGTCACGCTCTGCTAGGGTGACTCTCAGCAGACGGCCCAAAAGCATTAACGGTTTGCTATAGAATACTTCATAACAGCCGATTCACAAATATCAATCTATACCAAACCAAGCATGCTTCGCATTTCGTATACGTCAACTGGAGTCGAGTTTGGTTTTATTTTTATCTGCTCTGTATTTTATTCAAAGCTTATTTTTGGAGTACGTTATGTTATACCTTTTCAAGATTTATTTTACACATATCCCCATAGACCAGCTTTCAACACCTCCGACCTATGTAGCAAGCTGTACTTACCGTTTCTACTGTAGATTTCATTACCCTTTCATTCAGAAGGCAAAACTGGAGCACACCCGCCTGCTCCCATCGCATCAATTTCGAACACCGCGAATTTCACCGGCGAGAAATACCAACGTAGCCGTGGACTTTCCCAAATGACCCTGCTGCTTGAAAAACGTGGAAGCTGCAGTGACGCAACAATTCCTCAGCCTACCCATGGCGCAGCCAATTACTGTACAAGAACTTTCAGTAATTCAATAACCGTGAATCATCAATAGATGGGCACTCGTGCAGCCTTATCGCAATGCCTGAGCAGTAAAACCAAAATGGTGCTTTCTTACCGTTCCAATCGCTTTTAGCGCTTAATACTTGTTACCTCGACTATACAAGCCCTATAAATGTGTGGTATTCGTTTACAGTAAACTCTCGTTAAGAGGAACTGCGTTAGGCCGAATTCTCGCATATAAGAAAAAACATGGAACGTTTGTTTGGTTTTCCATAGACTCATTGCAATAAAATATGCGCTTAAGACAAAACCCCTCAGACGTACTCTTCGGCTAAGACGCACATTCAGAGTGACTGTCACCGCTTCCGATCCTGGAGGCAAGGGTGCCGGAGCCTGCACCAATGACCTGTGAAGCGGAAGCTGCCTGCTTGAACTCGCTAGTGAACTATTTGCAGCAGCACGAAGGCACAGAAGGATTGTTAAGGTCATTAGGCGAGATTACGTTGTTTGTGGCTGCTCGCCAATTTGTACACAAGCGACAAACATCCATCATGGACTGGACGAAACCAATTAACAAACCCTGTAACCTTAAGACAGTTTTATATTAAGTTCAGGTAAATAAATCTTTTTATGTCATTTTCGTCCCGTTGTAAGTCTCCTTCATTTACCGCTTGTTTTTCTTTCAAGCCCGGGAACACGACTCCTCTCGTCATTGTGTTCTCAGGGTTGGCGTCACAAACAAACAAAGGTAAAAATAGGGAAGAGAAGGGAAAAAAAAGTAATCTAGTATCGTCAGTGAGGTTTTCACATAAGAACGATAGGGAAGGCAACAGGCGAAAACATGCAAGAACTCTAGTTTCTGAAATCAAAGCAAACGCAATTGTTAACAAATTGCGACGCCGCCTGCACACAACTGCAGCTATAATACATATGAAGCATCGTTTACTGGCTTCCTGGTGCTCGTTGGCAGTGTCGGATGGCAATGAGTAAACAACGGAGATTTTCAGCACAAGATGGTGCTAATGTAGATCGCACTAAATACCTGCCTTTGTCGTCTGCTCATTGGCCAGTGAAAGACGGTATGGCAACGGCGTGTAATCCCGGAGGATACGTATAAGGACCAGGAATTCAGCGATGAAGCCGGCTTTCCTCTCCGCCCAAGAATTTGCGTTAAAAATGTAGGACTTCAGGTCCCACTTAGCTTGCGAATATTCTAGTGCACTTGTAAATTTCAGTTTTTGCGCCTGAATTATGAGTAAATTCAGGCTTTCATTGAGCCTATGCTCCGTATACCTTTGCCCACGGGTGTTTGTCGTAGCGCAGATGCTATTTGCGTTAACGGGATCCGAGCAGCGCTGCTACTGGAACAATGTGACCGTAGGCCACTTGTCACTGCGATACTTGTTTAGCGGTACTCAATATTGTTTGCGATATTGTTTGTGAATATTGTTTTTTCACAAAATTGTTCGTGAATTCCGATACTCAATACTTGTTTAGAAGTATCCTAGGTATTACGTCAACTAGAACGCAATCAGATCTAATACTCTGTTCTCGCGAATTCCTTTCTCCACTATTCATAATCATTGTAATACTATCCCTTAAACATGTTATTGACCATTTGCATCTGCTTCCAAAGCAAGATGCATCCAAGCCAAGGCGAAGCCTTCAAGAAGCTGCCGGGCCTGGTTCCCCGGCATCTTAAAAAAAATACGAGATTGTACAAACTTATTTGTTCACAATACTAGCTTTCGCTGTACTTTGTCAACATATATATGCATGTTTATTCCTTATGTTACACGCAATATTTATAAAATTTAACGTACACGCAAAAGTGATGTTTACAAATAGAAGAAAATAGCCGCATAGACAGGGCGTAGTCTCACGGTTGTTAAAAGGCAAGAATAAATAAAATGCGCACCTCAGGCGAAATGTGAAGCATAGGTAGCGGACCCTCAAAAACTGAATACATTGCTGGGCTGCTCCAACCCTGCTCAACCGTCAATTCCTACGTTCTTACGCTTTGCCAATGGGGCCAGGAAAGGGAAGATGCAGACGGACCTAAGTGGCTTTGATTGAGAACGAAAAGGAGTTCCTTTGAAGAAATTGACAGCCTTACCTTGTGCTTCTCGACAGCTTCTGATACTTCCTGCAGGTTGGATTTCGGCGTTGCTATTACGCACGTTGAGCCAAGCAGCACGCTGATGGTTACGAGTGTAAGACCACTACCATGCGTTATGGGCGTGGGAAGCAGTACGACGTCGGACTCGTCCCATGGAAAGGCCCATCTGTAAAAGAAGCGGCCCTCTGAGCTGTCACGGTTCGTGGCAGCGATACTCTCTAGCGATGGGTCATGCAATGTCGCCATTGCGAATCTATAACTGCCCACCTAGGAGACCCAGAAGCGCGCCTGAGCCTAGAAAATCACCAAGAAAGCTTGTGCAGACGTTTATGAAAAAGGAAGCTCCGCTGGCTCAGATCAAAATAAGGTTCCAACTTTCAATCTTCAGTGATTGTCTCTGTTTCTGGTGCAGCACGTCAAGAACGTGCTGGGCCAGTAAGCGTCAGCCTAGAATGAGCCCCCGACTAGGGCCTTAGTTCCTTTGTAACTAATAAATATTGTAGCGGCAACGCGAGGAGGTTAGAAGAAGACAAAGAGGCGGTGTTGAGCGCGCGCTTGAACTGGGCGGTTGATCGCACCGGATTGGTTTTCGCCTTCGGCTGCTCCCTTTGTGTGCTCTCATCTATCATCACCTGCAAATAAACCCACACCTTCGTAACAAATTGGTGGAGGTGCTGGGTACATCGCCCTGGGCGACCACGCAGCTCTACCAACTTCGCGACGGAGCAGACTCTTGGCTGGCTTTCCACCACACGCAGCGGACATGGAAGATTTGAGAGAAGGCGCCATCGGCGGTGAGCCCAACACCATCGCACAGGCCAGGCGGGTTACGGGACACCGGAGCGACATCCAAGCACCTTTTCGGGGAAGCCGGATGAAGACGTGGAAGACTGGTTGAAGCACTACCAAAGAGTGAGTCGCCACAACCGCTGGAGTACTACAAAGCAGCTCGAGAACGTGGTATTCTTTCGTGCCGGGACCACACTTTTCTGGTTTGATAACCATGAGAGCATGTTGACAACCTGGGACGATTTCGTCGACGAATTTAAGAAGTGCTTTGATGACTCGGTGTCTAAAAAAATCACAGCATATCCACGGGGTGAATGATGATGAGTGGGCGAAGCTCCGGAGGGAATCATCGGATCTCCCGCTTAAGGGGACGCTAGCACAAACGCGTTAGAAACGTGCAGTACTCTCTAGTAAGGGGGAGCGGCCACAGCGTCTTACGCAGCCATTTACACATGCCGGAACGTGCACCGCGTGTGCCGACGCCATCACATGACTGCTGAGAGAGTATACCCCCCCCCCCCGTATTCATAAACGCTCCTCGACTTGAACTTGACTTGCCACCGCTTTGGGCAGCGCGTTCGAAACGCGTTGAAGGTAAGGCGGAGAGGCCACAGCGTCTTACACCAGCTTCTTAGACGGGACGTAACGCGCTAGCACAAACGCGTTAGAAACGCGCTAGAAACGCGGCCTTTCGTTAATGTTGGGTATTTATTGCCATCGTGATGCGTGTGTCCATGTCCGCTTCGTGGCATAGTGGGCTAACGCCGCGCACTCGGAAGCGAGGGGTCCCTGGTTCGATTCCGTGCTACGGACACAACTTCGGCATTTTTTTTCTCATTTTTCTCAGACTGGTTACACACTACTACTACGACGACGGGGACGGAACGGGTGCCGCTATAAGGAGCTTCGCCCCTAAAAGGAGAAAGCTGAGCAGTCGCTTTCCCGCTGGGCTCAATTACCTGGCGAGCCATGCACAACTTACATTGAGGCTGTTTTAAAATTATGCGAAAATGTGAGTGTGACAATGTCTGATGAGGATAAAGTGGGGCATCTCCTGAAAGGAATCGCAGATGTTTATAATTTCCTGATAACGAAAGAAGACCTAAGAACCCCTTCCGATCTAAAGCAGCACTATTGGACGTTTGAAGCCCTTAAAATGCGGAGAATTTCACCAAAATTTGGGCTCTTAGACAATGTCACCACCGTTGCAAGTTAGACAGTCCCATCTGATGACGACATCTCCTCGGTAATACGGTAAGTAGTCAAAGAAGAGCTTGCTCTGCTTTGAGTTGTCGACCCAGCTCATGAGTGTCATCAATGCGCCTTTGACCAGTGCTCTCATGCCCAACACACATCTTGGTCTCGCCAGTGTTATCCGGCACCTCGTGTGACCTATACCGAGCGGTTTGAAAGCAGAAACATGCGTCCTGTAAGAAATCAGAGACGTAGGCCACTTCCACCCCAAAGATTTCCTACTCGGGTTCCTTCTCCCGTCTACAACCAACCAGCCAGCCCGTTCTCACCGGGGACGACGAATCGCGACTCCCTCACTTGCTACCACTGTGGTGTACCTGGTCACATCGCTAGTTACTGCTCTCACGGCCAGCAGCGAGCTCCGCGGTTTGATGCTACATCCCTCCTACGTTTGCAGTCGAGCCGTGGTCGTTCCCCAGTTCCTTTCAACGACGGCAACCGGAACGCGCGACACGAGCTGACTCCCCGATGTCTGACCGCAGCCTCAAGCAGTATTATAGCCGACCCATTTAACTCGTTCGTCGAGCTTCGTCTGCCTCCGGGGAAAATGTATCGGCAACGCACGGAAGTTAGAATGAGACAAAGAGGTGGTGTGGATGCGTGCTTGAATTGGGCGGGTAATCGTACCGGACTGGTTTTCGCCTTCAGCTGCTCCCTTCATGTGCTCTCATCTATCATCACCTGTAAATAAACCCACACCTTCGTAACAATATTACTTATTTCTCTCTCTGTCTCATAGTGCATGTTGAACGGAATAGTCATAAATTAAAAAAGCCGGCGACGAAAAGCGGTCGGAAAGGCGAGTAAAGAAATACTGAATAATGATATTGCTACACGCGTGTGGTATTTGATTGTTTGACCGAGGAACGCGGGCGCCATCACTCGAGAAAAGAAGAGGACGAACGAGCTGGGATCGCGCTGTGAACCTAACCGGTCAGCGCTGCAACCGCTGTTGTAAATACAACCTGTAAATAGTTGCCCGTCTTACTGACTCGTTCTTCGCATAACAATATAAGCAGTGCTAACGTTCACCGGCTTGTATTTTCTATCAGTCAATGTGTGTGAATTGAAGTCGTAGGACTTCAATTCTGGGTTCGCGGTTCGTACACGGGGGTCACTTCAAGGACAAACAGGTCACGAATGAACACTGACGCGTCGGGCGACCTGATTATCTGGTAACCTTCAGGTCGGATCTCCCGGCGGTGGAGGAGCTGTTACGATTGGATACTAGGGTCATGGAACTACTGCCAAGTGAACCATTCCAGTTGGAGAGCACGTCAGCTTTGCGAAGCTGCAGTGATGACTATGCAAAGACCACGGCGCTATCAAGGCCACGAAATGGCAGACCTTTTAGTCTATCTTGATGACATCGCCATCTTTGCCTCCAGCCGTCGTACAGACACCGTTCAGCCACCGAAAAGCCCGTGGGAATTCCCTGTTATCTTGGCGAGGAAAGATGATGGAACTCCGTTTCTGCGTCGATTACCGTCACCTGAATGATATCACGAAAAAGGGCGTATGACACTGCGTCGTCTACCATGGTAGACGACGCGTTGAACCGACTCTCCAATGCAAATGTTTTTTTCGTTGATGAGCCTCAATATGGTCTACTGTCAAATGGAGGTCGACGAGAGGAACAGAGAGAAGACGGCATTTATCACGCCAGATGGCCTCTAAGAATTCAAGGTCACGCCTTTTGTTCATTGCTCCAGACCCGCAATTTTCCAGCGTGCAATGGACATGGTATTGGCCGGCTTGAAATGGCAGACCTGTTTAGTGTACGTTGAGAACGTCGTCGTCATTGCCTCAAACTTCGACGACCACGCTAAGTGCCTTGCGACAGTACTAGAGGCCACCAAGTCATCTGGGCTGACCTTGAAGCCGGAGAAAGGCCGCGTCACATACGAAGAACTTATCTTACTGGGCCACGTCATGAGCAAGTCAGGGGTGTTTCCTGATCCGCAGTAAACAGCTGTCCTTGCAACATTTCGGCTGCCCGTCGACATATGGCAGTGCGCAAGTTTCTTGGTCTGTGTGCCTGGTATAGGCGCTTTGTCAAGAATTCGTCTCGCATCGCCACGCCTGACTCGTCTCGCATCGCCACGCCTGACTCCTCCCTCGAAATCCGACGACGAATTGAAGTGGGAGACACCGCAAATCGAGGCATCTGAGGAACTCAAGCGACGTGTTCAGTCACCACCAGCACTCGTCAACTTCAACTTCATATCCACACCAACGCAATCAGCATAGACCTCGGCGCTATCCTAGTCCAGAGGAAAGACTGATTGGAAATGATAATTGCTTGCGCCAGCACGTCGCTATCGAATACAGAAGCCAATTATTCTTCTACGGAGATCGAATGCCTTGCCATCTTGTGGGCTACGAAAAATTTCCCCCGTCATTTGAGCGGTGGGAGGTACAGCTCACCGGCGATACCCTGGCGGGACAAGAAGCTCTCGTCCAGCAAGTACGTCGAGCAGCCATGGCCAGTGGAGTTCTGGAATGAGGACACCACCCACTCGTCCTCAAGATCAACGATCTCGATGGTCTAAATAAATGTTTTTTCCTCTCTGTCTCTCCCCTTAGATAGACGGCAGGCCCTTAAAAGTCGTAAGCGACCATCTTGCCTTGTGTTGGCTGGTAAATTTTAAGGACCCTTCCGGACTCCTCGCGCGATGGAGTATTAAACTTCTGGAATTTCACATCACCGTCGTCTACAAGAGCGGAGGGAAGCACTCTGATGTCGACTACCTATTACGAGCACGTTCACGGGCTACCGCAACACGACGAGGATGACGGTGCATTCCTGAGAATACTTTGCGCGGAAGGCTTTGCTGAACAGCAACGAACAGACCCTTAGCATTGTCGCGTACTTGGAAGGCAACACCGACGTTGTCCCTAGAGAATTTAGGCGAGGTTTTGTTTTCGTCTTCCATACACAACGACGTCCGCGTTATAGAATAACTTCTCACCAGTCCGCACCAACTGCCTTCTTGTTGCGCCCTCAGTCATGCGTCCAGAGGTTCTGAACGCCCTCCATGGCGATCCTGGTGCTGGGCACCTCGGATTCTACCGTACGCTATCGAGGTTACAAGCAGTACGGTTCTTATCGACACAGGAGCTGACGTCAGCATTCTCCCCGCCCACCACTCCGACCGAAAAGCGAAACCTGTGTCGCTTTTGCAAGCCGTCAACGGCACCAGGATTCCAGTTTTCTCGTAACGGTCCGTCATGCTAAACCTTGGCCTTCTACGAGCCTTCCGCTGGATTTTCCTGGTTGCAGACGTCCGTCGTGCAGTCATTCGAGCAGACTTCTTGCACAACTACAGACTCCTTGTCGACGTCCAACGACGCCGTCTGGTCGACTTCGGGACCCAGCTATCCGTTCCCGGCGTCCCATCATCAGTCACATCGCCGATCGCGCCTATTTCTGCCACGTTGGACAAACCTTTTGCGGCGCTCCTACGCGAGTTTTCCACCTTGACGCGCCTGCCGGACTAGAGGCAACCAGTGCAACATGACGTGTGCCATCACATCGTAACCTCCGGCCCACCAGTTTATTTCCAATCCCGGCGTTTGTGCCCGGAAAAACTCAAGATCGCTCGCGCGGAGTTCGAACATATGCTGCCATTTCGCAGCATCCGCCCTTCCTCCAGTAATTGGGCATCACTACTTCACATGGTGCCTAACAAGACGCGAGACTGGCTCTCATGCGGTGAATACCGCGGACTAAACAACGTTACAGTTCCTGATCTCTATCCTCTCCCGAGCATTCAGGACTTCATGGTAGCGTTGCACGGTGCGACGATCTTTTCTAAGATCGAACTCGTTCGCGCCTATCATCAACTAACGATCCCTGAAGAAGACATTCCCGTGACTGCTATCACCACATCCTTCGGTCTTTTTGAATTTCTCCGAATGCTTTTCGGCCTACGGAACGTGGGCCAATTGTTTCAGCATTTCATTGATTCCGTCGCCTGAGGCCTGCCTTTCGTTCTTGCATACATTAACAACCTCGTCGCAAACTTTCCGCAGAAGAACATCTTCACCACTTGTGGTTGCTGTTTTCACGCCTTGCCAGTAAAGGAATTGTCATCAACGCCGCCAAGAGCGAAGTCCGTCAACCAAAACTCTAGTTCCACGGTCATATCGTTGACGCTAACGGCATTCTCCCACTGCCGTCCAAGATTCGTGTCATCGAAGACCTTCCCCGACCAACCACACTCACCATGCTTCGCCAATTTCTCGGATTCGTCAATTTCTACCGCCGATTCATCTCCGATTGCACACCACTTATGACACTGCTAGACGCTCTCCTGGTAAACAAACGTAAACAAGTGCTTCAGTGAAATCAAGAGGCCACCGACGCTTTCACAAGAGACAAGTCTCCCCTCGCCGATGCAACGCTGCTTAGACACCCAAAGCCAGACGCGCCCACTTCCATCATGACCGACGCTTCAAACACCGCCGTTGGTACCGTTCTGCAGCAATTCATCGACAATGCGTGGTATCCTCTCGCCTTTTTCTCCAAGAAATTGAAGCCTGCGCAGTCCCGCTACAGCGCATTCGGCCGTGAATTACTTGCCATTTACATGGCTATCAGGCATTTTCGCCATTTCCTAGAAGGCCGTGCATATATTGTCTTGACAGACCACTAGCCCCTTGTGCACGTAATGAACCGTTCGGCGTCCGGTTGCTCGCCCCGCGAGAGTCGACACCTTTGCTACATCTCCAAGTTTACAACAACGTTCCGCCACATTAAGGGCACCGACAACCTTCCAGCCGACGTTCTAAGTCGTGTCAATGCCGTTTCCACGTTGACTTTGGAGCCTTTCATCGTCGATGTCGACGTAATCGCCAGTCAACAGCGTGACGACACCGAACTTCGTACACTCCGGTATTCTTCAACGTCCGTGAAATTGGAGGACGTCGTTGTGACTCCAGATGTTACGTCCGTCGTCTGCGACACTTCTACCGACACACATAGACCATACGTTCCGGCATCCCTTCGCAGACGTTGATTCGAAACTTTGTACAACCTGTCGCATCCTGGCATACGCGCGCCACATAAGCTTCTTTCCAGTCGTTTCGTTTGACCTCGGCTAAACGCGAAAGTTCGCGATTGGGTTCGCTGCTGTTTGTCGTGTCAACGCTATGAGATCCAGCATCATCCCATTCCGCCTGCCAAGTCTTTTCTTCCACCGGGTGCTCGTTTTCACACCGTACACCTGGACCTCGTCGGCCCTCTCGCGCCTTCGAAAGGTTACTGCTACATACTGACATGGATCGACCACTATGCACGGTGGCCAGAAGCTACACCTATATCTGACATCGCAGCGTCCACTGTTGCAGCAGCTTTCGTGTGTCTACATGGATTTAAAGGTTCGGCTGCCCATTCACAACAGTCACCGGTCGCGGTCGGCAGATTGACTCAGCACTCTTCAACCAGCAACTTAAACTACTCGGAACGACACATTTTCGCATGACTGCTTACCACCCGCAGTCCAATGGAGTTGAACGCTTTCACAGGCATCTTAAGGCCTCCCTTATGGCGCATGAATCGCCGGAGAAGTGGGTTCTACATTTGCCTCTCGTCTTGCTTGGCATCAGAGCCACACTCAAGAGCGACCTAGGTTGCTCCTGTGCTGAGCTAGTCTACGGCACTCACCTACTCCTTCCCTCCGATTTCTTTGTCGCCACCAGCAAAACACATGTGCTATCACCTGCCGACTACGTTGCCGAACTGCAAGCTTTCTTCAGCCAGATACGCCCCGTGCCTACACGTTCGCAAGAAGCAAGGTGTCCGTACGTTTCTCCCGCACTCACCTCTGCAACCCACGTTTTCCTACGGAAGCCTTTGCAACCACATTACTCCGGGCCATATTGTGTTCCCGAGCATCGTCCGACGACTTGTCGTGAACGTCAACGGCCGATCAGACACAATTGCCCTGGAACGTCTCAAACCCGCCTACATTGAAGCACCCGCGCCATCGGCCGCACCAATGTGTGACGCAACCCTGCTGCATCCATCGACGCCGCCTCCTTACGTTATACCAATGACCAACGCCAAGACACGCCCCGTAACGTGGTCTTTTTATCGTTCGCCGAACTTTTCTCCTCTCTAGGGTGGGAGCGCTCTGTTTTGGTAGCACCGCCGGCGTCGCATGAGAATTACGTAGATGCTCGCGTTTGCACGTGGCAACCAGCGGCTGGCACGCACCGGACAGCCTAGCATTCCGAAAGAGATTAAAAATGCTGCGCTAAGAGATCGAGTGTCGGTTTTTCCTCTCCCG
Source organism: Dermacentor silvarum (assembly GCF_013339745.2). NCBI lineage: Eukaryota > Metazoa > Arthropoda > Arachnida > Ixodida > Ixodidae > Dermacentor > Dermacentor silvarum. Next base: position 172,354,916 of record NC_051157.2, read on the forward strand.
CGAGAACCCGAGACTTTACCGGTCTACGTGGTCGCTCGTCGCCACAAACTGAAGCTTAGTCACTTAATAATCTTGGTTTGCTTTCAGGTAAAATATAGGTACTGGCCACCTCTTTCTGCTATGATATACAGGTTGTTACAGCATAGAAAAAATCCAGTCCATGCCAAACTCACTCAAATAACCTCATAGAGCTTACAATAGTTCACCGATCATGTGTATCATGCGCAAGCTCTTTTTTGTACAGGGGAAAATAATCAAAAGTGAACATGCATGCATGATGCTGACAGCAACGGTCTTAAGCCGATCTTCCTTGTTTGTTTCTGTGGCTGGAGCTTGTCATGATACTCCTTTATGTTTGTGCACTTTGTTAATCCGTCGAACATGGTTTAGGTGCCAAGTGAGGTATATCTAAGTAGCCAAGGGGAGGTATATGGGCCACCCAGATCTGGAAGATGAAAATGTATTTAAGTGATTTCGCTCAATACACGTAGTCTTGTTAGCGAAATAAATTATTTGCTTTTATATAAATATTATTGAAAACATCTGGTGAATATATGTGCATAAGGTCACTTATACGAACATATGGCTTTGATGCCCGTCATACTGAATTATACACTCACACAGCTTGACCTTGCATTTCTTGCTACATCAAGTTAACTGCATATGCACAACTTTATAACACACCGTAAGAACGTCATCTATGGTTCAGCACGCCTTACTTTTCTGCTTGAGTTAAGGTTTTATTTTCGGTTAAGTAGGTTTACAAGCAGAAAGCATTAAATTTGAAAAAGGCCTGTTTTATGCAGCACTTCGTCTTTGGTGGTTTTAAGTATTTAAAAAAGGAAAGGGCAATTCGTGCATCCGTATCTGAAGCAAACCTAAAATGTGCAGAATGAACAAAAAGTCACAGGCCTGCGCGGCACACGCAGCACAGTCACAGCGTCAGCTGGTGGAGTGGCTCAAGGGCCGCTCCAATTTCGGCCCCACGCACAACATGGTCTTTGCGGCAAAGTCTCTTCGCATCGTTTGGACGAGAACGATCTGACCTGTCCGCCCAGGGTCGACGGTGATCTGCGGCTTGTAATGCTCTCTGCACAGCAGACTGCTGAGCCCGATAATGCCTAGTTGTAGTCGAGCACGTAGGTCTACGTTTGCAGGCGCATTAATAAGACGGTGCCACCACGCTGGCGGACGCTCGGGATCGCGCTGATTTCGCGCCTCGTCTAACTCGGACCTCGTCGTCTGCGCCTGCGCGCCTGCCTAGAGCGCGCTTATAGGGAATTTTTTCGCTGCCAGATAGCAAGCGCTTGCGTGGCTTAGTGGTGAAGCATCCGACTCCCACGCAGCGGGCCTGGGTTCGATCCAGGCGGGAACCGGGTACTTTTTTTCGCATATCCGGCGTTGGCGGTTAAGGTCGCCGGGCACCGTCGGCGGGGGACACCATCGCGAACCGAAACGGCTATTGAAATGAGCCCATGACAGCTTACGCTGTAAAAAAACAGGGGCAGCTTCACACTAGTGGTGCGAAGACTGGGCAAAAAGCGAAGCTGGCGTCCCCACACTATATTGGTTCGGCCAAGTTTTTTCGATGTTATGCTTCGAGACTCGGCGACGTTTTGCGGAAGATCACCCCGGAATCATCGACAGCCCAAGGATCAACGAACACTCGGTCATTAAGGTCTCTGGACGCTCAAACGCTTTTGCTCGGTTTCGCGGGCTCGTAACTCCGAATCTTCTACGAAGCGCCGCCGCTTCGGCGGCGCGATACTCGAGATCGTACCGAAGTCATCTCACTGACTCTCGAGTAGCAGAGCAGCGGCTTTCGGGCCACGTTTCCTCGTCTTCAGGAGTGAGCCTCTTCTTCAGCTGCTGCATCCTCGCGGCGATGTGCTTGGCGCGGAGATGGCGGGGCGTTTGTGTCACCGCGGCGGCGACGCGGAGCTATATATCCCTTGGGTCGGCGCAGTGACGTCACGGGTTAGCTCCGCCTCTGCGCAGCCACGGCAACCACTCCGCACGGCGCGGTGACTTCATGGCTCGATAAACCTAAGGCGAAATGATGCGGCGCGCGCGATGACGTCACAGCTCACGCAGCTGGGGCAAGGCTCTCCGCACGGCGCGGTGACTTCATGGCTCGACAAACCTAAGGCGAAATGATGCGGCGCGCGCAATGACGTCACAGCTCACACAGCTGGGGCAAGGCTCGGCGCGGTCGGCGCAGCTGGGGCGAAGCGTTGCTAGGTGACGTATGGTGACGTCATCGTCAGGCGGAGGTTTTGCGGCATACACTCGACGGACCATCCTCGAGCTTAAACAGCTTCGCTAGTTCACAGGGGCATGTGCCATTGCGCTTGGACCCTTTCTGCACTACCACCAGGATCGCCGACATTTTGACGTGACACCTGACGGCAAACGCCCAGGTTAAAGAGCTTCACTGTTAATGAGAAAAAAAAACATCACCAAGCAGGTGCAAGCAAATCAACTGGTTGTACCCGAAGCGTCAAGCCTATGCTCGGTGCTCAAGATGGTTGACTTCACGTACCCAGCTGTGTTCCGTGACAGTTGTGCGTACGTGTCTTGCAGATCTTGCAAGTTGTCGCCAGCATAATAAGAGAAAGTGCGCTATACCGCACTACACAACCGAGTATAGAAAGCGATATATGAGGATTCTCGGATGAATAACTTCCGGTGGTACGCCTTCGCGTGATGTTTTACGCGGCACACTCGATGAATCTCGAAGTTTAGCTCAACGAGCTAATTCAGTGCCCGCTGAAAGTGTTCGCCCCGTGTGGCGACATGACGCGATTTTAATACATATACGCGAAAAAGGTGTCGCAGGGAAAATGAGTATATATATATATATATATATATATATATATATATATATATATATATATATATATATATATATATATATATATATATATACACACTTTCGGGTCTTGCATTCGTCCAGAGGTAATTAGTACCAGTAAGATACAGAAGAAGAACAAATAAAGAAAAGTATACCTTCCTGTTATCAGATTTGCCATAAAGCTGTAGTGTGTCAGCTCGACGCCTTTCGGTAGGCCGGTTGTTCCAGATGTATAGGCGACAGCTAAGACACACTCGCATGGATTCTGTATGGTAGGCACTTCAAGGTCGTGTTCAACAGAGATGGGAAAGGTCAGCGTCGACACAAAACCTTCGGCTGGTCCAATAGCAAACAGGGTCTGAGGTAACAGAAGAAAACAAAATAGAAATACGAGCATGTGAGTTTGGTCTTTTATATGCGAGTGTTTTTATAGAGGCTTCTCCTTTGTTACACCTCCGCTTCATGTTACACTGCACTGTGACGAAGCAAACAAAGCAATAAATCAGTCAGTCCATCAAGGTTCAAAGACACTACTTCCGCAATCGTGAGTCCTTGAAACATCGCAATGAATCTTTGTATATCTGCATCAGTGCTTCAAGTAAATTATTAAATGTTGCTAACAAAGTTGCAATAGCGTTAAACAGGCCGCTTTTCTTATATTCGTATTCACGACAAAAGTTGTTTCTTCGAAATAAAAACAGGTTCAATATTAAAAAACACGGTTACTGGAATGTAGCAGTGCAATAATTTGTACTTAGTTATGCAATGCTTTAACTGTGAGCGAATGTTTGGCATGCGCCATGTATTAGAGAAAAACAAAAACCACCAGCTGCTCTTTGATATGGCAACGGAAGCCAGCCCAGCCCACCACATGACTGCAAGCGCCTTTGTCCGTCCTCTTATGAGTGTGGTCTACTTGCGCCTTTAAGACACCACAGTGGAATAAGAAACCCTGCCTGGAAATAATATTCAAAAAGGCACAGAAAGGCTTGTGTGATAAATCATATATAACGCTTTCTCAAGAAGACAGCACTAGTAGAAAACACCGACCAACATGATCGGTACTGTTGCTCCGTTTTACAGCCAAGCTGTTAAGGGCTCAGTCTCCGATGGTCGTGTCCGTGTCTAGGAAAAACTCTCATTGGCCGTAAGCTGTATGTGCGACTGAAAGCGCGCGAGGGACGCGCGCTTTCACGGGGAGCGAACGCATGGCGGAGAGCAAACTCGACTTATATTGTCGCGTGACAGGCCATGGGGGGACGGAAGGGAGGGCAACGCGCAGAACTGTTGTTGATGGCGGCGGTGTTTTGCCCGCGTTTTCACCGAACGCGCGCGGCGCTGGTGACATGTTTATGAAGAACGTGCCAGGCTTTGTCGGACACCCTATGGTGGTGTATTGTAGCGACCATAAGGTCATGGTCGCTCTGGTCAATAAATGAACGAAAACCACCGAATCATATATATTTCGCATTTTTTAATAGCTCACATAACCAATTACACCATCGCATAGTCTGTTCTTTGCCCGCTCTGGTGTCGTCGCCAGTAGGGGTAGCCGTGAAAAAGCTTCGCACAGCCTTCGACATATTCATGGTTGCTAGATCACCATTGTAGAATACGTTCACACAATTCATTTCTAAGGAAGCCTGCAATCCCTGAGATCAGTTCATGAAGAAAACGTACTCGACCTAAAGTGGCCGACATGAGTGATAGTGGTGCGGTATTGCGAAGAGCCAAGGGAGATATCCCCGCGAGATTTGGCATTGTTATCCTTGTGCGCGTCCTTGTTTGGCACACGTCCACAGGACAAGAGCCACACAAATAAAGTAACAATCGCATACAATTTAATTCACAAACCATACTGACGCGTATAAATGTTTATCTTTCACCTGTGGCCACTTTCCACCGGCTAACAAATGTTAAACGTTATCGCTCGGCGCAGGATGCGCCTGCATTGGAAGCGTCCCGAACGTTATCGATGCTTCTATCCGTCGTCTGTGGTCTCCGACGCTCATGTAATCTAATTGTATGAGCGACGCGAATTGTCTAGTACTTTCTGGAAGACACGCCGGCACCAAGGAATAATCTGGAACCTTCGATGACTCACGTATAAAAGCCGCCGCGTATCGCCGCTGATCAGATTTCGATGATCGCCAACTGTGTTCGCCGCTATCGTTGTGCTTTGAGTGTAGCTTTCTTTTGCGGGCACAGGTTCGCCCAATAAAGAATCAGATTTATCATACACAGTTTTACGACTGTTCACTTCACTGTCCCTACTACGTGACGTCTGGTGGAGGTGCTAGTGCGTTCATGCAGCGAACGCCCTCGCAAAGCCGGGATCCAAGCCCGAAACCGGAGGACAACACCGACGTCGCCAAGGACCAGCGAGCTAGCCGCAGGAAGCAAGGACTTCTGCTAGAGTACGGACTTCTTCCCGAGAAGACCACAGCGATCAACGCCAAGTCAACGACCCCAATGGCAACCCCAGCATCCCCCAGCCTGCTGCAACAACCTCGGGGGCCACCGACCTTCCGTGGATCATCGGATGAAGACCCTGAAACCTGGCTGGAGACATACGAGAGGACCGCGACGTTCAAGAAATGGAGCGACGACAACAAGCTGCGCCATGTCTATTTTGCGTTGGATGACGCTGCTCGGACCTGGTTTGAGAACAGAGAGTGAGACCCTGGTGACTTGAGACCTATTTGGTGCGAACTTCGTGAGGACCTTCACGAGTGTCGTACGAAAGGAAAGGACTCAAGTTCGAGAAACCAGAGTTCAATTGCCGAACGAGAGCATCGCGATCTTCACGGAGGAAATGACTCGCCTCTTCCTCCACGCCGACCCTGGCATGTCTAAAGAAAAGAATGTTCGATTCTTGATGCGGGGTGTCAAACAGCAACTATTCGCCGGATTGATGCGCAAACCGCCCAAGGCTGTCGCAGAATTTGTTTCGGAGTAGAGATGGGTCGCTCAGGAGGGAGCCGGATGTTTTGAGCCGCTCTTTTTAAAGAGCGAGTGAGCCGTGGTAGTAAAAGTGAGCGGCGGTTCTTTTGGAGAAAGGGAGCCGGTTCTCTCTGAAAGAACGGCCGCTGACTTGAAGCACGACTCATTTGTTCTCCAAAAAGAGCGGCTCAAAAGAAAGCCGAAGGCGATGGGGTGGAGGCGACTCTTGCGAGGAAGGGCGGGAGGGCAGTTGCTTTCTCGCACCGCTAATATATGGCGCGGAAGTCGCACCCAGCAGAAGAGACGGAACGGTTAATCACGGCTCACTGATGGCCTGTACACGCTGGAGCCGCCCATCGCCGCAAGCCGCACCGCCCTCGCGCGGTCCGCTTAAAATGGCCGCTCTGACGTCACGAGTGGCAGTCGTGAACTTTTGCCAGCATGCAGCATGTATACGGCGACCGCAAAAACATGGCACTGGTTCGAAGCGAAGCTAGCGAAGCGCGAGGCCTAGGCATGCCTAGGCGCCTAGACTGCTGTGGCAGTTTATTTTTTGTGGTTTTTTGGGATCATTGCAAGAGTTATCGAGCACTTGCAGAGATAGTCGTCGAACGCAGCAATCCGCTGTACACTGCCTGACCTCTTCAGTGCGTGCGATCGTCAACGGCAACAGACGGAAATGTGTTTACGCGAAGTTCAGAAGCAATGAAATTTAACAGGCGATTTCGCGTGTGTTGGGCCGCATTTCGCGTGTGCAGTACCCGCAGTACAAACGCGAAGGCCATCACTACACGCGCATTCTAAACATGACACATGCATTCAGTACACGCCAGGATGAAAACGAGTGCGACCGCCCACCTCAGCGTATGGTGTGCCTAAGTGTTGTGTGCGCGCGCTTCATCGCTGCGAAGGGCGTACGTGTATGTGCATTGTGCAGTGCTGTGTTTTGTTTTTAAGAAGTGACGATACGACCTGTATCGATGAGTTTATTGTCGCGTCATCGCAGCCATTCCTAATGTGCTTTTGTGCCTGGCTTCATGTGAGCTGTTTTGGGGGCTGCGATGCGCCTTGGTGATCCTGAACACGTACAGAACGTTTGAGTGCTGGGGTTCTTACTTTACGAAGTAAAGGGTACTGTTACGTATACGTGCAATGTGTCGCAGTGGTGCTAGGCGTATAAGGATTCATTTTGTGCGATGTGCATATGCTCTGAAGTGAACCATGCATACAGAACGGTTTGTACAGAACATTAGACCCAAAATTCAAGGAGGCGGGAACAAACCGTACTTGTACACATACATTGAAAAATAATGAAGCCCCTTTCTCCTTAGCCGAACTTTCTTGTAGGTAAAAATCCAAAATAAAAAAAAGATGGCTGACTAATGGAGTAGCACACGAGGAATAAGGATTATAAACAGGGATAAGGTGCCTCAGAAAGGCTGGCCAACGTTTCGATAGGAGGACCTATCTTCGTCAAAGGCGGCCTCGTCATCCTCGGCGGGTTAGTTTTAAATGGTTAATGGAGTGACGTCACGTCGATGTCCGCTGTGGCTGTCTGTAAAGGGAGAGACTGAAAAGAAAATGAGCGCCGGCGCTTGACTGGCTAGGCGCGGTTTCTAAGACGAGGGGACAAGAGCGGGAGAGCGAGAAAGTGACAAAAAATTATTTAAAAAAAAAACACCGTCAGAGGGGGTTGGGGGAGCGAGAGGCGAGTGAGCGTTCGGAGGAGTCGTGGTCGGCGTGCGTTTGGGGTCCCTGAAGAGCCGGTCACTGTGCAGGTCACAATACGAGTTGAAAGCATGACTTGAGTAGCGTAGCATCAAGGCATCGGGTAATTTTGTGGTTGACAGGGAGCAGCTTGGTCCGTCAAGGGACGTTAGCCTCACTAGTTCACCCTAGGCGTCGTCGCGGCGGTATACAGAATTGGCGAGACCTTGTGTGGTCAAGGCGCCGAAAAAGGTATCCTGGCGTCTGGGATTTTGGACTGTCTCGGTGTGGATCTCGTGTGGAGAAAAAAGAAAAAGAAAAAAAAAGAAAACGCGCGTTTGAGGAAAAAAAAAATCCGGCGCAGGAGGGTGACAGTGTAGAAAAAATATTAGAAATTTAAACCGGGGGGGGGAGACAGGTGTACCTGGAAAAGCGCTCGTATGGTTGATCAATGCGTAAAAGCATGGAGGACGATAATCAATTGAGTGGTAGGGGAGATGCAGGGAAGAACTGGAAATGGAAGAATAGGTGAGGTTGAGGAAAAAAAAAAGAAAACCGGCACAGGTGAATGACAGCGGAAGAAATATAATTTGAAACATGAACACTGAGGGGACAGGTGTACCTGGAAAAGCGTTCGTATGGTTTATCAATGAGTAAAAGCATGGAGGAGGATAATAAATTGAGTGGTAGGGGAGATGCAGTGAAGAACTGGAAATGGAAGAATAGGTGAGGTTGAGCATCGAGAAAGTGGCAAAAAAATTATATATAAAAAAAACACCGTCAGAGGGGGTTGGGGGAGCGAGAGACGAGTGAGCGTTCGGAGGAGTCGTGGTCGGCGTGCGTTTGGGGTCCCTGAAGAGCCGGTCAGTGTGCAGGTCACAATACGAGTTGAAAGCAATTTCGTCGCATTTGCGTTGAAAACCATGACTGCATAAACAGACTCGATCACCTTAAGGAAACCCTATCAAGCAGGAGCTACCCGAACACTGCCCTTCAGAAAGCCTATACCGCTGCAACCAAGCTTGATCGAGCCAAGGTCCTCAAACCCCGCCCTAAGATCACAAGGACAACAACGCCTCTTCTTACTACTAAATTCTCAAACGCACTCCCCAACGTGAACAACATCCTCAGGAAATACCACCCAATTCTCACCAGCAACCAGAAACTTAATAGGATCTTTCCCGACCCGCCCAGAGTAGCCTACAGACGGAACAGTAATTTCAAGGACATTCTTGTACACGCCAAACTAGGACAAAGACGAAGCCAACATCCGGTCCCTGTGGCCGCTCCAGGTGTTCCACATGCAAACATATTCAATCTACTACTACAGTAAAAAGTACAGCGTCAGATTACATTCACAAGGTAACTGCGAATTTCACCTGCACGTCAAGCAACGTAGTCTACTGTCTAGAATGTGCCACTTGTAACAAGCAATACATAGGTGAGACTGGACAAGAAATGCACACGAGACTCAACGGCCATCGCGCAGATACAAAACAATTTACCTAAAGCAGTAGCCAGCCACTTCAATGAGCACGGCCATATATTTGATGAAGCAAGACTCTATATACTACAAACAAATTTTCGTTCACCTCGCGAGAGAAAATATACAGAATCATACCTCATACACAAGTTTAAATGCCTGCACCCCACGGGGATGAATTTATCGCGTGGCAACTTAGAATCGCTAAAAGCAGTAACATAAACGTTAAATTGTTATACCATTAACAAAGGCGCAAAACAAGTTAAACCTCCAGCTAATCTCGATGCTCAACCTCACCTATTCTTCCATTTAAAGTTCTTCACTGCATCTCCCCTACCACTCAATTTATTATCCTCCTCCATGCTTTTACTCATTGATAAACCATACGAACGCTTTTCCAGGTACACCTGTCCCCTCAGTGTTCATGTTTCAAATTATATTTCTTCCGCTGTCACTCACCTGTGCCGTTTTTTTCCCCTCAACCTCACCTATTCTTCCATTTCCAGTTCTTCCCTGCATCTCCCCTACCACTCAATTGATTATCGTCCTCCATGCTTTTACGCATTGATCAACCATACGAGCGCTTTTCCAGGTACACCTGTCTCCCCCCCCCCAGGTTTAAATTTCTAATTATATTTTTTCTACACTGTCACCCTCCTGCGCCGGACTTTTTTTCCCCTCAAACGCGCGTTTTCTTTTTTTTTCTTTTTCTTTTTTCTCCACACGAGATCCACACCGAGACAGTCCAAAATCCCAGACGCCGGCATACCTTTTTCGGCGCCTTGACCACACAAGGTCTCGCCAATTCTGTATACCGCAGCGACGACGCCTAGGGTGAACTAGTGAGACTAACGTCCCTTGACGGACCAAGCTGCTCCCTGTCAACCACAAAATTACCCGATGCCTTGATGCTACGCTACTCAAGTCATACGTTCAACTCGTATTGTGACCTGCACACTGACCGGCTCTTCAGGGACCCCAAACGCACGCCGACCACGACTCCTCCGAACGCTCACTCGCCTCTCGCTCCCCCAACCCCCTCTGACGGTGGTTTTTTTTTATATATAATTTTTTTGCCACTTTCTCGCTCCCCCGCTCTTGTCCCCTCGTCTTAGAAACCGCGCCTAGCCAGTCAAGCGCCGGCGCTCATTTTCTTTTCAGTCTCTCCCTTTACAGACAGCCACAGCGGACATCGACGTGACGTCACTCCACTAACCCTTTAAAACTAACCCGCCGAGGATGACGAGGCCGCCTTTGACGAAGATAGGTCCTCCTATCGAAACGTTGGCCAGCCTTTCTGAGGCACCTTATCCCTGTTTATAATCCTTATTCTTGTAGCTAAGGAGCTGCTGAGTTGGACACACACTACAAGCTATTTAGGGTGCTTTTTATGCATATGCTCTGAAGTAAACACTGCAGAAGCACTGCTGGTCATTCGTGCTATTTGCATCTCAGTATAGGTATTGATCAAACCAGCTTTCCTTGCTTTGTACACGTGTTATTTGTTTGCAGTGTTGTCTCTGCACATTTTACTCTTTACTAAGAGAGGAGGCTAGGGAACAGCTTAAAAGTTATAGCACTGCTCCATGTATTGCAATTATTAATTTTGTGCTTGGTGTCATGTGCTGCAATGTAAACAATGCAAATGTGCCGCATGCTATTTTTCGCGGATGTGACGCCACAGCAACGCACCTTCTCTGCCACTGCCCAACCTTTCATGCTGAACAATGTGCTTTGCGAGTTATACTGCATCTCAGTAAGTCCTTGCACCACTGGGGCAGCTACAGGGCTTCTTAACCAATAGGAAGGTTGAATGCCCCTGAAGATGTGTTCATCCGCACTGCGTCAGCTGCCCAGCGTCTGCTTGCCATCCTTTCGATACATCCACCGCTGTTGGTGCAGTGATGCAACAAATGTTCCTATGTTGTAACTATATAAGCTGCGTTTTCATGAATGCTACTGTGGGGCTTCGCTTCATCGACAGACTATCTTGAGGACTTCAATGCAGCCTCCTTAGCCAGTTTTAGTAAAAGCGAACCCCCTGATGAATGTTCACATGCACCGCGCCATCTGCTCAGCGCATATTTGGCGTTTGCTCACCAATGTCATCATGTACCATACTAGAGCAGAGTAGGAAATTAATGATGCAGTGAACAATGAAACCTTCGTAGCGTTCTGCATCGTCAATGCATCATCATCGCTACTGCTGTGGTGCCATCTGCTAAATAGAAATCGAACAACTTTTACTGCCTGTGTAGTCCTAGCAGTGTCAAAACAAACAGCTGATATCAATAAGAACAAGAAAAAATACCTAATGCTTTGTCCTCAGTGTGAGATGAGACTAGGCAGTGATGGATTTTACCATTTATTTCTTGCTGTCAGGGCGTACAGCTAGTAAAAGTGCAAATTTGGGTTGAAGTGGGTGGTCTGGGCTGCATGGGTGGTGTCATGTTGCTGCGTAATCACGGTTAGGGTGGCTACTAATGTTACCAGTGCTAACCGCCACAGTAATTCATAGTAAAAGATGGGCATGCGAGAAGGGCCTAACATCTGTGAATCTTTTTTGAACGTCACCATGTAGCCTCACCAAAGGACAACAGAAAGCTAGGCAACATGAGAGACGTAAGGCGTGGAATTGACGAGAGAACAATATTTAGCTTCATGCACCTTCGCAACGATCTATCTCCTTACATTAATTATCTGCCATCATGTTAACAAACTCATTGCAGTTCGACTTGTCAATATAACATGGATGTATTATGCCATTGTCATGATCTAAATAAAAAAATTGAAAGGTGCATCAGGTGTTTTGCAAAGAAAAATAGAGTAGGAGGTGAACCCTGGTTTCTTATATGGGAATAGGCAAGAGAGAAAGGTCCTTTGCGTTGGTGGTCGGGAAAGAAAGAATGCCTCTGTACACGAAGAGCAGGTCACCTTCTTGTTCTACAGATTCTTTGCTTCTATATCGGCTGCTACTATACCGTTTTAAAGAATTCTTGAGGTAGAATACTCCTTGGAAGACACTTTACAACTTTTATAGTATAACTAAAATTTTCCCCAGGGCTCTGGCGAACGGTCCTCTTAAATTGCTGAGGGGCCCATCAAGGGGTTGTACAAATTAGATGAGTCGTTTCTACGTAAACCTCACATTGACAAGCTTTGCAAAAATCTCAGCAAGGCTTGTTATATTCTGCTAAAGTGCCGATTGTTTGATACAAATGCAATTGTTTTGATACAGAAACCCTTAGAGAAATTTATTTCAGCTTGTTCCATAGCCATCTGTGGTACTGCGTTACATCTCGGGGCCATTCATACATTGAGCCATTTATAAAACATCAAAACAGGGCTGTCCGCTTTATGACTTGCTCACATTATAATGCTGACACAACACCGCTCTTTCAACACGTACACTTTTTACCGTTTACTTCATTACTAAACTTTTAAACTCTTGTAATGGTTAATGATAGCATCGTTACTGACTACCCACTCACTGCTACCAACTTTACCGAATCAGGACGCTGTACACGCAGTGCAATAAAACAGAATTTTCCGGTTCCAAAGACCTGTAATGTGTGTGGTAAACGGATAACTTGTAGTGTTGGAGTAGTCGAGAGGAACGTTCAGCCCACAGAAGTTAGAAATGCAGCTAATTTTCAGAGATAATTAAAACTGTATTTTCGTGATCTTCTTTCGTATGTTTATTAATACATTCACCGCTTCCTTTTTATTTTTTCTGGTGCATTTTCCTTTAATGTAGATGTTCAATGATACCATTTGCATTTTGAAGATTCTTTGTATTGTATTCTCTAATTCTTCTAATGTAAAGTGCATATTATTGCTCAGTTTAAGTACATGTGCCTGTGCTAAATTAATTGCTTTGCTTCCTCTATATAGTTTTCTTATGGATCGCAACTAGCCTCGAGCTAGGGATCCCAATGTATTTGTTCACATTATGTTTTATTCTGTACTGTACGTAAGAAATAAAGTTTAATTCAAGGAAACATTTTTCTCACAGGGCCCCCTGGCCTGGAGCTGCAGCCCCCTTAGCCCATAGGTTAATCTGGCCCCAGTAGTAACTAGTATCACAAATGCAAGTTATGACTCGCCATCCTTTTTATCAGGTTAACATTGATTTGCACAGCAGAAATCCTAAAATTCATTGCATGCAGAAAACAGCCTTAGATCAAAGGACGCAAGTAACTTGTGCCCTCAAGAACCTAAACCTTGGTTGGGGTTTTCTGGAATGAAAGCAGTTTAGGTACCTTAGTCTGAAACTATTTTGCTTGACTGCAGCATTTATCATGGACGTGAAGTGGGTGTTGTGACAGAAAGCCGGTGTGCACATACAAGAAAAAGTACTGCAATGCTGCTCAAAAGTTTTCTAGGTGTATTGTGCAAAACCACAATTAATGTACAGGAATGACATGGCAGTGGTCATAACTTAAAGCAACGGTTCATTACAGATACGGTACACCTGTATGGTCACATAAACATGATGGTGCAAGCTTGACATATAAATGATAGTCTTTTTTAAGATACAAGTGGCATGGTGACATACTGAGAATCAATGCTTGTTATTTCTTTATTCCCAAAATTATCTGTTGTACAATACTTGTGCACAGATACAATGACGTATCTCTGAATCACAGATGTCAGATCCTATCTGCCCTGTCAAATACTTTGCCACGTGAAATGGAAATCTCATATACATAATCAGTTATGGATTTTGCATTAGTTTTATGCTGTTTCTTGCACTCTTGTCTTTCATGAGTACTTGCATAATGTTGGAAAGGGTACCTTGACATTCTAAATGTTATCTATATATGACGACACAACTCTTATTTTTTCCTGATCAAAGGAGGCTCTCGTGTCATTACATTATTTGAACTTGTTTAACAATAAATACGTGGCAGGTACTTGCATGTGAACAAGTGTATCTAGCCTCCCAAAGGCAAGCACGTTGACGGAAGTATCTTTCAGTCATATTGGCAACAAAACTTTCCCATAAGCGTTTTTTTTTGCACGAAAGGTGACATCATATCTCTTGATCTATCAGACTGATCTTTTATGCTACAAGTCTGTGATGTTTTCCTTGCAACGAATAGTTTTACATATGTCTACGACACGTAGGTTCTTCATCAACTTTTTCTTTTTTTTTCTGCAACTTTGATGTTTTCTTGGGAACAATATACTGCACGTTTTTGAAAGCTAGCCATTCAGCAGCCATTCTTTCTCGCAAAACTTCTTTGCAGCCAGGCTCTAAAGTTGTTGATAGAATATTTATGTCGATTTTTTTTTCACGTAACAATTAGTAGTCCTGCATTTAAAACTTATCCTTTATTTAGCTTATTAACATATTTAGCTCTCTTCTTGCACGAGTTAAGGTGTGGTAATTAATTTAATTATATGAAAATAAATATTGATACTACAGGTACATGGGTCGTCGTATGACTACTGAATATTTGATACATAATATTTTATTCAATTCGTATTTTAAAACATTTACATTCGCCCACCTCCTTGTACAATGCACAAAGAGGCACCCAAGCCACTATGGTGCTTAATGAAGTCTCATTTTCGAGATACTATTTCCCAAAGTATGGGACGAAATACATTGGCGTTCCAGTTACTTTCGTGCTTCAATGTATAAAACAGCATTTTGGTAAAAAAATAAGTGGAACAACAATGCATTTTTACGCTGAGTTTGATGGCGCATATCTCCAAACTGGCGTCATTCTGGAAATTCGACTTAAGTGGATACCCCTCACAAGCTCACCGGCTCCAATTCGTAAATTGCAATGTGTGTCATAAATAATTAACTCAGAAGTTCATTAGTCAATTTTTGTTAATTAGTTCAATCTGGGTTTCGATTTCTCGTGTTACTAATGTCCGCCTCATCGAATAACCCAGCTCAATGATAAGAATTATGCTACCTGCCACAGACGATTTCTAAAAAATCTCTAAAACTTAAAAATGAACACCCTGTATAACACTGCGGCGCTTCAGCGTACGTGCTACGCTGTTGCTGCGACAAATCCTTAGTTCATTGGCTAAAAACGAGTGTGTTCACGTGCACGCTCGGTCTTGCAAGCTTTCGCTAGCACATCTACAAAAAATACGCCATCGCGCCGCACACAACCGAGTACATAGCGACGTATGTTGTTACAACATTATGCGGTAGCAATGAATTAAAAAAAGAAAACGAAAAAAAAGGCGCAGGTAAGATCACTGCACAGTGTTCGAAAGATGGGTCACCGCGCCAACCAACACATGCAGTCGCAGAACAGAATGTGACAGTGCAAGAGTCGCGTTTTCGCCGTAACACGGTAGCTTGAACCCACGTCGACAAAAATATGCCAGTGTCGTCTGCTGTTGACGATAGTTGCCGATTTGGAACATCTATGCCCCGCCTCTCGGTTGCCAGCTCTCAACAGACGTCGCGTCCCCCAAATCGGAGTGCGGATGCCGACACATGCGAACCGCTCGAGCTAACTACTCAGAAAATTAACTAATAAGAACAGAAACGTAATGACAAAATCTCTGGCTAGGGCCAAACTTTTGCTGGTCGCCGGCACACAAACGCTGCGACCGCGCTGTTGCATGTTGCCAGTCGCTGGTTATCTGTTTTGCCAGCCAGAGGGCGCATGCGTACGGCACTGCTCGAGCGGTCCCAGCGTGAATCGAATTTTGTGCCCGGTTGCTCCAACCGCCCGCCGCCACTGAACCGCCCGCGTGCGATGCGGCTTGCGGCGATGGGCGGCTCTAGCGTGTGCTGGCCTTGAACGAGGAGAGCCGGCTTCCTCTCTCCGAACGAACCGCCGCTCACTTACTGAATAACCGCTCCCTCGCTCTTCAAAAGAGCGGCTCAATAGATCCGGCTCGCTCCTGAGCGGAACTAGAGATGGGTCACTCAGGAGCGAGCCGGATCTTTTGAGCCGCTCTTTCGAGGAGCGAGGGAGCCGTGGTTCAGTAAGCGAGCGGCGGTTCTTTCGAAGAGAGGAAGCCGGTTCTCTCTCGTTCAGTGAGCCGTGCCGTCAGAGCCTTGTCTTGTGCTGGGTTTCTGAATTTTGATACAATGTCGTTTTCACGCTCGAAAAGACATTTCGGCACGAACATTGCGAACTCGGGCTGGATTCCCTGGCCAGGCCCATACACCTGGAGTCCCATAACGCAAGGATCCCCATCCGAGCACAAAGTTTCAAGGGCTTTTTGATAGCGAGCGGGTGCGTTGCGGCATCTCGCAGCGGCCGCGGAATCTACGGAGCGCATGGATTTCAATTCCGAAACTTTATGGATACAAAGTTCTCATAAACTTTTGACGCGAAAGGTGCACTGATATTTCCAAAGGCGTGCTTTAGATTTTCTGGAACCTTATGGGTTTAATGTTCTTATAAACTTGGACCAACATGCGCGCACTGGAGCCCTCGTGTCGAAGCCGTTCTAGAAATGGAATGATGCACGCGCAATCTTCCACACACACGAAAATACTAAGTACCACCATGACTGTCAGCTGGCAGCTAATAATTTTCTCCAAAAGATTTCAGGAAGCACGCCCAATGTGATCGATCAGCTGACCCAGTGCAGGCAAAGTAAAATAAGAGAAAACAGAAGAAAATTAACGGCCTATTATTGAGGCAGTTCTTTTTTGCGGGCAACAAGGTCTGGCTCTCCATGTCCATAGGGCAGTGGTCCTATGGATTTAAGCAAAGCCTCCGCTCAAAATACTGGTATTTTGAGAGCACTTCTTCGCATGCAAGCTGATTATGGAGATACATATCTGAAGAACCATTTGGAAACTTGTCCCAGTAATGCCTCGTATTTAAGCCCAGATGTACAAAACAAAATTATAGAAATCTGTGGTGAAGTTGTCTAAAAAAGCCTAGACGCCAAAGTAAACGCTGCAGGCTGCTTCTCCATACTTGCTTACGACGAATATTGCTGGAATCGAACCGCTTTCTGTTTGGGCAAAGTACCTAAAAAAGGATGCCAACAACATCGAAGGAGTGGTTTTAGGCTTTAGCACCGGAATAGAGGCCTATCTCATAGCGACTGCAGGTTCTATGTAAATGTGTACAAACGTTTGCAGATACTAGTCATCCTTCCAGTGACCACTGTCAGCAAACAGAAAATATTTTTAACATGAGATTACTAAACAACTTGTGCTCTACAATGTCTGAGGAACGCAAGGTTAGGATGGCGTTTCTATACGCCCACAGAGACGTCGGCATCAACCTGTCCGAAGTCACTGACCGCTTCGCTAAACTTCCCCACCAATTAAGTGAAGTTTGTCGTTTAGATAGCGAAGCAGCAAAAATCAATAGAAGTAAAAAGCTCTGTTCCTTAAGGTCCATAAGCTCGTAATTATGAAAACGTATGACTGTTCACTAGCTTTTAAACCCCAGAAATTTCACCGTGTATTTTAACAGTTAGCATCATGCTCAAAATTAGCATCCGAATACGAAAATTACGAGGATACCAATAACCAATTTTCACCAACCTTGCTCATTAAAAGCCCGGCCCACGCGGCGTTTCCCAACAAACACACTCGGATATTCGGTAGCTCAACTTGCCGCATCATCTGTGGCTTTTGTTTGGCCTTTCCTTTTTAGCTGCCTGCTTTTACTCCTTTTTTGAACCGAAGGAATACCCTTCTTTATTATTGGGTGCAGGATATTTGTTGCCGCTGTGCAGGCAGTTAAATTACACATTTTTGTACTGATTTCTGCATTATTCCTGTATTATTCTACCATACGGATTTGTCGCGACCACCGCGTGGCCCAAGTACATTTCACGATTTCTGCGATCATCTTGCCTGGATCGTCTGTCTTTCTATGCGCAAAGTTTACTATCTGTGACGGCGCAATATATTTATTTGTCTTAGTTGACGCATTATATACAGTGACATTTGCTTAAATACGTATCTTTACTGGAGACTTATACGTATATTTAAATATCTTATTGCGAGCTTTTGTATATACAACTTTGTTTCCAGCGACAATTGTTTGCCCTTTATCGAGAATTGTATCTCCTCATTTGTATATTCGATTCCATTTTCGCCTTTCTAATGTATACTCCTGCTTTTTATATGCACTCACACTTGCGACTATAATCTCGTTGTAATTACAATACACGACCGGTAACAGCTGCTGCTGCGCAATCTGTTGCAACGAAAGACAGCGTCATTGAGGTTTTTCCTTGGCCATTGAATGTGTACAAAAACGTAAACAATGTTATTGAATGACAAAGTTTCATCAAAAGATTTGTCGTCAACGTGTTCTTTTCATGGCCTTTACGTTTTTCATATCAGCTGGATGCAATGCTTTGCTGGTTTCGAACTGATTTAGTTCTAAAGTTCATGTGATATTTTCTTGACTTATTAAATAGACAAAAAGGCGTGGACGCATTGTTATCAGTTATTTCTGCAAACATTTGTGGGATATACAAGATATTCTTTGATGAAAAAATACATATTTTACTTGATAGTGCATAGCGTTCAATAATTCCTTTGGAGCATCTAACATACAATGGGATTGACGATGGCAATGTAGTTATTCTTCATGTATGTGATCCCTCGACAAATTCTAGAAGGAGGAGGCCGCGCTGCAACGTGAGCCCCCCCCCCCCGAACAAAATTTCTGGCTACGTCACTCACTGGAACTGATATATTCCTAAAGTTCGTGTGACAATTTCTTTACTGCATATATAGACAAAACAATGCGGTAGCATTGATATCACTTATTTCTGCCACAATTTTTGGGACATACAAATATATACTTTTATGACTAACTCCACATTTTCTTGAAAGTGTGTACCGTTCCACAATTTGGTTGCAGCATCTAATGTACAATGGCATTGGCAATGACAATACAGTTATTATTCGTGTATGCGTTCCTACCACAAATTCCATAAGGAGGAGGCCGCGCAGCAACGTGACCCCCCCCCCCCCCCCCCGAACAAGATTTCTGGCTATGCCACTGGGACTTAGCGAGAAACTCTTACGTCGCTATTTCGGACCCTATAAGATCATCCGACGTATTGGCGCACTGTACTATGATGTCGTGCCAGACGGTATTTTGCAATCACAGCGGCGCCGCGCATGACCTGATGTCATCCACGTGGTGCGTCTTAAGCCTGTCTACGCCCGCTGACGAACATCGGTCCTTTGTCGCTTTGTTGTTATTTTTTTTGTCCTTTCTGTACGCATGGTTTTGTTTTCGCTTTCGTGTTTGTAATATCGGGACGATGCCTTTTATGGGAAGGGTATTCACACATACATGTTTATCTTTCACCGGTGGCCGCTTTCCACCGGCTAACAAATTTTAAACGTTATCGCTCGGCGCATGACGTGCCTGCATTGGAAGCTTCTCGAACGTTATCGATGCTTCTATCGGTCGTATGTGGTCACCGATGCTCACTTAATCTCATTGTATGAGCGACGCGAATTCTCTAGAACTTTCTGGAAGACACGCGGGCACCAGGGATTAATCTGGAACCTTCGATGACTCACGTATAAAAACCGACGCGTTTCGCCACTGGTCAGATTTCGACAATCGCCAACTGTGTTCGCCGCTATCGTTGCGCTTTGAGTGTAGCTTTCTTTTGTGGGCACAGGTTCGCCCAATAAAGAATCAGCTACGATGAAGAAAGCCAAGCCAGGAAATCTTCGTCGGGGTAACATTTCGAAAACTGACAATTGCAAGAACAGCTGCGCCGGCTCCTGAGCAAGTCGGGGCCCCGGTAGCACGCTCACGATGCGGCCTGATGCAACTCTAGCGAAGCTCGCATCCAAAGGAAACGACGTCTAGTCAGAGCTTCTCCAATTTGCATGGAACGCTTCGCCCGTGCAACACAAAAAGCGGAGAACAAGG
>NC_051157.2:172374870-172510488 GCF_013339745.2 Dermacentor silvarum
CAAATTTGCTATCGCAATTGATGCTTCGCCTTTCAGGTGAAACTGCGACAACTTTTGTAAGATTTCTCTATTACTGTGTATATGTCTTTTTTCAATGTTCTCACAAAGTACTACATTTGCAATTCACAACATAGTGTTGGCAGAGAGAGAGAGAATTGTGGTGGGAAAAGCAGGGAGGTTAACCCGACAAGATTCTGGTTTGCTTCCCCGCACTGGGGGAAGGGGAACGGGAAATGAAATGCCGAAAGAATAGGGAAGAGAAAAAGCAGTCACGAAAAAACAAGAATAAACAAAAAGAGGAGTTCGAAACGTCTGTGTTCGCAGGACATGCATCAGATCAAACCAGGTACCCTGTGAAATCAGCGATTTTGAATGCCACCTCAGAGATCGTACGAACCGCTTCTCGCACGCCCTGTAATAAAGTTGGTCAATGTGTTATGCTACGTGATTGTGTTGTTTCGTATTTGTCCTATACTATAAGTTCAGTTATAATCCGTAGATTAGGCACTGTACAGGTTGGCACGTGCTTCGCAGACAATGTTTATAAGAACACTTTGCGCTACATACGTTTTGTTTACACGCGGTAGTAAATGGCAGCAAAGTAGCTAAGAATATAATAATTAACGAACAAGCGTGGTGTGTTGGTGCCAACTCGTATCAAAAAGCGATGCCTAATAAATCTTTTTTTTTCCCACAACCAAGCGGGTTTTCACCAATGTACATAATGCGCGCAACCTAATGTGAAGTGTAAAGGTCGAAGTGCCGCGTAAGCGCCGGCTGATGGTCTTCCAAATATGCATCGTAATTTCACTTTGTCCTCGCAAGAAGAAACTATTCATTGCGTAGAAACACAATGTCCCAACTAAGAAAGTTCCAAGTGCCGAAATGCCTTGAGCAAAATGTTTAAAGCATAAAGTGTGCCACAAAGGTAACGAGTAAATATTACGTTATTGGCACAGGTGCGGTGGAATAAATTGTGTTAAACTGAAAGCTCGAATTTCAGAAACAGCATACTGAACATGCGCAGTGTAGAAAAAGTCAGCCATCAAACTATAAAACGGTGAAAATACAATTCATGCTGTGAACTATGATAACTGAAGGCACTGAGCACTACTGTTCGAGCCAATTAAATGTTTATTTGATTCTGATAAAGAGGTGTAATGGAAGAAATATTACCGATGAGGATAATCCCATTGGTGGCGTGGGGAAACATAGTTCGAAGCTGCTCAGCATGTCATGTTAGCACGTTGAATTATCTATCCAGAGGTAAATAATTATGTAGTTACCATTTGTAGGCTTTGGGTTTAACCGACAGTGCGGGAAAGGTGAATTAAAGGGGGGGTCGAGGGTGGTTAAGATTCGGCTGTCATCCTCCACAGACGCTATAAGCTAAGCCGGCTCCGCGTTCCCTTGTGCACCTGATTAGGGCAAAAGCCTTAGGTGTCTGTCGGCGGAGCCCTTGGCGGTGACATTGGCGAAACTGGGGCCGAGACGAAAAATCGTTGACGCCAGCCGAAAATGCTCGGATTGACGTCACATTTCTCAGGGAGGTTCCTGTAAACGAAGTAAATTAGCGGCTTTGAAAAGAACATTTCCTACATTCCGGTCTGGGTGGGAATCGAACGCGGGCCCCCAGTGTGCGAGACGAGCACGCTTCCCTTCACTAGGCCACACCTTTAGTCGTTCAGATGGCTGTCTCCACGGTTCTGGCTTACGAAATTGCGCCTAGTGCGTGCGTGGTTGCAGATGTCGCGTCGCAGCCATCGCGCCGCCTAAAGGTGTGGCCTAGCGCGCACTAACATGCTGCACTTTAGGTACTGCGTAAAGTGTTCACATTTTGCGTTCAGGAGGTCGCCTTAGTGCCACACGTGTACTACCCATTGCGGATCGTTATGTCTTGCAATGGGGACGAATTACAAGAAATGATTGATTACCTCAACCAAGTGTAAGAGTGGGGCTGAAAATGAATATGCAGAAGACAAAGATAATTTTCAGTAGCCTCGCAAGGAAACAAGAATTCAGGATCGCCAGTCAACCTCTAGAGTCGGTAAAGGAGTACGTTTATCTAGGTCAATTACTCACAGGGTACCCTGATCATGAGAAAGAAATTTACATAAGAATACAATTGGGTTGGAGCGCATACGGCAGGCATCACAAAATGCTGACTGGGAGCTTGCCACTGTCACTGAAAAGAAAGTGTACAATCAGTGCATTCTACCGGTGCTAACATACAAGGCAAAAACTTGCAGGTTAACAAAAAAGCTCGAGAACAAGTTAAGGACCGCAAAAGAGCAATGGAACCAAAAATTTTAGGCCTAACGTTAAGAGACAAGAAGAGAGTTCTATGGATAAGAGCAAACGGGGATAACCGATGTTCTATATGACATTAAACGGAAAAAAATGGAACTGGGCAGGCCATCTAATGCATAGGATGGAATAACCAGTGGACCATTAGAGTTGCAGGATGGATAGCAAGAGAAGGGATGCCCGGTCGAGGACAGAAGAACACTAGGTGAGGTGATGAAGTTAGGAAATTTGCAGGTGCTAGTTGGAATCAAATAGCGCAAGACAGGGGTAATTGGAGATCGCAGGGAGAGGCCTTCGTCCTGCAGTGGATATAAATATAGGCTGATGATGATGATATCTTGCAAGAAGTCTAGCCCCGATTGTGTAACTTAATGCGTTACCAATATGTCTTACAAAGAAGTCGAACGCCGATAGTATAACTTCATCTATTCTCAAATGTGCAGCTGGCTTTCGGCTTCTTGCGTTACAAAAGCGTAAGAGTTTTTACGATGGTCGCTAATTGTGATGGCCTCCATATTCCTCTCACTCATTCACATCATAACTGGTGGTGAACACCAAAGCAACTTTTGTTGCAGTGTTTGCAGAGTAATTTCGCAAAGCCACTTTATGTCGCGTGACTTAAAACAACATACCGGCATGGAGGGTGGGACACCGCTACCGTGTGGCCACGACGAGTAAAATAATTTCAATAAAACATTGCTCAAGTGATGAGGCCCGTTCTTGCTGCTATGAATTACATTGCAGAGGATGCGTTGGATTATTTATTTACTTATTTATCCATTCATTCATAAGCCTCACAGGCTTCAGCAGGAGTATTATGTGCGGGGGCGGAATAAAGATATAATACAAGTTAACGTGTTGTAGAGTTAAAAGTAACTATACCGCGCGGGATATAAGCAGGATGTTACATAATAGTTATCGAGAAGCGTGTTACATCACCCTTATTTAAGGCTGAATAAGTGAAACCATTGGGGCGTCCGAAAATGTGTTTGAAACTGCGGTTATTGTGCAAATGGGTGAGACGTTCGTAACGGTTAGAAAAGAGGCAGGTAGTTTGGTGTTGACTGGATGTTATTGTATATAATAAGCTGATCAAATCTTACTAGGCGATTTTAAATCTATGGAAGCTAGCAACAGTGATGACTTAATGTTGACAATACGAGAATGAAGGCTGTAGTCTCTGGTAATGAAACACGCAGCACGATTGAGAGTGCATTCAAGAGCGTTAACTAAATAGACTTGGTGGGGTTACCAAATGGATGACGCATATTCAAGTTCGGGACGAAAGAATGTCAGATGTGCGAGTAATCGGGTCGAAGGTGGGGCGTCATGAAGGTTTCATTTAAAATATGAGGGTGCAAGATGCCTGGGCGTAATTTGAAATAGATCAGTTTTGCATGAAAGTTTGGGTAACATATTTATGCCAAGGTTATTGTAAAACTTTACGCGTGCTATGTGGCAGCTATTTAGAGAGTGATTGAAAAGTGGAAAAGATTGTTTACGGGTGAAGGTCATTAGCTTACCATAATTGGTATGAAGAGTCATTTGCCTCAGTAAGCATAAATTATTTACGAGGTCTAGGTACTGTTAACAGAGCAAGATTAGCAAGACTATTCAGCGATGACTGTATCCGCATTAGTAACCTGTACTCTAAGTACTTAATATCGGTGTCGAAATGCATTTTTATTTCAGACAAATGTTGGAGGCACTTGAGTCTCCCTAAGTCTATTGAATGCGAAATGATTCTGGGCGTTATGGTGGCTAGAAGGGGAGGTGGTAGCAGCGCAGCCTTCGGAGAGCGCGGCGCGTGATGCAGTGAATCATGCTGCCGAGTGGTGGCGTGCGCGTCGACGCTTACATGCCTCCAATGTAGTTTGGCTGCTGCCAGAGCTAGCGAGTGCGCTCAGTTAGCATGGTTCTGTTCGGTTATTTTTGCTACACGCTCGTTTCTGTTCGCATTCACGCTGTGCAGTTGTGCCTCCTTGTGACAATAATTTTAATTGTTGCCATGCCGTCAGGAGCAATGGCAAGTCGCATGAAACGACAGACGCAGTTTTGCGCCTGGTTGCACGACAGGTTATGTTTCTGCTAGAATAGCTGAAAAAAAAAAAACATCCCTTCTTGCGGTGCCTGATGACGACGAGGCACTTAAAGGGATACGGACACAAAATCTGAAAATTTTACGAAAATGCATCCTCAGTGTATGATTACGTCGAATAGAAGTAGTCACTTAGCTAATTTTGAGCCGATGGCATTATTTTTGGCGTTTTTGTGAGCGCGCGCCTCGCCGCCCGACCCGCGGAAGTTGGAAGGCGTGACGTCGGCAAGACACCCTCGTCGGATAGCCAGCCGGCCGGCCGCGGTCATTCGAAGCACGCCGACGCCGCCATCGCGAGCGTGGATTCGAGTTCTGGTACCGCTACCAGCGATGAGTACACGTCTGAAGACGAGGATCATTCCAACTTGGCAAGAAATATTACCGCTCACGGTTACATGCCTTCCGCGTCAAGCGACGAAGAAGAGCAGGTGGCCGTGGAAGTGCCGGTCAAGTTTTCGCTAACCGTAGCGCGAAGATTTCGCTCTGCACCAGACACTTGTGTTAGAATTATTTGTCATTTCCTCTGTAAACTGGCTTTTTCAAGAGCGCGCGAAGGCGAGGCAGCTGCGGGGTACTTCAGCACTGCGTGGATGACTGAATAGTAGTTTATGCCATCGACGTGAGCAACTGCTGTGGATATCAGTACCTCCGAAACTCACGTTCACTTTGCCAGGCGCCCGACAGATGGCAGCGCCTCTCTGGCGTTCTACCCAGTTTTCCGCGCTTTTAGCCTGTGGAGAAGCAAAGCTGTGTGTCTGCCCCACTGCCATGTAGGACTGATCTCATGAGTCGCGCTTGCCCACGTGCCTTGTATTGTTTTACTATGCTTTGCGTCATCATTTTAAAGACATTACTGCCTTCGTGCCCAGCCTTGGGCATCTCGCCCCAGCCTCGTCCTCACACAGCTCAAGAAGGCTGCAAGTGAACGAAAACCGTACCGACATCTTTTCGTCTCCTCTTGACAAACACGCTGCTGATAATTTTTGCCATGCGTTTTCGTGAGAAGACCGATGGCACAGCGTCAGGATTTAGGCGGTCCCTTTTAAGCGGCATGCCGAGGCTTTTCAGCACAGCCGGAATGGTCACAATCATCGTCGACGAAGTGGTCCACGCAAATGAAGTCATTTTTAGAGGTCTCCAGGCTGGGCGTGATGGCTGACAGGCAGATATCCAAAGTTCACGCACCTTCTCATCTCATGGGAAACGTGTGCGGCGGCATGTCATGACCAACGATGCTGTTATAACAGCAATGCACGAAAAATTACCGCGCGACCTTCCGCTCGAGGCACCTTGCGTGTATTCGCGGGCTTCTCTCACGCTCGGAAAACGCATTACATCCATCGTACCCATTACATAGCCGGCCCAGCACCATTTTTTCCTCTTAATGTAAACTAGAGAATCGGCTATCCCCGTTTGCTCTCTGATCCACACCGCTCTCTTCCCGTCTCTAAACTTAATTTAATCAAAGATGGAGAAGATATCATGCTTGAAAAAACTGCTGCGCTTCATACACAATGCCTCAAGTGTACCAGAGAGCTCGAAGACTGCCAACATGATACTAATCCTTAAGAAGGCAGAGGTCCAAGAATTGTATAATTATAGACCCATTAGCTTGCTTTCAGTATTCCCCCCTATAAAGTATTCACCAAGATAATTTCCAACGGAATCAGGGCAACACTTGACATCAGCCAATCAAGAGAACATGCTGGCGTGAGGAAGGGATGTTCTACGATGGTTCGTATTCATGTCAGTGAGGTAATCGAGAATTCTGCGTAGTACAATCAACCCCTCTATAAGGCTTACATAGATTTTGAAGTGACATTTGATTCAGTGGAGATACCAGCATTCATAGAGGCATTGCGTAACCAAGGAGTACAGGTGGCATACGTGAATATCTCGGCAAATATCTACAAGGATTGCACAGCAACCATGGTTATCCACAAGAAAAGCAGAAAGTTACCTATCAAGAAAGGGGTCAGGCAAGGAGACACAATCTCTCCAATGCTATTCACTGCATGCTTAAAAGTATTCAAGCTCTTAGACTGGGAAGGCTTGGGAGTGAAAATCAACGGCGAATCTCTCAGCAACCTTCGGTTTGCAGATGACATTGTCCTATTCAGCAACAATGACGACGAATTACAGCAAATGATTGAGGATCTTAACCGAGAAATTGTGAGAGTGGGGTTGCAGATTGATATGCAGAAGACAAAGAATGTTCAATAGCCTGGCAAGGGAGCAAGAATTCAGGGTCGCCAGTCAGCCTCTAGAGTCTGTAAAGGAGTACGTTTATCTAGGTCAGTTACTCACAGGGGACCCTGATCATGACAAAGAAATTTACAGAAGAATAACATTGGGTTGGAGTGCATAAGGCAAGCATTACCAAATCCTGACTAGGAGCTTACCACTCTCGTTGAAAAGAAAAGTGTACAATCATTGCATTCTACTGGTGCTAACATATGGGGAAGAAACTTGGGGGTTAACAAAGAAGCTCGAGAGGATGTTAAGGACCACACAAACAGCGATAGAACAAAAAATGTTAGGACTAAAGTTATGTTATCTGAAACAGTCTATTTAAAAAATTCCATTAAACGTAAACATTGTCACCCTGTATTCTCATACAGCGTACAAAACATTAAGATCGAGAGAACGGACGAGCGCCATTGCGTGAAACCACTACAACCATCCAAAATTTCAGCGAAGTGCGACGAAAAATGAAGCACGTGGCGTTGCTTTCCATACAACTTCCTAGAAACTAAATGTGGACCCATATTCATAAACCTGTTCATACGCTGGAAGTGCTGGTAAGAGCAGGTGCCAGTCAATCGCCATGCTGTACATATTAGTGATACCGAACAGCCAGGGGCGCACAGCCATACAAACATAAACCTTTGTCGAGGAATGCAATTCCGTGTAACACGGAGCGCGAGAGAACTTCTAAACGCTTAATAAATCTAGCATCTGAGTTCATTCAAATGTTGAGCTCAGTACGGAGGTTAAAGCATCTTGGCTAGCCACTACACAATACTTTGAAACTCATGTACACCATTAAGTAAAAAAAAACTGCTTGATGTTGGTGTCTGTCGGTCGCGTGCGTTCCGTGTAGGCTGACGAACGTCGATTGACCTCAATAGCTAAGGCGTACAGATCTCAAAGAAATTAAAATGTCGCAGTTTCGCCCGAAATGCGAAGCATTGATTGTGATGGCAAATTAGTGGACAGCTATACAAAGTAAGGATGGTTGTTTTATCGCTCGTATCAACCATCTCACTCGATGACCGCGGAAACTTGCTGTCAAAACGCTGGAGTGTGGCAGTGCGGCAGCAGCAGGGAGCGAATTGAGCTTCGTGCCGGCGCTCGCATCAACGCGACCTGAGCCGCAAAAACACGGGGAGGTCGGACTCTGCCACCGCCGCAGATGGCTTTCAAGATACAGCCGGGCGGGTGGGCGCTCACGGCGCAGAACGACCCCCCCCCCCCCCCCTCTCTTTCCCCCGAACCCGTCTGGCCCGGCGGGAGCTCACAGCCGCAGCAAAGCGCAGCCCCTCTACCTGCCCGCCCACCCTCCGGAGCCTTCCGGCAGGCGGGAGCGCGCGGCCAGAATAAAGCGCGGCCCCTGCACCTCCTTAAGCTCCCTCCGAAGCGTTTTGCGCGACTGGAAGACTGCGCACTTCCTTCGCGCTTTCCGTCCTTGCGTGCGCGAGCCGCCATTGCTGGCTCACCGTCGTTTGCTTTCCACTCGCCCATACAGCGTACGGCGCGCGGCGATGATTTTATTGCCCGCGTACTTTACACGGAACCTCACGGGGACCACTACGACAGAAATGCGCCTGCAGGGTCCATGTAATTTCTATCGCAATAATAATTTCACGGGAGCGTCGACGCAGCCGACGGTCAGCGCTATGGTGCCGACAGCAGCTACGAAAGTACCGACGGCGGGCGCGTCAAGTGGCTGCACATCGCTGCCGCCGCTTATCCACTCGCACCAAAAACACATGTTTACATGTGATACTGCGCAGGCAATGGTTACAAAAATTTGGAGGACGCTTAACCTTTGCTTTTAAGAGTGGAACGCGATAGCATTCAAAGATCCCTGACTGCTTCTCACAGTTCCCGACGACTGCGCCTTATGCAACCGTAATGGTTACTGGCAAACACTGGCGGCGAATGGTATGCACATAGGCGAGCTTTCTGGCAGAAACGCAGCCTCTTGCGTGTGCCGATCCCGGAGATAGTGCACAACCGCGCCAAAGAAATTACATTATTACATAAAAGGCATGCGGTGTGGGTGTTTTGTTCCATGACATTTGTTTGTGGATTGTCATTCTCACAATTCCGAGGAATAGCTTTGTCAAGAATGTGAGACGAGGTATGAGCAACATTAGTGATGGAATGGTGCGGCAAAATAACCCGCATATACCACACGTCATATATGAAGGCGTGTCATATGCATATACCTAAATATATTCGGAGGGTCTGCATGGTTGGGGTTGATTTTCTCCGCTACCCGCCGACATCGCACGCCGCTTACCGACGCCGGATTTTCTGCGACACGGGGCCCTTAACGCTGTCGCATTAAAAAGGGGTTGCAAACAATATGCAGATGTGCGAATAAACCTCGGGAGCTATGCCGAGTCTATTGAAGAGTTCCAGCAGAGAGAAAGTTTATGCAAAAGAGCACGCGAGCATAAGTAGCTGCTCCGCTCAGGAGTTCGTGGTCCCCTCAATCCAGTAGTCCAGCGGCCTTAGCCACCCTTTTCGCTCGATTGACCAGGTTGAGCTGGTCCGTCGAGTCGGTGCGGGACAGCACTGCCTCCCATTGCCGTTTGATGGGGTGTTTTATGGGTGGAATCCCATACTCTATGGTAAAGCGTTGCGCCATACAGCACAGGGTGTATGGCGTGGCAGAGACTAAAGTGTGGATATGCGTTTGTTTCGATTTTCCGCTATATCACGGCTTCCTCTTGCGTCAGAGCATTATGAGGCGGTGGCAGTGTTCTTCGTGAAATGCGATAGTGTGGTAGGATGTGCGTGTAGATTAATGGCATGGGTTTAGTACGGAACTGCTGGACGCGTCCCTCTTGCGGCTCCCGGTGTGCATGCACTCGGGCGTAGGCGCGTGCCTGCTCATTGCCGCGTAAGGACTCATGCGCTGGCGTCCACACGATTTGTATGTATGGTAGCAGATGTTGCGCTCCACTCAGAATGCGATGTGCGGGCGTGGAAAGTTTGGCGCTGGAAAAATTTCTGCATGCCGTCTGAGAGTCTGTCTATGACGCACTCCCAGTACGGTCTCCTCGTGGTCGCTAACGCTATCCAGCTGACGATGGTTGCAAAATAGGACGCTGTGCGCGCATTCGCCTACCCTCGCTACTTTCGCAGGGGCTCTCTGTGAAAAATCGCTGATCGACGCTCCCGTGAGGTTATTAAAGGATTTGAGAGCATTACCAGAGTGTACACTCAAGAACAGGAGAGCACAGAGACCGGTATGTGCATATAGACATGAAATGCCGTATTTGAACGATTCTAACGCTCACTTTCTTTTCTAAGGAAGGCGTTCAATTTAGCATGCGCGTTACAACCGGGGGCGCGGTACAATCGTACAAATACCGTAATCAATACGGAAAGGTTTACGTACGAAGGGAAAACGTGCGTGCGTATCTATAGTATGTTTAAAGGGGATATGTCTTTGAAGCATGTGCTTTGTGTTCACTGTGGC
This sequence comes from Dermacentor silvarum, assembly GCF_013339745.2. NCBI lineage: Eukaryota > Metazoa > Arthropoda > Arachnida > Ixodida > Ixodidae > Dermacentor > Dermacentor silvarum. The sequence continues at coordinate 172,384,992 of NC_051157.2, forward strand.
AATGTACACTAACGCCTGGCTTCGTAGCAGACGACGTGTGAGGTAGCGCTGGCATCTTTCTATACGTCTGTGTTGTGCATTGGCACAGCTTCAGCCATTACTTGCAACAAGAGAGCCGCACATATAACGCTTCCATGAACACCGCAGCGCAATACAAATGCATACATGTGTTTATAGTGCGATACACTGCAACTACCTCTACTTGCACATTGCTCAAGCAAGCCTACGCATACACACGAACCCACACATTGCCTGCAATCAACCGCTTCCTCACTCACCCTCACAAACGGACAAAAAGCGTCATGTTTTCGTCAAAAATTCGTCTGCTTTCCTGGTGTATTCAAGTTTGAGGAGAGCCTTACGGGAGCCCTGGCAGCAGCACATTCTAGGCATGCAACGACCAATTCTTATTCTCAAGCTGTTATTAATTAAAACAAATGGTGACTACGCTAGAGTCAAAGCTCCACAGCACGCTTGTAAGTCCAATTAAAACTAAAGATAAGCAGAAATCATCGCCGGTGACGTTCAAATGCAAGTGAGTTGCCCAGTGCATCAGCTAAGCTGTTCCCTTTATTAAAGTAATGGTGCTCTTGAAATATATTTGCTGCACTGAGGATAATCAGGTAGCGTTCGTTGCTTTACTGCGTAATCCCATAAATAAAAACTTATACTCTTGGGTTGTAAGTGCCAAACTAACATATAATTCCATAAATACCAGGGTCGTTACCCATAACATCTCTTGCGGAAGTATAGGTGAAGAGCTAGTGCGGATCAAGAAGCTTTGACAGGTGGAGTGTGGCAACTAATGAGCCCCGAAACGTGAGAGCGCGCGACCCATTTGCTTCGCGGTTTTTGTTCCAACCTCTGACCTCCAACATCCGCCCCGCCCGCACCGGCAGCCACCAACCACCGACCATAAAAACGGGTGAAAGGCGTGCCTCATAATCAGAACTGGTTTTGGCACGTAGAACCCAAGAAAGAAAGAGCAAAAGGAAGACAGACTCACCCGAGCCGAGGCAAAGCCTGCGCATTCCTCAGGCCGTGAGAGGACTTGCCCTCCAAGAAGCTAATCGGCAGCACTCACAGCCATTATCTCATAGGGTATCGCAAAGATACAGAAGGCCGCGAAGAAAGGCTAACAGTACCTCTAAACACTACCATATAAACGATCAAAGGCCAAACTCACATCCGCAAACAGCTCGCACAAGCGCAGCGAGGCACTGCGATAAGCATGATAGGGAGAGCAAGAACACTCATAATTCAAGGAGTTTGTAGTCAAATATTTTGCGGCAGATGGACACACAAGATACCATTGATGAACAGCAAAAGCGTATATGTACGCAGGGCGAAATCTCCTTGCTAGTTTTGTTTTTGACAACTGTGCTCCCTTTCGCAGTACAGACGGAAAAAAATTACGGCAGAACTCATTTCACAGTGACTATCACCGTTAATGCGATTATCATTCGAGCAATATAGCAACATGCGTACTTCTGAAGTAATGATGAGCAACACGAGAACATGATCAGAGCAGGATCCAACGTTTCGACAAGTGGAGTTGTCTTCTTCAAAGCGACCTATGCTGTCCTCGGCACAGTATTTATAGGTAGGGTTCTTCTAATGGGAGAGAAGGTAAGGCGGGTGGGTGAGGTAACGGGCGAGAGTGTTAGGGGTGAGGTTGTAGAATTGAAAAGAAAGTGAATGCCCTACTGATAGTTGGTGGAGGAATTTGAGGCCGCGCCGTGTGTTTCGTTGAAGGGGCCATGGCGACGGGGCGGTATCTGCTCCGCTGGAGGTCAGTGAACTATCGTGTCTGAAAGAGAATACAAGTAGCGGCAGAAAAATGGCGCTCGTGGAAGAAAACGGGGGGGGGGGGGTAAATATATAAATAAAAGAACGAAAGGAATGCCTGGAAGCAGAGGGAGGTTAGAATATTATTGACATTCGAATAATGAAAAAAAAAAGCTACGCAACTCAATGAAAAAGAACTAAGTGCTCTCGCCTTTGCCTTGAAGTTTATCATAGCGAATGAGTTCTAAAGCCACCTTTGAAGCGTTCATGCCTATTGGTTGTAATGTCTTGAACCTATGAATGAGGTACGTTTCTCTATAGTTTCTGTCTCGCGCAGAACGCAAATTTCACTGACGTATGTAGAGTTTAGGCTCATCAAAGGTATGACCCGGTTGGTTGAAAAGCTCGGCGATGTCCTTGGGAAGCTTTTTAGCTGTGCCCGCGCGATGTCCGTTTAACCTGACGTTCATTGGTTGTCCCGTTTCGCCGATATATTGTTTCTTACAGAAGGAACACAAGCATATAAATTACATCGGATCTAGTACAAGTAAAACCAGTTTTCACTTCGTGCGCGTAGCTATTTGTGGTGCTTTTAATTTTAAGGTCACTTTGAAGATGCCTGCAGGTTTTGTTTGCACCTGGGGCGAGAGCATTGCTTTATTATCGGGGAATGATGCTGGCTTACTTTTGCATGCACTAACATGTCTTTAAAGTCTCTGTTGCGGCGATAGGTAACCCTTCGTAGATCCGGGAGCGCTTTTGTCAGACGCCCGTTAGCTTTATAATGTTGGGTGGTAGTTTCGTAGGATGTTGTTTATGTTTGTGAGAGCATTCGAATATTTTGTTATCAAGGCTGGTGGTCTATCAGACTCTGGTGTAGGTTGTTTCTTAGCTAATACCGACTGCCTCTCTGGTCTTAACGCGACGTAATAAGCCCAGTCGAGAGGAACTTGTGGATGGTTTGTTCCGCTACCGTTACTTTAAGGTCATTTATGTGGTGGATATAATCTTTGTCTTCGCTACAGACTCTTCTTATTCGTTTTGCTTGTCCGACAAAACTTCCTCACTTGCAGTGTCGGGGGTGATGACTTGTGTAGTATAAATTCTGCTTGAAAAAGACAAGTCCACCTATCGAAACGTTGGATCCTGCTCTCACCTTGTCCTCGTGTTGCTCATCGTCTTGAATTTCCATCTCCCGCATTCCATGTGCTTTCTCTGGATTTCTGAAGTAATGGTTATCTAGCACCTGTAGCGGTGATTTTAAGGTTTCCGTAGCTTCGGATATATGCAACTTACTCCGGTATTATAGAGGTTTAGCTTGTCCGGTAATCGGGTAAACGCGGACGGACCGGGCGTTGTGGCGGAACCGTAAACGTGAGCGGCCTGTATGGTGCTGCCACCTGGTGGGCAGAGCTCAAACAGACAAAAACACCTAATATTGCAGTAACGAAGTGTATTCTACGTCACTGCTGGTGCAGATATTCGGCAGCAACACGATTACGCCACTGCCGAAAATTTACACCAGCAGTGAAGTACAATACACTTAGTTAGTGCCATACTAGCTGTTTTTGGCTGTTTAATCTATGCGCCACCAGGTGGCAGCACCACACCGATCGTTCACGTCCCCCCCAACGCCTTGTCCACCCTCGTTTACCCAATTACCGGACAAACTAAACCTCTGTATTGTCAAGCTTTACCCTAATGCTATCGCTTGCCAAGGTCACCTTTGAGCATGGCAGCGAAATTGATGATGATGCCGACGCAATCACAACAATGCAATGATGAAAGAATGACGTTGATGAAAAGTAAGCACGGTAATATGACGACGACGGCCTCACAATGACTTAATTTCTAAATTTCGACGGTGGTATAACAAACGACAGCCTGACGACGAAGACATCCTGACGATGATGGGATGACGACGGCAAGACGAAGGTAATAACGCATGCACGACGACAACGGCACGTTGATAACGGCTGTCTGATGACGCATTTAGCACGATGGGATGACAACGGTGGCATAATCGCGATCGAATCACGAAAGCATAATTACGCTAGAGTGACAAGAATGATTGAGGTCGCGCGATCGAATCCCGGCCGCGGCGGCCGCATTTTGACGGAGGCGAAATGCAAAACCCCCGCGTGATTGCGTTGTAGAGCACGTTAAAGAACCCCAGGTGGTAAAAATATAATCCGGAGTCCTCCACTACGGCATGCCTCATAATCGGAACTGGTTTTGGCACGTAAAACCCCAGAATGAAGAAGATGATTGACGTAGATAAAATGAAAGGCTTTACGACGATGTCGAAATGACAACGGGAGTGCGTTACTGAAGTGATTATAATGGTAAAAACGTTAGCGCAATGACGACGGCCTGCCGGTAGTCGTACGACTTCGGCATTGTGACGACATTGCCGGGACGACGACGGCATGACGAGACTTGGATGACAAAGCTGGAGTGGCGCCGATACAACGACCGTGATGGCTTCACGACCACGAGGACATAACTAGGGGCCCAAGCTATCGGACAACTTATGCCACTTGGTCAACGTAGAAGGAGCGACACCAATGACATGACGGGAATCAGATGATGCTTGAATGACGACGATGGAACGACGGTGATGGCATAACGACCACGAGCACATACCCTGTGGTCCTAGCTGGTAGCCAACCTCGGTAACTGGGTCGGCGTACGAGGATAGATAGATATATAGATAGATAGACTCAAAACGGCTGAAGTAGACAAAGAATGCTAATCACATAAAAAAAACATTCCGAATCATTGATATATTAAAACCGCCATTTTTTAACACACACTTATTTTTAACCAAGAACTGACTGGAAATAAAGAAAGTTCAATTATTCTTCCTTTCCATTTACTTCTCGACCTTATTCACCCCCTGAATAAAATTTGATAACTATGACGCCTGCGCGAACAGCGTCCCGGTGAGTTTAGTTTTCAAACTAATATTTTTTCTTTTTGCTTTTGCCACTGGCTTTATCGGCTTTGCTCGTTTCACGCTTCACTCCGTTCGTGCGCGGCCGATTTTCACGTATGGACGCAAGAAGGACCGCTTTTAGAAGCTGGTTTAGAGATTTTGCGGTTGTAAAGTACGCAGTTGTCCTCCCTCTCTTATCAGACACCATGCCTGCAAACAAGCGTACCGACTCCCGGAACAATTCTGCCTGCTCCGTGCTGTGGTGCAAGAACTCTGACATAGATAGTCATGGAAGGTACAGTAGATTTCTGGCAGACGCAAGGTGTGAAGTTCTTTCTCGCTTTGAAACAGTGTGCTAGTTAAGATAAAACGTGAGCACACGTGCCTACGCAAGAAAGAAAACAAAAAAAAAACTTTGTAGGGTGTGTGCGAAAAATATTCTGCCTGGCTGCAAGTAAACTTACTGTCACGTGATTTATCGACGTGTAAACGTCAAGGAACGGCGAGGAACGTCAGGCAAGCGTCAAGAAGCGACGAAGCAGTCAAGCGAGCAAGCCACAGTGTTGGGGTAGCCACGCGGCCCGAGCTTGCACTTTCATGGAGGAGGAGGAGGGAAAACATTTATTAAGAGAAAAAAAACAAGCAGGCGTCTTCCTGCTTGTGTTGGGAGGTGCCCTCAGTCCAAGGCTCCTGCGGCTCTTGCTGTCTCCCGGGCCCGCCGCACCAGTTGTTGCTGGTCACGAGGGTCCGAGCTAGTCAGCACGGCCTCCCACTGCTTGGGTGTGGGGTTCGGTATATGCGGAGCTACCTGTATATTGGGGCATGTCCATGTGGTGTGATATAGGGAAGCGTAGTCGTTACAAAGAGGGCATTCGTAAGAGTACAGTGCAGGGTGCATTGCGTGTCATCTGCTTAAATGGGGGTATGTGTTGGTTTGTAATTGTCGCCATGCTACTGCGTCTTCGCGTGAGAGGGTCTTGTGCGGGGGTGGGCATTGTCGTCTGTTCAATCTGTGGTGTTCTAATATGGCGTGGTATTGTAAAGGTACAGGCTCCATAGATGCGGCCGTATCCCACTTGCCACCCGGCCTCTCTTGTTGCGCCCAGGTGGCATGAGCTCGGGCTACAGCGTGTGCACGCTGATTTCTACGGAGGGACTCGTGTCCTGGAGTCCATACTATTTCAACGTCGGGTAATTGAGAGGCTTGTTTGAGGAGTCGGGCGGCAGTGGAACATATTCTGCCTCTGGCATAGCTACGACAAGCTGCTTCAGAGTCGGTAATAATTGCAGCGTGTTCTTTGGATTGACTAGAGGCGATGGCTAAGGCGATGGCTGTCTCCTCCGCTTCGAGGGTGTTGGCAGTGCGGACCGTCATCGAGACCACCTCTTGAAGGTTATGGTCGACAACACTGCCATGGCTGCTTTTCGGGGGTACTGCGCGGCATTTGTGTATAGTATGTTGGGGAGGTTACCGTATCTTGTTTGAAGAGTCTTTGCGCGAGCTTTGCGACGACCGGCATGATGTTCCGGGTGCATGCTTCTGGGGATGGCGGCTACCTTGATATGCTCCCGGATGTTGGGGGCCAGATAGATTGATTTTTCGTGGCCTCGGCCCTGTGTTGAGTAGCGTAGGCGCGCTAGGAGCTTGTTGCCTGTTGGTGTGAGAGCTAGGCGTTCTCGTTGGCTTGTGAGATGGGCGTCTATGATTTCTCTTACTGTGTTATTGACTCCTAGGGCTTAGAGCTTGAGTGTGGCTGTTCCCGGTGGTAGGCCGAGCGCTTGCTTGTATGCTTTCCGCAGAAGTATGTCTATTTGATCTTTCTCCTTGGGTGTGAGGGGAAGGTACGGGGCAGCCTAGGCGATGCGGCTGATTATCAGGGCCTGGACGAGCTGGGTCACGTCGTCTTCTTTGAGGCCGTGTTGTTTGGTGGTCATTCAGTGGCTGATCATTCGCATGACTTGGAAAGTGGTATGCTTGAGACGTTGGATGGCGTAAGCGCCTCCGCCGTCCTGTTGTATGTGGAGGCCGAGGATGCGGACGCGATTTACTGTGGGTATTTCTTTGCCGTCGACGGTGAGTGTAATGTGGGGTATTTCATTCACTTTTCTACGGGATTTCTGTCGAACGACTAATAGTTCCGACTTGTCGGGGGAGCATCGGAGACCGCTGCTTCTTGCATAATGCTAGGACGACGTCGGTCGCATGTTGGAGTGCGTCTTGTTTTTCTCCTTCAGAACCAGTGGTGGTCCAGATAGTGATATCATCGGCGTATATTGCGTGCCTGATTCCTGGTATTGCATTGAGTTTATCAGGTAGCTTCATCATAGCAATGTTGAAAAGGGTGGGTGATAAAACGGCACCTTGTGGGGTTCCTTTGTTGTGAGTAGGTATCGTCGGGGTTCTGAGTGAACCAATGCCTGCTGTGGCCGTGCGGTTGGTTAGAAAGGTGCGTACGTAGTTGTAAGTATTACGACCACAGTTGGTAAGACTTAGGTTTGTAAGGATGGTACTGTAAGCCACATTGTCGAAAGCGCCTTTAAGGTCTAGTGCTAAGATCACTCCGGTGTTGTGTGGTGAAATGTGTTCAAGGACTTGTTACTTCAGTTGAAGGAGAACGTCATGGCAGCATGTCACTGGATTCTAGGTAAGGTTCAAGTCGGTTCAGAATGACGTGGTCCAGAAGCTTACCTAGGCATGAAGTCAGTGAAATTGGTCTGAGATTTTCTAAGCTGGAGGGTTTGCCTGGCTTTGGAATGAGGATGATGTCCGCGTGCTTCCAATCCGCTGGTAGCGTACCCGCCTCCCACTGATGATTAAATAGGTCAGTAAGAGATTGAATGGTGCCGTCATCCAAATTGCGCAGGAGCTTGGTATTTATTTTGTCCTTGCCTGGGGTGGTGTTTCGTGTGAGTGCATGGATTGCTTGTTGCACCTCAGAGATGGTGATCGGCTTGTCCAGGTCGTGGTTGTCGCCTCCGCTGTACGTGGGAGGTTGTCCCTGTGTGGGTTTGAAATCTCCTATGTACCGCACCCTCAACTCTTCCAGGATGTCGTCGTCAGAACCCGGATGGTTGTGGAGGAGACATTGATTTGTTTGCTGGCTGACTGTTTTGCTTTGCGTGGGGTCAAGAAGATGGCGTAGTAGCGACCATGTTTTGGCCGTGCAAAGAGTGCCCTGCAAGTTGTTGCATAGTTGTCGCCAGTTGTGACGGGTAAGCTCCCCAGCATAAAATTCTGCGGTTGCCGTGAGTTTCGCTATACGTAGTCTCAGTTTCCGGTTATGTTTTTGGCGCTTCCATCTCCTAACAAGGCCTCGACGGGCCTCCCACAAGTGAAGAAGGTGGGGGTCTACTGCCGTAATATCTGTGGTGAGTGTGATGTGTTTTGAATGTGTTTACTGTGTTGCTGGAGCTCTCGTACCCACTGTTCGAGATCCGCAATAGCCTTCGAGGAGTCATCCGCTCGCTCTTTGCGAAAAGCTGTCCAATCTGTGAGTGTTATCTTTTTTATCGGGCGGGGTGCATGCGTAACGTACAATGTGGTTGCAAGGATGCAGCGATCACTGCCCAGGGTTTCCTCCGTGTTGTGCCAGGTGGCTTGTTGTATCCCTTTAGTGAGGGTGAGGTCAGGGCACGTATCTCTGGAGACGCTGTTTCCTAGACGTGTGGGGTATGCGGGATCTGTGAGGATGGTGAGACAGTGCTGCTGTATCATATACTGGAGTGCAGTGCCTTTTGATGTTACTGTCGTGTAGCCCCATGCCTGGTGAGCCGCGTTGAAGTCGCCTACTATAAGGAGGCTGTGGGTTTTGGCTATGGTAATCGATTTGGTGATCAAGTAGTCGAACTTGGCCTGCTTCTGCTTGGGTGGGCTGTAGATGTTCAGTATGAAAAGGCTCTTTCGGCCTCTTTGGAGGGGTAGGATCTCAATTAGGTTGTGGTCGACGTCACCACCGTCTACTGTGTGTTGTATTGTAGTGAGCATTTTAGCTGTAAGTGTGGCCATGCGGTTTCAGGCGTGGTAGTATGTGTGTTGTAGCCGGTTTGAGTTGGGTGTGTGCCTGTTTCCTGCAGTGCGATTACGCTCGGTGCCGTGTTGGCGTTAATTATGTACTGTCTCAATGATGCGTGCTTGCGTTTGTAGCTGCGACAATTCCATTGCCAGATTAAGAGTTGGTTTTCGTTGCTGTGGTTGGTTTTTCTATTCATCTTGCCTTACGGGCAGATCGGCAGGGTGTCCCTGCTCTACTTCCTGTTGTGCCATTGTTTTCACCTTATTACGTCGCTGATCTTTTGCGAGCCGTGTTTCTTCGATTGCATTTGCAAGTTGCTGGATACTTTGTTGCATAGCTAGCATCTGCTGTTGCAGTGCATCGATTTTCTCCTCGACTTGCGCGATTTCTGTCGGTTTTGCTGATTCCGCGAGAAGCATGGGTTCAGAACTCTCCGAAGATGATAGGGATGAGGGTGTGCTTATTGGTGCGGACTCCTGACTGGCGGTACGACTGGCGTATAATTCTGCAATGTGCGTGCGAAGATTTTTGTTTTCTTCGTGGAGGCGTTTGTTCTCCTCTCTGATAGCCTTTAGCTCAGCTAGAATTTGCTGTTGAATATCAGTATTGACTTTGGGGAAAGAAATGTGTGCGGTCGGTGCTGGGTGTAGATGTGGTGAGAGGGTGTTGTTTTGCGGGGCTGTGTGAGAGGGGAATAGCCGTGCTGACCAGCTCACCGTTTGTGATCCCGGCGCAGCAGGTCCGCTGGGGTTCCGGGTCGCTCCCTGTTGGTTCCGCGTACAGGAGCAAGACCTGGAGCCGGAACGCTTCCGTCGCTGGCCTGGGCGTGACCGAGACCTCGATCGTGAGTGTTCATGGCGGCTGGTCCTTTGTGATGCTAGGGGTGTGTTCTTCAGTCGATCAGGGCACTCCTTCGAAGCCGTAGGATGGGACCCCTGGCATAGGGCGCACCGGGGGTGGCAGGGGTGGTCCTGAGTGTACCAGTGTGGTACACTTACATGGAGTTTGGCTCCTTGACACCAGCCGCTTCTGGACGCTTACCTCGCCGTTGTTCGTATTTATATTAATAACTTGGTGAGCATTGATAATGACGTAAAATTTATTGTATATGCAGACGACACTACAATTCTAGTAACCGCAATAGATGCTGAACATGTCTTGATTAAAGCCAAAAACGTGCTGTTAAAATTATCCTTTTTGAGCATCGCGAACTCGTTAACAATAAATGTTAATAAAACAAAGGCTGTACTTTCTAGGCCGAAAAATTGAAACATTGATACTCGTGCCATTCTACAGCTTAATAACTCAATTTTGCCCATTGTTCCTTCTTTTAAATGTCTTGGCGTTGTATTTGAGCAACATTTGTCGTGGAATGCTCACGTGGAAATGCTAATGGGTAAGATCTCTCGGGTGACTGAAATACTATGCAAATTGCGTTTCTTCCTTCAATAAAGTATTAAACTTCTTTTGTACAAATCACTGTTCCTATCATACATAAACTATTGTAATCTCCTCTGGGGCACTGCAACGCTTTCTAATATCAATACACTGCATAAAATGCAGAAAAAGGTACGTTGTGTCCTAGACATACCTTAGTTAACGCTAACTAGTCCTCTATTTGAAAAGATGAATTTGCTATCTATGCCCAACATTTACGAAAATATGTTAATACGAATTTATACAAGTATTAAAAAAAGATACGAACACCCTACAACGTATATCTAACTTGGTCCTCATCATCATCATCCTATTCATGTTCACTGCAGGACGAAGGTCTCTCCCTGTGATATCCACTTACCCCTCTCTTGCGCTAGATGATTCCAACTAGCGCCTGCAAATTTCCTAACTTCATCACCCCACCTAGTTTTCTGCCGTCCTCGACTGCGCTTTCCGTCTCTTGGTATCCATTCTGCGACTCTAATCGTACACCGGTTATCCATCCTACGCCTTACATGGCCTACCCAGCTCCATTTCTTCCGTTTAATGTCAGCTAGAATATCGGCTATGCCCGTTTGTTCTCTGATCCACACCGCTATATTCCTGTCTCTTACCGTTAGGCCTAACATTTTCCGTTCCATCGCTTTTTGTGCGCTCCTTAACTTGTTCTCGAGCTTCTTTGTTAACCTCTAAGTTTTGGCCCCATATGTTAGCACCGGTAGAATGCAATGATTGTACACTTTTCTTTTCAATGACAGGGGTAAGCTCCCATTCATGATTTCGCCGTGCCTGCCGTATGCACTACAGCCCAATTTTATTCTCCTGTAAATTTCTTTCTCATAATCGGTGTCCCCTGTGAGTAAGTGACCTAGATATACGTATTTCTTTACAGACTCTAGAGCCTTACTGGTGATCCTGAATTCTTGTACCCTTGCGAGGCTATTGAACATTATTTTTGTCATCTGCATATTAATCTTCAAACCCGCTCTTACACTTTCTCGGTTAAGGTCCTCAATCATTTGCTGTAATTCGTCTCCATTGTTGCTGAATAGGACAATGTCGGGGACGAATTACAGCAAATGATATCTAACTTGGTACCAAAGCATAAAACGGTCAATACAAGAAGGTCGGAAATGTAGGAATTAACGTGTCTAGATCGAATTATACCTACCAATTCCTACGTTTTCGACTACCTTACCATTTAAACAAGGCAAACATAACCGAATGCTTAATTTTTTATGCTAGTATGTAAGTACAAGTGTGTATGCAAACGTTCTTTCTTTGATGCGGTGTATTTCGTATATAATAATTATTTGTTTTGCCTTGGTACTATGCGTATCAAGACATTCTGTATATGAAGCTGTATAAACTATTACATTTATTGCGTCCCATAAAGGTTTTATAAAGCTTTTGTATAAAGCTTGTGTATATAGTGTTGCATTTTTGCGACATTTCTTGATTTTTTAAAATGTATTTTGTAAGTACTAGCTGTACTTCTAAAAATTACTGAATATGCATGTCATATGCTTTACCTTATGTGCTTTACTTCCTCATGGTAATCCTGATAATGGTTTTACAGTTATTAGTGTGGACAGTCTATTTTTCTATTTTATCGTGTTAAACTGTGTTCGTTCTTTGTTGTTTTGTTGCTGCCTTTAAACCGGGGTCATCGACCACGTCAAGTCTTGCTGGATTTTTGTCCACGTTCCCCAAAATCGGTTGTGTGTTGTAATAAATTTGATTTGATTCGACCTCTTGTGTGGCGGCCGCATTTAAATGGGGGCGAATTGTAAACATGGTTGTATGGGTTGTATGTACTTAGATTTAGGTGCATGGTAAAGAACCCCAGGTGGTCAAAATTATTTCGGAGTCCTACGCTGCGTGTCTGATAATCATATGGTGGCTTCGGCACGTAAAACCTCAGAATTTATTTTTTACATATATTTTACTTTGCATATGACCCCATCTCTCGCGGAAAGGGACACGATCTCGTGACTCACTCATAAAATATCGCGCCGAGCCAGTAGATGATAATCATCACAGCTTTGGAAATGAAGTACGACCTCAGTGCTCACGCGCAAAATTTGCGTTGAAAAAGCGGCATTGTAGTTGAACGCGAACTTGAGATTTCGCTCGTAATTCCATTGTTTTGGGGTTGCAAATGTAAACCTTTTTCTGTCACCAAAGTCTCGCTATTTTACCGAGAAGCGGTTCACTTTGAACATTAATGGTGAACCACGCGCTATCGTTCCCAATTGTCAAGCATGCGTTGGCCTATTTTCTTGCAACCAAATCTCATTGCAACTTTTCAATGCAGAAAAATATTGTTTCTTTAGGTTAGCATAATATTTATGCTCAAAGCACTGTCCGACTACCGGAAACCACGCGGAACACATCTCATCAGCGTAATAACAAAAATATGTTAAAATTATGCACAAAAGTTTGTAAACATCGGCCTTTATACGCCCTCTCCCCCTCCTACCTTTTAGTTATTTAATTAGCACTCCAGCAACTTACTCGGTATACTTCCCAGCAAACTGAAATTATCATTTCCTTGTTTTAGTTTTCAAGACGTATGACCCGCTTACAGAGCAAAGTATGTTTGAAACGCTGATCTAAGAAAAGGTTGTCGCCTGTTTTTGTTAAGCGATAGCACCAATTATCATCGCTGGACGAACCTAGCCCGGGGAATGTGCACGTTACCCACAGTAGTAGCAAGCAAGCGAAGCATTACGCTGAGCCAACTAACATGCAGGGGCGAGTTGTGTCATGGTGGTAGCAATCAATTTTAATTAAAAATAATGTGCAGGTCAGCTAGCACTGCAGCACAAGAGTACGTAATTTTGTCTTGCTCACTAATTTTACCCGCCCTTGTGTGAGACGTTCCAGACCACATTTTGCTGCAGTGCCGCTAAAGCAGTGCATGCATTAACGTACCGCAGTGACCACCTAGTTTCTTGAGAATTGTATAAAACTTATTTCGTGATATGCTTAACGCGCTCGGCATCAACAAAATCGGAATGTCTGTGGCAAACGCAGCACGCGCTGAACAAACACACTATTACAGTGCAGACACCGTAGCTGAAGGCCAAATCCCCAGTGCATTGTAAAAAAAATGGTCGACAAATCGTTATTAGTGCGCCATGAAAACGGAACAGCAATGGCGAGAATCCAACGCCGCACACGCAACTATACACACTGATGAACAGCAGAGAACTTCAGGAGCAACCCACTGAGCGTGATGACGACTGCTCGGCTCAATTTCGCAGGGGATTGTGTCCTGTGACATGTCTTACATACTGGTCGAAAAACCTGCAGAATCGTTTCAAAAACTCGAGCAGAGCAGAACGGTCGACAGCTTCAGTTGCTTTCACGCATAGCGAGCGAGCACGCGCGCCCGCGGTACGGCAGCGGAGTCCTCTCATTCACGTTACACGCGAGAGTGCGCCACTCAAAGATCTCGGGGCGAATAGCAATTATAGCAGCCCCAACGAATTAGCGCTGGTGTCGTTGATGTAGGCGGGGCAACAGACAAGGGCAGGGGTTTTGGCCTGTGGCATGCATGTCATTGAGCTACCTAGCGCGATAATTACGGTAAAAAACTGCCGAAGTCCTTTGAATAAAAATGTGCAAGATGGTGTTAAATATCAGGTCGTGTCACTGCAGGAAGCCATCAAGAAAAACGAAATCGCAGCACACACCGTATCGAGATGCCATACGGTGCGAAGCTGTAACAAAACGCAGGGACACTGTTGCAAAGACTGCAGCCTATGCGTTCAAACACTAAGGGGCTCACCTGTTTCACGCAGATGCCCGCGCTCCTCACGCGAATGCTTCCACACGCCTAGATCAAGGCGCCCGAAACTCCAGCAACACAATACGACATTCCCAGTACTTGTAGCTTTTGATTTAGAAAGGGACGTTTAAGCGCGCTTCATCCGCAATCACTTCATGCGAGGCAGATGCCACGGGACGACGCTTCTAACGTCTGCCGCTAGGACCAGAATTAGCCAGCGCAGGGAAACATCCCATTGGCAGGGTCATGTTGCGTCGGAAAATACGTGAGGCCGACAAAAATTCCTCGCCTGGTGGTGGACAGCATAAAAGTAAATCAGAAACACAACAAAAGCGGCAGTGACGTCACGCACCTATCTTTTCACCCTCCTTTCCCCTGATGCCTTTTCTGTCGCGGCTTTTGACTGATGCCACTAAATAGCCTTCTTGTCGTCTGCCTCAGTCGTTCCTTGACACTCCGCAAATACGGATGGGTTAGGGGCTTCCCAATGCTGGTTTCACAGTGAAAGTGCAAATCGTCACCAAGGCCAAGGATAACGCGCACAACACCCAACAATGCCCAGGAAAGGCATGAGAGGCTGCGCCAGCTGAGCTCAGCAGCCGTCACAGACTAAACCGGTACACTTTCACGCAGGGGTTGAGGGAAAGGGAGAGCGCTTTCGTTTCTTTCACGCAACAAATGTACTTTTATTCTTGTGTTAGTTACAAAAGCACTGCAACACCAAGCACAGTTGAAACATTGTAGTTTATGTAAACTGAGATCGTATTTTCTTTTACCGTTTATATTTTGTGTAAACCGCCATTCGGCGCCAGGAAGGCATGGCGGAACTGGAAAATGAGACAAGCGGTTGCTTTCCGCGAGTTGACCGAGCCATCCGTCAAGGTCGATAACATGGGTCGCGATAACACGAGCCGCTATTCTGGACATTCCGCCATTTTCTTCGAGACGTGACGTAGGCGCGAGGCTTACAAAATGGCGCTGATGGCCCCGTTTTGCTTTCGTAACGTGACGCAAATTTGACGTTTCGCCTAAGAAACTGTAATGTAGGCATTGAACCTAGCGTTCTTGATAAAGGAAAACGGTTTTCTTCCCCAGTAAAAATAAAGCAGCTAGCTCAAAGCGTACAATTATTCCATAAAAATGGTTTCTCGCTTCCGTCGTCTACATGTGCACAAGCTGTCGTCTGCTTCATTAGATAAGATGCGTGTCCTCGGGGAATGGAATGAGTCATAGTATATTGGCGCCAACGCGCTTGCTTTCTACCTTGAGACAACATACGGTGCCTACCAGTGATGATCAGCGCACGCTCTAGGGCGCGTTATCGCTGTCTCGTGAAACGCAAGTGACTCAGCCCGACTCGTCTGGCTGAGAAGCGGCCGAACATCATCGATATAAAGTCCCTAAAAAAAACTACATCGATAGCGTTGCGCGCGCCACAGGTATTCGCTTGCGCGACGCAATACGACGCAAGCGCCGGCACTACCATCTCTTGTGCACTACGCTGCTTACTCGCACCGCGAGAGGAAACTTCAAGGCGCCGTCTTGCGTACATTTCTTTTTATAAATTAAAAAGTCACCGTTGTCATAGCTTTTTATGACGCGAACAGTCATTATTATTGATTACGATACACATACAGTAGTGAAAAGTGCAAAAAGTCGCCGACATTTTGCTACTTTCAACCAATATTATTTATAATAAACGTGTTTTTTAATAAAAATGATCGTTCAGAACACAAATGCCAACACCACCCGAGAGCGATGCAAATGCTACGAGCACGCATTGTGAACAAAATATTTTGATGGCCCCAAATGACAGAGAAAATGCGACGATACGCATGTTTCTCAACTGTCATTGCATATGGCCGCTCATTACCACAATTCGCGCGGCTCGTCGCACCACAAATTATGGCGGAAAATATCTGCAATGGCGGCCCAGCGCAACGTCACGCAACGTCAAATTGACGTTTACGAAACTGCCCTTCCCGTGACGCTCTTTACGGCATATTCCTTCAGCCAATCAACAAGCTGACATGCCGGCTATCTTGGAACGCCACCACATATTCGCGAAATTGCAGATGCATTGCACGGGCTTCTGCATGCTACCGTCCACTTTCTTTTTAAAGCACTAAAGTCGCAATATAGGTGCCAATGACCACAAAAAAGTATTAGTCGATAAAAATTGCAGCTTCACGTCACGTTTCGTCATTCTGACGAAAACGCAAAATTGCATTTTGCAAAACTTCCGTTTCCCGGCACAAATTTCAAAACACGTGACCTCTGAACAGCCAATGAGACAGCCAAGATGGCGGATAATGGCGGCCGTGCAGCCGCCATGCGTGTCCAGAATAGAGCCCACGGATTAGTTCATAGCCAGTTGCCAGCGGCAGCAGTATAAAAGCTGTGATTTGCATGGACAAAGAGCATTGCAGGAATGTGCAGTCTTATCATGGAATAAATTCTAATATATGATACTTGGCGTAAACGTTGCAACTAGAAAAAATGCATTTTTATTTCGCCCTTTATGTAAATTGCTGGCGCCATCTGTGAATCTGAGCACATAACGACATGTCGCTATGTGCCTTGCGCACGTTGCCGCGTGGTGATGGCAAAACACGGCCACCGGTATTGCGCTGAGTATTATTTACGAATTTTCTTTGCGTTTTCGCTAGTCTCATCTGGCTTCAAACTGCTAAGGTCGTTTTTTTGAGCGCGAAGGTGTATTAGGCTGGGCTTCACTGAAAATCAGTCCCATGTACGCACATCAAGCGATTCCTCGAGATGGTTGAGAAAGTTGGCAGAAAGATGTTAAAATTTGTCAAGCAATTGTGCTTTCATTAACGTATATTTGTCTTAATTAGGATGTTTAGGTATAATTTGTTTTATTGCTGATTAATTTCATAGAAAAAGTTATGCCCGACAGTCTGGACAGCTATAAGGGTAGTAAAGATGGTACAGTGTTCCTGGAGCGTTACTGGCGTTTTTCGAACGGTGACCTACGAAGCTGTCACCACTCGGGTGGCGCCGCGGCCAGGCCTCGGAAACTCCGCTGGTTTTTTGTCCACGCGAATTGCAGCGCCATCCATGAGATGGATGCGAAACCAAAATCACTTTTCCTTTTTTTTTCTTGTCAACCCTCTCTCAACTTTGTCGTTTCTCTGTCGACTTCAACTATCGGCGGCGCGGCTGGCGCGGCCGCGCTCGTCATCGGCCGTGTTGATAACGGTCAAAACGGCAGAATTTTTTTTCCCGGCATTATGCGGTCAGTTTTTCGCCTTCCGTGCTAGCAGTGTGGTCCGTGCGGTAACCTACCGTTGCACGTTTGTCGGCTTTCCCCCGCAATGTCTCGCAGCTGTCGCTGTTCGTGTGTGGTTCAGTGGTGTGCGAACACATCAAGACGAAGTGAGCCATGCGACGTGAAACTTTACCGCATCCCTAAAGACAACAGGTGAGCACTGTGCAGTTTACTTCCCGGTTTTTATTTGTGATAGTAATTGTGCGCAGTCGTACATGCATGCTGTCCGGTGGTGAGGCAGCAGCTAGCTGATTTGAAAACACCACAGCGATGCAGTAAATCGTTATGTCAACAAGCAGCGAACATAAAGCTCCTTATAAAAATAGTACCACCTGTGCGTATCGCAAGGAACACGTGTGTAGGTGTGCACTTTGCACTTATTTCTAGCTAATTGGTCGCCGTCGTTTAAAAGTGCGTTTCTGAGAATTAAGGTTGACATATCACGGACTAGTACTCGGCCGCGCCGCGAAACGAGCTCAGTTTTGTATGTTCCAACTGCGATGTTGTAATTTATGATCTTCACTATTCTTCAGGATGGAAGCGTTTTTAACCTACGCAGGAAGGATGGGCCTAATGGGTTTGCCCATAGACAAGGTCAACAACCGCAGAATATGCTCGGCGCACTTCACGGAGGTCGATTTTATGGACCGTGCGAGAAGCAGGCCGTGAGAAGCTATGCTGCTCATTGGCCATTAGATCAATTACAATAAATGTTTTTTTCACGTGCGTAGATGAAACACCATCCGTGTTTTGTTGCATTCTATAGTGTGTTGCATTGTCTGCTCCAATTCTGGTTTTCACAAACGAACACAATAAAGTGAGTCCAAAGAACTGTTGTGTTGAAAGCGGAATTATTTTTAATACAATTTGGGCAGATGCTTGCTTGATTGTAAGAATGAACGCGACTGTGTGCATGAAAACACAAAAAGAATGCACTGCGCACAAGCACAAATGCACGAATGACACGGCTGGACTGGAGAGGAGCGCGGAGCGCGCGCTTCGGTCCGGCGGTGCGTCTGATAACGCTCGACAAAAAAAAAAAAAAAGAAAAGCGCGCCGTGGACAGCTAAAGAAATAAAAAGAGCATTGCGCGAGGCATGAGGGGAGGATGAGGTGAGGCATGGGAGAGAGATATGAAAGTCAAGAGGAAAAGGAGAAACGAGCGGCACAACGTTATCATAAAAAAAAGGAAGGAGAAAAGTGCTATAGCGAAAGAGGGAAGGTAAACAAAATCGCGCCGCTTTTCTTTTTTTAACACGAAAGTGTTTTATGCCGGGGTCCACCAAGTCTTCACTGACGTATTTCCGTCACGGAAATACGTCACACGAACATACACGAACATAATACAAAGAAAGAAACCAGAAGAAAAAGTTCCACAAACATGCAAAATTTGGAAATCGAACCCACGACCCTCTCGGTTCGCGACGATAGATCGCCGAGCGTTTAACCCATTGCGCCACAAACGCATTTGCAGAGAGCTACACAGACGCGCCTTATATATCTAACACTCCTCCGTGTACCTGCGCTCTTGCTCGGGGCGGTGCCGCCGCCTACGAGCAGAAAAGAGAAGTACTGCATTATGACACTAACGCGCACCGACAGTGAACGCTTCGGTGGTCTCAGCACTACGACGCCTCGATGCCAGCATTCGAAGGGACGCTGGCATCAAGAAGCACTACCAACGCCACCTAGGTGGCGTTCACCGTACTCAGCACAGCGGAGCGCGGCCTCCGCAATTAGCTCTGAAAATGTTTCTGAAGTTGATCGCGGAGGCTGCAATTACGACGCGCTGTACACGCTGATTTGACTCGGTGACGATTCAGTTACGTGCTTTGTCTTGCGCGTTGTATTAGTGTGTCAGTTACGTGCTTCGTCTTTCGCGTTGTGCTAGCGTGTGCAGCGTAGTGCAGCTTCCATATGCACGACGGTTGCTCATGGTCATCGACGTTGGTAGTCGTGATGGAGGAGACGTGCCACCAGGCGTCAGCGTGGGTGCATCAACGCCTAAGGGCGCTTTAGCCACAAAACACCAATAGCCATTATATATCAATGTGCAATAAACATTACACTACTTCTGTGAAGACACGTTTCACTTTCGTGTTCTATACCGATTCCTATATAAGAGGGATCAACCACATTTTTTTTTCTCTCTTTTTCGCCACCGTAGTACCGTCATCCATCCGCTAAGGCCTAACTGAAGTGCGCCTTGGCGCTAGCGTCGACTGAGCGTCTGCTATTGGAGAACCAATGGGAGGTATAGGAAGATCACCCCGCTGCCGCGGCGTCGCAGGCTGCTTTTGCGCATCTGATAACCGGCTCACCTTTGAACATGATGTGTATGAGCGCGCGAGGCCAGCTGAGCTGTGCAGTTTCCTCACACACACACGCTCATCGCCGTGTCGGATATACATTTGACGCGTGGTTTATGCTGCGCAGTAGCACACGCCTCGTGTGCTTGCTATCGCTGCCATTTCTTCGCCCTTCGAGCTTGACTGCAATTATCAAAAAAAGGACTGTGCACATCTCCGGATTTGTATTTCTAAATGTGCAACAAAGCTGCCACTGTTTCTTAGAATGCATTTTTTCCTTTCGTGATAACACTAATTCCGATAAAAGAGGCATCAACTATTTTTTTGTTATTTCGTAGAGCAGCGTGCTTATTAGCCACCTCATGGCCTGGCCATCTTCATTACCATGGCTCTTCGCCATGTGATGAGACGCTCTAGTATAGCAGTGTATGTCTAAGCTTTCACAATATTGGCCAACGTGACGCTGGCGTTGTACTAGAGGGCTGAAACTTGCTATACCGTGGCTTTGCACGTCTTCATAGCCCTGGTCGTCAGGGAAGGACGCAACGGTAATGCTGCGTCCTTCCCTGGCGGTTCCCAGGGAAATATGTCCCGCTGGTGACGTCAGCTCATTTATTTCAGGTATAACGAGAGGGTACGGCACCGGCCGCCCCAGGTAACGAGCGCGCCCACCCGCGCGCGGCTCACCAGGCAAACGGTGGCTCCGTCGCAAGTTTGCACGAATAGTAATTATACAGGCCAAATCAAGATTGAATCAAATTGAATTGGCTATCGGATACATACTTTTTCAATAGTTGTCGAATAATGAACAACTAAACCGAGAAAGTGTGAGAGTGGAGTTGAAACTTAATATCCAAAATACAAACAATGTTCATCAGCCTGGCAAATGAAGAAGAATTCTGGATCGCCAGTCAGTCTCTGGAGTAAGTACGCCTGCCTGGCTCAGTTACTCACACGGGACCCTGTTCATGAGAAGGAAATTTACAGAAGAATAAAAGTGCATTGCAATGAATAAGGCAGGCATTGCCAAAGCTTACCACTGTCGTTGAAACTAAAAGTGTGCAATCATTGCATTCTACCGGCGCTAACATATAAGGTAGGAACTAGGAGGTTAACAAAGAAGCTCGAGAAGAAGTTAGAGACCCCTCGAAGAGCAATTGAACGAGAAAAAAATGTTAGGCCTAGCGTTAAGAGACAGGAACCAAGCGGCGGGAATCAGAGCAAACGGGGATGGTCGATATTCTAGTTCACATTAAGAGAAAAAAATTGAGCTGGGCAGGCCATGTAATGCGTAGGATGGATAACCGCTGGAACATTTGAGTTACAGAATGGGTGCCAAGGGAACGGAAGCGCAGTCGAGGACGACAGAAAACTAGGTGGGGTGATAACATTAGCGAATTTGTAGGGGCAAGTTCGAATCAGCTAGCGCAAGAGAGGAGTAACTGGTAATTGCAGGGAGGAGACCTTCGTCTTGCAGTGGACATAAAAAAATAGGCTGCTGCTGATGATGATAATCAACAGCCAATATTTTAAACTATGTTCACATTCTAGTATTAAAATTAGCAAGTTCCTCTTATTACATTGCCGTTATGAGGCGTTTCGAAAAAAAAGTGCCCTGAATGAGCTTTCGTAACAAATTAGTAGTTTCTTATGGCAGCAACGTAGGAAATAAGGTATCGTCTTTTTCGTACGTGCGTCCTCAACCTACAAGTTCCGAGATATGTATATAGAAGGACGGAGAATAAAGAGAGCCGAGACGCCCAGTTTTTATTATTCATATTATAAGAAGCCAAAAAGACACCACGGACAACATAGGGGAAATAACTTGTACTTACTAATTGAAGTAAAGAAATGATAGAATACTGGGAATGAAAATTGAATATATATATATATGAGCTACGGTAGCTGAATTGGTGATAGCAGCGCACGCGTAATGTGAAGACCAGTTGGTGTCCCACCGGCGGCCTCTTGTTTTTTTCGTTTCAGTTTAATTTTACCTTATAATTTCTACATTTCAATTCGCATACAAGTAATTAGCCTTATGCTTTCCTTGTTCTCATTAATTGTTGGCGTTGTGTGCTAGTGACGGACCAGACAACTGTCAGTTGCACTATATACCGGGTGCTCAAAATGAAAAGTTATAAGGAATTTTTAAAAATCGCATGTCGCAGGTAGCATAATGCTTATCTTTGAGCTGGGTTATTCGAAGAGGTGGACATTAGTAGCATTATAAATCGACACACATATTCAACTAATTAACAAAAATTGAGTAATGAACTATTTTGTTAATTACTTCACGACGGATATTGCAATTTAGGAATTATAACCGGTGAACATACAAGACACATCCACTTGAAATGAATTTCCAGGATGACACCAGTTTCGAGACATTATTTCTAAAAATGTGGGACGCAATACAAGGGCGTTCCAGTTACGTTTGTGCTTCTATGTATGAAACAGCATTTTGGTAAAAAAGTAAGTGGAACAACAGTGTATTTTTACAGTGAGTTCGATGGCGCATATCTCCAAACTGCTGTTATTCTGGAAATTCATTCCAAGTGGGTGCGCGTGACTAGCTTAGCGGCTAGAATTCATAAATTGCAATGAGTGTCGTAAAGTAATATCTACACAGAACTTAAAAATGACTATCTTGTATATACACAGTGTCCCAACTATGATGCACCAAGATTTCAAAATATGCAAATACCCCGTAGCTAGACAAAACCAAGGTAATGTTGTTTACCGTCGCTTGGAGATGCTCATATTATATTGTGCATTCTGCCTAATTACCTAATTTGTCTTAATTAATCAATCAATTTCTCAAATATACTAAGATTAAAAATGTCAATGAGCAAATTATGGAGCAACTTGAGAAACTTCCGGTACAGCTTTCTGTAGCTCAATACGTGCTACATCAAAGTGTTTTTCGATTGTGAAAGAAGCCCGCGAATACACGCCAAGTGCCTCGAGCGGCCAGACGCGCGGCAATTTTGCGTGTATTCGAGGACTTCTTTCACGCTCGGAAAAACACTTTTATGCAGCAAGTATTGAGCAACAGAAATCTATACACATAGAAACAGAAATATACACATATAGTGCAACTGACAGTTGTCTGCTCCGGACCACCATCATCTGCAATTAGCTCCTCGATGAGGGATGACGCTTGTCGATTGAGCTCCTGAACAACACTCTGCAAAGTGGTGAACGTGGTTTAAATCATGTATCCGAGACTCAAAAAGTGTAGTGGTAACGCATGTCTCGCGCATTTAGCGCTAAATGGCTTAGAATTTTTTTAGAGAAAGCGTCGAAGGTAATCAGGAAGACTAAGGAAAGTTCTGCAGTTTGACTTCCTTATTTCCATTACCCAGGCGGTTTCACACGCCTTGCACGACGAGATAGCAGGCATTGCTTTCTGTGCGTGCGCACATGATAAGAGCTAGGGAAAGCAAGGATCATCTGTTTCAGCCACTCCGTGGCTGAAACATTGTACGTGACGCAACGCTTCAATGCCGATGTTGCTGCAACAGCCCGTCACGTTGAATTATTTGGTACCGCGGCGTTATCTTATGTTCATGCTGCTTGTCCTCCTCTATCTCTCGCGTCAAATATTGCCGGCCTCTACGCCGGCACTCAATGTCTATCTGTTCTCAGCGGCAGAGAAGAACGACCACAACAGCAAACTCGGTCCCGAAGACAGGAGTGGCGGTCGACAATGAAGGCTCGAATCGAGGATGGCATCGTATATTCGCCCTATCCTGAAGTTGAAATTTTCAATTGTTCGTTCTTCGAAGCAACAAAGAAGGCGTGTCTCACGGATCCCGACAAGCCTGCTTTGGTAAGCGGTCTTCTTTGCCACTTTTATAGAAGTGCACATTTGCATAACTTATATCTGGCCTTACTCTTTGTCCTAAATTATAGTACGTTTGCCTAAATAATTGTATTTTGCCATATAAAATGAAATTATGCGTTATAAAGCATAATGCTGCTTATTGTGTTCACCAAAAGCCAAGGGCATGTAACTGCAACGTAAGGTGCCGTAAAGTCACAAGTTAGCCACCTGTCACTGAGTTATTGGTTACGCTAGCTGCAGAGTCAAATAGCTCTTCTGCAATTAAACGTTAACCTACGTGAAAGCTAACCGTGAAACGAGTGCCATCACTATACACGGACTGATGGCGACTCTGTTTTCAAGTTCAGGAACAATCTCCCGGTGTGCATATAGTGTTCGGAGTTGTTGAGCTGGGGCCACCTTATTGCTTAACAAATAAATGTGACCATTACTGCGAAAACAAGCTGAAATCGAACGACATTTTTAGTTTGTCTGAAATTTGTCTGCGCGAAAAGAACCTAAATAAAATGAAATATTTAAATATTATTTTACTGGTGACAAGCTTATAGTTTCCGACGAAGATAGAGGCGGATCGGGTGTCAGCCATGTAGTTCTCTTTTTAATGTTCAGCGATGAATACATAGTATATACGGGCCCATTTTTATCGCTGCATCATTTCTTACCAAATGATTACCGTATAGAGAAGCGATTGCAAAAATGCAAAAGAAAACCCAGCCGCCGCTGTGAAACGATGCGCTCCCACACTATACCACATGCCGTGCGTTATAGGTCGTTCTTTATTTTTCTTTTGTGCGTAGAAAGCGTATCGCGTATACTGCAGTTAGTTAGCATCAACATAAACATTCGTCTCGCGAATTTCTGAACACATCTTGTCGAATGAGAATAGCTTTCATAAAGAAATATGCTGCTCACAGGCGAAACATTCAACAATTGCTTCAAACCATTTCGCAGTGCGAAATGCGCAGTGCGCAGTGCGAAATGTACCATTTCGCACTGCGCTTAAAGCTTTTTATTCGTCAGCAAGTATACAGGGTGTTTCACTTAACTTGGGCAGAAACTTTAAAAATATGCCAATGCTATGTAGCTGGACAGAACCAAGCTAATGTTGTTTTCCGTCGCTTGGAGATACTCCGATTATTTATGGTATTCCCCCTAATCAGGTAATTAGTTTTAATTAATTAGTCAACTTCTCAAATATTATAATTAGTTTAACAGTGCCAATGACCAAATTTTATAGCAACATATGAAAATCCCGATACAGCTTTGTGTTTCTCAATACGTGCTATAGAAAATTGTTTTTCCTCGCGTAAAAGAGTATGCTGTAGAAAGATAGCGTGCTTCATGGGAAGCATGCTGTATTGCGGCCTGCACCCAAGAAAATTACTCAAGAAGCTGTAATGTCACAGACGCGAAAAAATGGCTGGGACATGCTGCAAGAGCGACATTTAGTAAATCATAGAGTGAAACTGTGCCATGATATATTTCATTCAATAACAGGTATAGATCGCATGCCCGACTACATGTCTAGAAGATCACGAACTTATTGTGAAATAAGCTTTATGTAAAACTAACGTGTTTAGTAAGCCTTTTTTCCCTAATAGTACTCGAGCCTGGAATCGGTTACCAAGTGATATTGTCACCATAGCTTCAAATGGTATGTTCGTACAGTCGCTTCATGATGTAATAATATAGACATGAACATGGTGTGGTGTTTTTTCCTATACTGCCTGTATTATGTTTATCTTCTTCATTTTTTATGTAATCCCCCTTCCCCCCACTGTAACAACTATTGAACGCGCTACACGAGGCAAATGAGTAGTTCCAGAAAGTGTGTTGTGCTATAAGAACAATGTTTACTTCTTTTTTTTTTTTTACTAAGAGGGAGCGCTAGCTCGGGAGTTCGCATCTACTCGTCAATAGCGTACATGGGCAATGAGAACTTGTTTTTCTGGGCATCCCATGTACCAAAGTTATTGAAGATTGTTTTGCAATTAAAAGAAAGATTTCACATCTGGTAACGGTAGGCGGGAAATGTTTACTTACGCAGTCAACTATTGTAAGTAAAATTGTTCGAAATACGAAAATATAAACGAAACGCAAACATCCGGTTCTGAAACTTTACTTTAGTAATAAAACAAGACATTACATAGCGTGAAACTGCGTCTATTTAAATATAGCACGAGTAAAATTATGTATAACACGTTGCTCGGTAGTTTACCACTAACTTACAATGAGAACCCTTCCAAAGCCTCTGAAAGTTGGCACACCCTGGGACACCGTGCACTGCATGAATTTTTCGCAACCTGCAAACTTTCATATCAAGTGCGTCCGCTCTAGATGGTCTGATAAATTTTGCAGAACGGGGATTTATCTTCGTTGCGCAAACTTACAAATTTGTAAACTTACTGTTTGAATTGTTGGCAAGCTGGCTGATTTTGGACATTTTTCTCAGATATGTGAGGATAAAAAATCAAGATCTTGCTGATTAAATTTTTTACAATATCGAAATTGGAGTTGGCCTCGCGCAAAACCTTCTTATGACACCAGGAAAGGTCCTACACACAGGCCAGGTTAGCCGCGGTATATAGGCAGTGGCGATAGCTTCCTGTTGCTGTATGCGACGTCCCGGTGTCCATCCTGGCCGCGGCGGTTGCACTTCTATGACGGCGAAACGTAAAAATAATAGCAACGCTCACAACAGAACTCCGACTAAAAAGCTATTGCCGGAGGGCGTAGTTGTCGCGGCTTCCACACGAAAGCCTTTTTCCCTGTGAACAAGCCTTCAGTGTGGGAGCCAAGACATCAACCCCCTTCAACAACAATAGTTTGGTCGGCGTTCGGTTTTTTGCGTTTTTAATATGAATCTGCTTCCCGAGCAGATGACATGCCGCGCAGTTATTGGTATCAGATGCAAAACTGATTGCGCAGTTATTTTTAGGCGCATGTTATCGAACTCCAGGTGGCCAAATAATTGCGGAGTCCCCCACTAAGGTGTACCTCTTACGTCAGTCGTTATCCTGAAAGATTCTGCGTAAACTGTGTCTCGAATGACTGAAAAAAAATTGAAAGTTATGCTCATGAAAAATATTTATGAACTTCTATCTTACATTTAGGTTAATGCATTGAAGCTCTCAAGTATCGCATTTCTTGAAGTATGGAAGATAATCTGCATTTCCCACTTGCCTCGCAGATTGACGATTCCGTAACACTCACTAAAAGTGAGTTTGTCGCTCGGCTAAGGCGTTATGCTGCGGGTTTGCAACGACATGGCGTCCGGCCGGGTGATCGCATCTGCGTCCACGTGGGCAACAGTGTTGACAACTTCGTAGCCATGTGCAGCTGCTTAGTGGCTGGGGCAAGCATCGTCCTCGCCAAGCCATCGCTCACCGAGAGTAGGTTGCGGTTGTATCTTGCTCACTCTTTTTTAGCTTTGAAAAGGATGTTGATCGAATTGTGAAATACGTATTTAGAGCCGGTCTCTACCTCAATATGGTTTGATAGATGAGTTGTTATTCCACTCGTCAGGCGAGCACCATGAAACATTACTTGATGCAAAGGGAAGGATGACGAACGCAGCGCTGGTGGATGATGCGCAACCAGATTATATGGTTGATGAGCACCCAGAAACTTTATCTACGAATATCCTCTACCTAGAGTGATTTGTCAGTGTCTTGTTGCCTGATATTTCGCATTTATATATATATATATATATATATATATATATATATATATATATATATATATATATATATATATATATTGCTACACGCGTGTGGTATTTGATTGTTTGACCGAGGCGCGCGGGCGCCATCACTCGAGAAAAGAACAGGAAGAACGAGCTGGGCTCGCGCTGTGAACCTAACCGGTCAGCGCTGCAACTGCTAAATACAACCTGTAAATAGTTGCCCGTCCTACTGACTGGTTCTTCGCGTAACATCGCGGTGGAGGTGGAACGTTCCCCGTCCTCGCCACGGAGCTCCGAAGCGGCCACACCGTCGTCTTCTCAGCCATGGCTTCCGATGGAAACACCCCGTCGCCACCTACACCTGCGGCGCCTACCACAACGTACGTTACGCTTCCTAGTCTCCGTGATCCTGGGACATTCTCCGCCCAAAATGGCGTTGACGTCGACGACTGGCTCAGCATGTATGAGCGTGTTAGCCGAAGCCACCACTGGGACCCTACCATCATGCTTGCCAATGTTATATATTATCTGGACGGGACACCGCTTGTCTGGTTTCGCACCCATGAGGTTGAGATATCCAGCTGGGACACTTTCAAAGAGAGGCTTCGCGACCTCTTTGGCAACCCATCAGGTCGCCAACAGGCTGCGCGAAAGGTGCTTGCTACCCGTTACCAGTCGTCGACAGAATCGTATGTCGCCCACATACAGGAAGTGCTCGCGCTTTGCCGGAAAGTCGACGAGCACATGAACGAGGTTGATAAGGTGGGCCATATCCTAAAAGACATCGCGGACGACGCCTTAAATTTGCTCGTCTATAACGACGTCTCTACTGTCGACGCCATCGTCAAAGAATGCCGCCGCTTCGAGGTAGCCAAAAGCCGCCGCGTCGTCCCACAGTTTTCCCGGCTCCCAAACACCCCTGCCACGTCCTCTTGCTCCGCTCTTCCTGCCACACGACCTTTTCAAGAGAACGTCACAAACCCCCCCTTCATCCACGACCCCTCGACGGTACCTTTGACCCAGCGGCCCCTACTATTTCCGTCATACAAGCAGTTGTGCGGCAAGAAATTGCAAACCTTGGCATCCCTACCGCCTGCTCTGTCTCCCGACCTGATTCGGCATCCATTCCCATGGCCACATCCTTCAACGACCAGTATTTCGCTCCCCGACAACGCAATCCTGCTGAATGGCGTACCCCCGACGACAAACCGATCTGCTTCCGCTGCCACCGAGTTGGTCACGTATCCCGCCACTGCCGCAGCACCTGGATGCCGCCGTACTGGAGCTCATTCCCTGCTCCTCGCCCATACGCCGACGCTCGCCGTTACTCGCCTCGCCGTCCGTACTCTACTTCTGATGCCCCTAACAGCCGTTCCTCCGGGCGATCGCCGTCGCCTCAACGGCGTCGCTCCCCGTCGCCCCAACCTCGCCGCTTTTCCTCGCCAAACCGCCGGACGGAAAACTAGGCCATGCAGCTCTTGGAGGTAGTGCTGCTTCCCGTCCGTCCTGTACAATTCCTCCGCTGACGCTCCTCACGAACGCGAACCTAATTGACGTAGACGTGGATGGTGTTCCATTCAAGGCATTGGTTGATATTGGAGCCCAAGTGCCCATAATGAGCGCTAATCTTTGTCGTCGCCTCAAAAAAGTTCTTACGCCTGCCATCACTCGGGCCGTACGCGTCGCCAATGGCGCCACTGTTGCCGTCAGTGGTATGTGCACTGCGCGCGTAGGAATTGCTGGCCGCCACGTTCCAGTCCTGTTCACCGTGCTGACCAGTTGCCCTCACGACCTCATCTTCGGGCTCGACTTTCTGACGACGCAGTCTGCCCTCATCGACTGTTCCACCGGTACGCTGTGCCTCGAGCTTCTTGTTTCCGACGTTCGCCCCGAAAAACCGAACACCCTCTGCACTACAGCGTTTGTTCGGTTACCTCCAAAAGCCCTAACCTTCGTCGAATTGGCCTCAACGGCAACCGTGCCTGATGGCGACTTATGTCGTTGCACCTATTCGTGACGTCCTCCTGGCGCGCGACGTCTCTGTGCCCCACTCCATCGTTACCCTTGCTGCTAATCGGATGTGTCTCCCCGTCATCAATTTTGGCTTGACGAAGCAAGTGTTACCTGAAGGCATAGTGGTGGCCACGCTCCGGTCTGTGACAGACGACCACGTCACTGCTTTTGCAGCCGACGCGTCTCCAGATCCTCCTGATTACCCACAGGATGCCTTGAACCTCGAGGGCCCATTACGTCCCATGGTCGCTCCGGACCTCGCCCCTGACCAAGCAGCCGCCCTATATCGCCTTTTGTTGTCCTACCACGACATATTTGACACTGAAAATCGCCCACTTGGTCAGACGTCCCTAGTTCAGCATCGGATAAACACTGGTGATGCTTTTCCCATTCACCGCCGACCGTATCGTGTGTCCACGGCAGAGCGGCAAGTTATTCAGCAGGAAGTAAACAAGATGCTCGCCAAAGGCATTGTTGAGCCCTCGTCGAGTCCTTGGGCGTCGCCGGTCGTGCTAGTCAAAAAGAAAGATGGCACGTGGCGTTCTGCGTTGATTACCGCCACCTAAACCGAATCACTAAGAAGGACGTTTACCCTTTACCACGAATTGACGACCCTCTTGATTGTCTTCACGGTGCCAAATACTTTTCGTCCATTGACCTTCGATCTGGTTATTGGCAGATTTCCGTCGATGAGCGAGATCAAGAAAAGACCGCTTTCGTCACTCCAGATGGCGTCTACCAATTTAAGGTTATGCCGTTCGGTTTATGCAATGCCCCCGCCACGTTCGAACGCATGATGGACTCTCTGCTTCAAGGTTTCAAATGATCAACTTGCCTTTGTTACCTCGACGACGTCCTTGTGTTTTATCCTACGTTTGAGACGCACCTTGAGCGCGTTGCAGCCATCCTTGACGTCTTCCGCAAGGCTGGGCTCCAATTAAACTCATCGAAGTGCCACTTCGGGCGCCGACAGATTACAGTGCTCGGCCATCTCGTCGATGCTTCCGGAGTACAACCCGACCCGGAGAAGGTTCGAACAGTAACGGCTTTCCCTGTTCCTCAGTCTGTCAAAGACGTCCGGAGTTTTGTGGGGCTCTGTTCTTATTTCAGACGGTTCGTGAAAGATTTCGCAGCAATCGCTCAACCACTCACAGAACTTATGAAGAAAGACGTGCCTTTTACGTGGGGTTCCCCTCAGGCTGCCCCATTTTCACGCCTTATCACGATTCTGACTAATCCACCGATCTTGGCCCACTTTGACCCGTCCGCACCAACAGAGGTCCGAACCGATGCCAGTGGTTATGGGATCGGCGCCGTCTTAGCGCAACGCCAACACGGACACGACCGCGTATAGCCTACGCTAGCCGACTCCTGACAACTGCAGAGCGCAACTATTCGATTACCGAGCGCGAATGTCTTGCTCTCGTCTGGGCTGTTTCAACGTTCCGCCCATATTTATATGGCAAGCCCTTCTTAGTAATCACAGACCATCATGCGCTGTGTTGGCTTTCGTCGCTGAAGGATCCTACTGGCCGGCTCGGTCGTTGGGCTCTCCGACTACAAGAGTATCCCTACACAGTGACGTACAAGTCGGGACGCCAACACCAGGACGCAGATTGCCTCTCTCGCTACCCAGTCGAAGACCCGACCTCTACGTCTGAGCCTGACACTGACGCCTGCGTTCTCTCTGTTTTTCCACTGGTCCATGTCGCCGACGAGCAGCGCCGTGACCCGTCCTTGCGTGTCATCATTGACCGCCTGGAATCTCCACTTGCCGACAGTTCCCTTCGCTTATTCACACTTCAAGATGGCGTACTCTACCGCCACAACGTTCACCCCGACGGCCCAGCATTACTCCTTGTGATCCCTAAACACCTTCGCTCGGCTGTTCTCCACGAACTTCACGACCTCCCCACTGCCGGTCACCTCGGTGTGTCACGTACCTACGACCGGATCCGCCGACGCTTCTTTTGGCCTGGGCTTGCTCGCTCCGTTCGAAGATACGTAGCTGCGTGTGATAAATGCCAGCGACGCAAGACACCATCGACGCTACCTGCTGGGTACCTACAACCAATCGACATTACCACGGAGACATTCTTTCGGGTTGGTTTAGATTTACTTGGTCCCTTTCCTCTTTCTACCTCTGGGAACAGGTGGATCGCTGTGGCCACAGATTACGCCACGCGCTACGCCATCACCCGAGCGCTCCCTACAAGCTGCGCCACAGATGTTGCCGATTTTCTTTTACGCGACGTGATTTTATTACATGGAGCTCCGCGACAGCTTCTCACAGACCGTGGCCGGACATTCCTGTCAAAAGTTATCGCTGACATCCTGCAGTCCTGTGCCACGAGGCACAAGCTATCCACGTCATACCATCCGCAAACTAATGGCCTCACGGAGCGTCTTAATCGCACTCTCACAGACATGCTCGCGAAGTATGTCTCTTCAGACCATACAGGACTGGGACCTCACTCTGCCGTTTGTCACCTTTGCCTATAATTCCTCGCGCCACGACACAGCCGGCTATTCCCCATTTTTCCTCCTGTTCGGCCGAGAACCAGCACTGCCCCTCGACACAACTCTCCCTGTCCACGCGGCACCCACCAGTGAATATGCACTTGATGCCGTCGCCCGCGCTGCTCACGCAAGGGAAATTGCCCGTGACCACCTTCTGAACTCCCAAGATAGTCAAAGGCGTTTGTACGACCAGCGACACCGAGACGTGCACTTCCCGCCTGGTTCTTTGGTGCTTCTATGGTCCCCGTCGCGTCAGGTCGGCCTGTCAGAAAAACTGCTGTCGCGTTACCCAGGCCCCTACCGAGTGCTTCGTGCCGTGACTCCCGTCACATACGAGATCGCCCCTGACGCCCCATCTGCTTCCCAGTTCAGCGATATCGTGCACGTTACACGACCGAAGCAGTATCACTCTCCCAGTGATGACATTTAGACGCTCCGGGACGTCGCTTCTGCCGCCGGGGGATTATGCTACACGTGTGTGGTATTTGATTGTTTGACCGAGGCGCGCGGGCGCCATCACTCGAGAAAAGAAGAGGAAGAACCAGCTGGGCTCGCGCTGTGAACCTAACTGGTCAGCGCTGCAACCGCTGTTGTAAATACAACCTGTAAATAGTTGCCCGTCTTACTGACTCGTTCTTCGCGTAACAATATATTTCTATCACGTGTTCATAGTGAAATCGTTTTGCGTGCACAATCGACACGGACACAGTGAAGGGGGGACAAACGAGCGCTTACTCACAACTGTTAATTTTCGGAAAGATACAAAGCATATATACCCCAGCTATCTGCACTGAGCATGTGCAACAAGAGTCGTCAGTATAAACAGAAAAGATTAAAAAGGTTTACCCAGTTTTCAAAAATGTAAATTCTTTGTCAGAAATTGCAACCGATGGTTGACTTATGCATTTTCAGCACACTTCTTGATATGGAACGCTTCTGTTATTTCACGTGTTAGTTTGTTTTTATCTGAAAACAAAATCACAGTGTCAATAAATACCGGATCACAATGACATAGATTACAGTGGTTTGATAAATGTGAACGATTTTCTTTACCGAGAAAACGTTCATGTTTTTTTAAACGGGTGTTTATACAGCGACCGGTTGGTCCTATGTACATCTGGCCACAGGCCAACGGAAGTGGGTCATCATCATCCGCAGCAGCAGCAGCCTATATTTTATGTCCACTGCAGGACCAAGGCCTCTCCCTGCGATTTCCAATTACCCCTGTCTTGCGCTAGCGTATTCCAACTTGCGCCTGCAAATTTCCTAACTTCATCACCCCACCTGGTTTTCTGCCGACCTCGACTGCGCTTCCCTTCTCTTGGTATCCATTCTGTAACCCTAATGGCACACCGGTTATCCATCCTACGCATTACATGGCCTGCCCAGCTCAATTTCTTCCGCTTAATGTCAACTAGAATATCGGCTATCCCTGTTTGTTCTCTGATCCAAACCGCTCTCTTCCTGTCTCTTAGCGTTAGTCCTAAGATTTTTCGTTCCATCGCTCTTTGTACGGTCCTTAAGTTGTTCTCGAGCTTCTTTGTTAACCTCAAGGTTTCTGCCCCATATGTTGGTACCGGTAGAATGCAATTATTGTACACTTTTCTTTTCAGCGACAGTGGTAAGCTCCCAGTCAGGATTTGGCAATGTCTGCGGTATGCACTCCAACCCAATTTTATTCTTCTGTAAATTTCTAATTCTAAATTTCGAAAATTTTCTAAAGCGGCCCGAAGGCCGCTTTAGAAAATTTAGAAAAATCTTGTTACCACCGAATAAAAGATAGCTTTGCCAATCAGGTAACAAGGCAAGCTTCAGCGGGATTCCCGGAACACTATATAGTCAGAGCGGCCGCAAAAGTAGTTAAAATAGTAAAGGGTGTACAACCCACCGATCCAAGGAACAGGTTTAGCACAAACCGAAAGCGTCTTGCAGTTGTACCTTACGTTCATTATTTTTCCCATGGGCTAAAGAGTGTAGCCAGCCGGTATGTTGTTGAAGTGGTTTTCAGTGCATCTAACAAGGTGCAAAAACTGTGCCAAGCTATTTCAAAAAAGTTTGATAATAAGGTAAACAAATGCAGCTGCGGTCTTAAAGAAGATAAAAAATTCACAAAATGCAGAATAGGTGCTGTGTACCGGCTTCCGTTGACCTCTCGCCAGATGTACATAGGACAAACCGGTCGGTGCATAAACACCCGTCTAAATGAACATGAACGTTCTCTCGGTAAAGAAAATCATTCACATTTATCAAACCACTGTAATCTATGTCATTGTGATCCGGTATTTATTGACACTGACATTTTGTTTTCAGATAAAAACAAACTAACACGTGAAATAACAGAAGCGTTCCATATCAAGAAGTGTGCTGAAAAATGGATGTCAACCATCGGTTGCAATTTCTGACAAAGAATTAACATTTTTGAATACTTGGTAAATCTTTTTATTCTTTTCTGTTTATGCTGACGACTCGTGTTGCACATGCTCAGTGCAGATAGCTGGCGTATATATATTTTGTATCTTTCCGAAAATAAACAATTGTGAGTAAGCGCTCGTGTGTCCCCCCTTCACTGCGTCCGCGTCGATTGTGCGCGCAAAAGATTTCACTATGAATTCGTACCAACTCGCCCAACTATCAGTTCTGCTGCAGTTCATTTCTGTCACGTGTTTGGTAAGAGTATTTATACTTGTGTGATTTCAATACATCGCTGCTTTTATCTCCGTTGCCTTTGTATTAAACCATTTTTCAGTGCTTGTCTCAAGAATGGTTTCTAATTTTATAGACTCCTAGATTTTAAATATTGCCGCGTGAGCGTCGACCGCACGGGATCAGCGCTTTATAAATAGCGAAACACATAGTGAGATTTTGCGCGGGATCCGTACTACGACTTTTCGCACCAACAGCCGCACCAGACAGGTTCCATCAGCATGCGGCGTCGGATCGCACGCTCGACCAACTCGCTGGATATGGTCATACCGGGTAGCACGACTGCTGCGTCGGTCGGATGTTCGCAGCAAATGGCACCGCCTCGAGCGGGACATCACGGTCACGTATTAGACCAGTCCATTCGGACCCGACGGTGCGGGGCCGAGCTAGTCGATCGCCGCTCCGATTATATGGACACTCCAAGCGGATTTCTGCCGTCTCCGTCATCGTCCTCTCGCCGTGAGGTTCCGTATAAAGACCAAGGGCGATAAAATCTTCGCCGCGCGCCGTATGCTGTATGTGCGAGGTACGCACATACAGCGCGCGAGGGATGCGCGCTTTCGCTGAGAGCGAACGCGCGGCGGAGAGCAAAGGCGACCGCCGCGCGCAAGGCCATAGGGGGATGAGAGGGAGGGAGGGAGGGAGGGGGGAGGCAAAGTTGTGCTAGAGTGACCTAGTTGTGCTGCGGCACCAACGGCCCAAGGGTAACTGGCGAATCAGTGACTCAGTCTCGCACGCGAAAGGAGGAAAGCGGGAAGGCAGCGTGGGAGGGAATGGGTGCGGCTTCTACTTTGACTGGAACTGTGTACTTGCACTTTGCCTGGCTGCGGGCGGTTGCCCGCACCGTATCTTGAAAGCGATCTGCAGGCGGCTCATAGCTTTGTATGCGCTGTGCTTTCACCGCTCAGTTTCCGTTCAAGCGATAGACAGCACGAACTTCGCTCGCTACTGCTGCTGCGCTTGCTCACGGCAGCGTATTGACAGCGGTTGTCTGTGGTCGTCGAGTGGGATCGTCGAATGTTTGCTTGTGCGCGCTGACACCATGATTGTTAATTCAGTTAGTAAGCGAATGTGTCCAAGTTTATACAGCCGATAAAAATTCTATCCTTACTGCGCTCTCTACTAATTTGCTATCGCAATTTATGCTTCGCTTTTCGAGAGAAAGTGCGACTTTTTTTTTCTTCCCGGTGAAGACGCTCGCGTCTTTCACCGCTGACGGCTGCTAAAAAATCAGCTGCAATTTGCTCCTGACACAAAATAATAGAATAAGGTGGCCTTGAACATGTGCCTCTTAAAAAACGCTGCGCGAAATAGTAAGTCTTTGGCCTGATATCGACTCGCAAGCGGTCAGAGCCGCCACAGAAGCAATCGTCTAAGGGAAGCAGCTCTCCTGGCTGGCGCGCTTGCTCATCGCTACGGATGGCGTCGGGAAAATTAAGCGCACTGGCGGCTGACAGCGGATCCGACACTGCGGACGACATTTCTGCTTGCATAGACGTGTCTTTATTGGCATCGTTTGCGTAAAACGAAAGACCTGTGCGAAGACGTTTGTTTTCAACTTTGTTTGCGAAGTTATGAAATATTCCGAGCGTCCATGCAGGGGCACCGGTACTAGGAGGAGCGACGCGCTTCACGCTCGTTCGTACCATGTGTCGCAAATCGTGTCCGCCACGTTGAACCCTGACACTCCGTACGACGAATCGCACGAAAAATCGCACCACGTGTCTCCCGCTTAGCGTCGGATAGCGGCGAGATCAGCAATAGTTCGCAGAAGCTCCCAAAACCGTCTTGAGTGCGGGCGTCGTGTACTAATTGCTGTTCACTTCAGGACCGCACACAGTATGTGTATCGATCTCTGAGGCCTAATCATTCAAATACGATATCTCGTTGTACTATTAAATACCGATTTGGTTAAAAGCACGATGAACAACACGGGAAGTAACAGAAGTGATGGGACTTAGTGATAATTCCTGTAACTTCGTTTTCTTCCCATGGAGATGGTCGCGCTTCTCACATGCATTATGCAACATTTTCACCATGCCCGTTCAGCCACCTTTGTTATATTCCTGTATAGTTTTTTTATTTTGTCATATTTGTACCACGGCGCTTCGTTAGGCGAGTAATACGAAAGAAAAGTGCAAAGCGCTTCGCAGATGACATATGTTGCCTGCGTGTAATACTTCACACCGTTTTTTTTTAATGCGTTAGCATCCTTATTGTACTCCACGCACTTTCCGAGGGCCAAGTATCTATTTATGTATGTTTATATGTATGTTTATATCTATGTATGTTTGTTAGTTACCGGTCCAATGTGTAGTGCATCGGGTGCTGAGCGGAGGGAACATGTTTGGAAACCAACCGTCGGAACAGGTTGGGAATCTGAGTCTGTGGCAATCTGTATAACTGTGCCACTCTATATAGGCATGTTCGGCGCACATATCGAAGTTATTTCGAGGCTTTAGCACAAATTCGGGCCATCATACAATAAAAGAAAAATTCAAACCTCTCCCCTACCGGGAACAGGGGGACACGCGAAGCTTGTCCTGTGAAACCGTAAACCAATCCCTTGCTAAATGTTGGGTTGTAGTTGGTAAAGGGTAAAGGGTTGGGCATTCGGTTTGTTGTCGTTACGCTTCTGCT
Source organism: Dermacentor silvarum (assembly GCF_013339745.2). Lineage (NCBI taxonomy): Eukaryota > Metazoa > Arthropoda > Arachnida > Ixodida > Ixodidae > Dermacentor > Dermacentor silvarum. The sequence continues at coordinate 172,421,976 of NC_051157.2, forward strand.
TCGGCTTGACGAACTCCTTCATCGGTCCAGCGTTGGTGTTTCGCTTCTGCTTGTAAAACTAGGTCATCGGTGCGGCGTTATCGTTTCGCTTCCGCTTGCCGAAACTTAGGATCACTGCGGCAAGCTCGCGCACGTTCACGGGCCCGCTCCCGATGTCGTTTTTGAAGCTGCCTCCTGTTCGGCGGAACTAGTGTACTAGACAATGGTGGAGTGGGCCGAACGGCGCTCTCCCGGTGAGGCGCCGCGTGTGGAAAAATTGTGCGAGGGCGCTGCGAGCGAACTGGATTGGGGCGGAAACGCGCTCCGCAGCATATTCAACGTACTTTCGCTGCGGGCGCCGATGCCGATTGCACATAGTACGCTCTTAAAATAGTTCTATATTTCAACTGCAAAATTATGTTTGCACCATTTTACAAAACATATATATTTGAGGCATGGATTGTACAACGCGACGTCTTCAATTTTGCTGTCGTTGTCAAGCGCGTCGTCTGCTAGCGAGCACGCGTTCGCTACGCGGACGCTGGCGGACACCCAGTTTTTCTCGCAGAACGTCTGTGCAGTATATTTGTTTTAATTTTTTTAGTTGCTTTTGTGCGCCCATGACTCTTGACGGCCGGTACCAAATGTAGTTTTAGCCAGGTGAACTGTTGTTTTTACCACTGTCTTCTAAAAGTAACTGGTATCTCTGCTACTTCAAGCTACGTAAGAACATTTTATATTTGATGCGTCATTTTGCGCGCGCTTCTTGTTGGTGGATATTGATCAGGGACAATGATCGAAGAAAACAATATTAGAGTGAAATAAATCAGGCTTATTAACTGCGTGGCGCGAAGAATGGCGAATATATTTCTAGGCAATTAAATCAAAGGGTACATAAACCTATATATTCACAATATATGTGTCAGGGAAGAAATAAGAAATATTCTAAATGCACTAATTGAAAAAGTGATAACTCCCGACCGGAGGGGGGGGGGGATAGGCACACGTGTTTGCAGTAACAAACACACTTATTAGTGAATACTGCACATAAAACTCTCATTCGCAGAAATAATATTCACAGCAGGCTAAACCATCTTCTATATATATATATATATATATATATATATATATATAAGCAAGTGTTATTGTTATACCATACGACGCCGAATAGTCGTTTCCGTTCGAATGTAACGCATAACTGCACCATTGAAGTCTCGAAGGTGAGTGACCGATGCAAGTGATGACTGTTATTCCGTATGATTGTGCTGCCGGGGAGTTCTAGCTGTTGCGCAGAGGCGCAGTTCCTGAGAGAATTAACGCACTGGTGTTAGTAAGTCCTGCTTAACAAGTTCCAGCTGTCATTCAATATAAACGCCCCCGTTTGGGGGCAGCCTGTAAATCTGCTAACTTGATTCAGACAAGGAAAACTTTTTTTTGACAGTCTCACCATGTTTGCAACCCATTAAAACTGGGTGCCCCATGTGGTACAATTATCAACAAACGCAACAGATCGGCACATATCTCCATGTGCATGTGAGGTATGCCGTTCCTTTAATTGTTTCATTATGGTCGTTATGATAGTGCACCGGATAACTGAAAGCAGCCGTTTATAATATACAAGCTGCTGAGTTGAGCGTTCATACATTTTGGAACGGCATTACATTTATGTATGAAATATAGGATTAGCGTAACATTTTTTTCACGGAAATCAGACTCGAGAATAATTTACAACGATTTTGTTTACACCCCTAAAATAAAGCTGAAGAACGCAGCCGCATGGCTTTTCTCACTCTTTTTTAATTTAAATAAATTCTTGGGTCTACGTGGCAAAACCACGATATGATTATGAGGTTTAGTTTTCACCACCTAGGCGTCTTTAACGCGCACCTAAGTAGAAGTACACGAGTGTTTTTCGATTTTGCTCCCGTCGAATTCCGCGACCTGGATTGAACCCGCGGGTTCCGTGTAGTTTAGCAACCCAACGCCGTATCCACTATATAGCCACTCCACTAATTAGGCTACCGCGCCAGCTTGCTTTCTTTCCTTCTTTTTTAGAAGTATGGACAGGGAAAAAAATTCCACGTACGGCTTATACGGCCAAAGATGAGAATATAGAATGACTAACTAAAACTGTTTTCGGCGCTCGAGGTCCTACCGCAATAAATGATCCCGTAGCAATTTTACTCCGCATTCTGTCACGCGAGGAAGCCGGAAACTTGAATGAAATGATGCGCAGCAGTTTATTTTTTTTATCTATAGCAACGCTTCCCGTCAATCTGAGTACAAGGCGCCAGATGGGGCAGATATGCTGTATACTTGTTTGAAGCGGCAAGCCGGAAGGTTACATGTGTTTCTCTGTCTGCGTTTCGCAAGACCTACTGATGGAAAACTATATGCGCAACAACACACGGGAGAGATACATGCTGCGTGAAGAACGAGAAAAATATTCGTTCTCGAAAGGGAACCGTACAATAACGTAGTAGAATGAAAGCCGACACTGCGGCCGCACTGCACGCGCATCACCGAGCGGCATTAAAAAATAAAATAAAACGAAGAAGAGAAAGCAAGGAATTTTTAAGGCATAAATACATGTCATATGCAATTATGAACACCATTTGAGCGGTCTGAACGCAAAGTATTCCATATAAACCTTATATGTTGCCCACGTATGTGAAGCTCTGTTATGCCTAACTAAAAATTACATAAAACCTGGATGTCTGGTGTCGGCTGACCGACATCTCTGAAGCAGACCCATCTCTTAATAGAATGGCGAAATATATAAAACGGATTTACTTTTTGTACATTTAGCCACTCGGTATGTGCCACGGGCCGTGGCTCATTATCTTTAAAGCCTCGAGAGGGGTTTGTCCCATTATGACACACGTGGCACAGAAGCCCTTAAAGGGATACGGACACAAAAGTTGGCGGGTGGTTTTTTGCGTCGGAACAAAAGTGGAACTGTTGACAATGACGAATACAACAAGCTGCTTTGAAAAAAAGATCGAGAAACTTTTTTTTGTTATTTTCTGTTGCACCTTGCCTCCAAGCGGCCGCCGGAAGAAGCTGAAATTTGACTTCATAACACCCACCCGCGGCCAAGGTCGGCCACAGCTGTCGCCGTGTTTCCAGGGGTGTCGGTCCCTTGCAGCGTTTGTTTAACCCCTTTCGGGCGGCGAGGCGCGCGCTCACAAAAACGCCCAAAATAAAGCCATCGGCTCAAAAATGAGCTAAGTGACTACTTCTTTTCGGTGTAATCACACAATGAGCATTCATTTTCGGCATTTTCGTAAAATTTTCAGATTTTGTGTCCGTATCCCTTTAATGTTGCTCGATACATGTCATACGTTTTTGTGCATACACCTGTCATCACTAAATTGCATGAATCGCTGTCAGTCGTAAAGCAGTTAATCACCCGCTTTACCTAAGTTTCTTTCGGATAGATTCCAACATGTACGTTGAATGTGCAAATGTATTTTTCTTGTTTTCGTATAAAAATGTCACAGTTTCGCCCTAAGGCGAAGCAATGAATGCGATAGCAACACAGCAATGTCATACGAAGTAAGGTGAGCGGCTTTGGTAGCAATATGAATTGTAGTAAACATGAGCTGATTAAGTAAGCAGGTGTGCTGCGGCGTAAGTAGACCGACATGAAAGAGACTCGATGACCAGGAGAAGGCGCGTATGAAACGGTGGTGTTGATGAGAAGCGCTTCCCGTGGGCAGCGCGTGCGAAGGGACACACCTGTAGTGATGCACTGCCGATCCGGGCAGCATTGCATGTGTAGCGTGCGTTGGAAAAAGTCGCCCGACTATTACTAACTGAATGAACAAGCGTGGTGTGAGCGCGCACAAACAAACATGAACAGATCACACTGAATGACTGCAGACAACGACTGTCAAAACGCTGGCAGCAAGCACATACGCCGCCGCGGGCGAAGGTACGTGCGGTCTATCGCTTCAACGGAAACTGAGCGGCGAATGCACGGCGCATAAAGGTCAGAGCCGTGTGGAGATAAGAGACGGTGCGGACGAGCGACGAGCGCGGTTGTTGGCAGCGTAGAAGTGCCCCCCCCCCCCCCCCCCCCCGCGCTCCCTCCGGCGCTGGCTTCCCGCTTCCTTGCTTGCGCGTGGGTGATTGAGTGCGTTCGCTCTCCGTGATAGCGCGCGTCCCCGCACGCTTCCGCTCGGGCATAAGGCGCGCGGCGAAGATTTTATCTATAGGGAACCTCACGGCGAAGGCGACGGCAGAAATCCGGTTGAAGTGTCCATATAATTGCTATCGCAATAAAAATAGGGGTAGCTTCTGACTAGTGGTGCGAAGACTGGGTAAACAGCGAAGATGGCGACCCCACCTAGCTTTATCTCGGTTGGGGCAAGTTTTTGCGAGGTATATATGCTTCAAGGCTCGGCCTCGTTTTGCGCAAGATCACCCCGGAATCATCGATAGCCCAAGGAACACTCGGTAAATAAAGTATCGGGACGCTTCTGGACGCTCAAACGCTTTTGCTCGGTTTCGCGGGCTCGTAACTCCGGATCCTCTGTGAATCGCCGACTTTTCGCCGCCGCTTCGGAAGCGCGATAATTGGGATACTCCGCACGGCGCGGTGACGTCATTGCTCGGCAAAGATAAGGCGAAGCGATGCGGCGCGCGCGATGACGTGACGGCTCACGAATCTGTGGCGAGGCTGGGCGCGGTCGGCGCAGCTGGGGCGAAGCGTGGCTAGGGGAGCCATGGCGACGTCATCGCCAGGCGGAGGTTTTGCGCCGTACACTCGACGGACCATCCTCGAGCCTTGGCAAGTTCACAGGGGTATGTGCCATTGCGCTAGGGCCCTTTCTGCACAACCGCCAGGATCGGCCCACATTTTCTGTTCGCTGTGCGCGGACCAACGGTCGGCTTAAACAGCTCCTCTGTTAAAATAGAAAAAGTTGGCTCATTGCGTTGAATGTGTGCGTTCAAAATATGCAGGAGAACTACGATACCAGATTACGGACAGCGACAGCACGCACCTTCTTGTGGAGCCCGAACTGGCTGGAAAAGGCTTGAAGGTGGCATCCGAATTGAAGCTGAAGGTCAGTAATGCGCGAGATGCTCTGTTCATAACCAAAATAAAATGGCAACAAAGAATGCTTCCGCAGCAATTACTAAGTTATTTTTAAAACAATAACGCTTCAATGCATCGACCCTAGGCTCCTGAGACCCGAATACAGCTATGGGGACAATCGCTCTTCAAGGTGCTTTTTATTGTCTATACTGTTACGCAATGAACGTGAAAAACAATGTTTAAAATTTCATTACCACCGTTTGATGCCAAAAGCTGCATCTCCATGTGCGTGAAAAATAACTACCTCCTCATGTTTGCTATGGTAAAAACTGCCTTTCAGTGCCTAAATGCACATATGAAATGGAACTACGTGTATACCATTGACATGTTGCTACCGCGTGCGGTATTTTCACGCAGTCTCAGTGATTGCGAAATACGCCTAAAGGTTTGTTTCCGCCGTCTGGGACGACACAGAGGTCTAGATCAATTTTTCCTTAATTATGCTAACAGAAACATGGTACCATGATGACTCAGACGTTATTAATTTCGCAGGTTATAATTTATTTAAATGGGAAAACAAGGACAGGAGGTGGCGTATGTATGTATGCTAAACATGAGATGAGATATGAATTCCTTAACGAATGGTATCAATGCACGGATGATATTGAAATTGTATGTCTTAAAGTAGGTAACTGTTTTTTGCAGTATACAGACCACCCGATGGCAGCATAAACAATTTTATACAGTTGTTAGATAACATAATTTCCTTTGTTATTGACAATGGATATAGACTCGTTTTGGGAGGTGACCTGAATATTTATATGTTAGGTAGCACAAATAAGCAAAAGGTTCTTTCGGCATTTCTTGATTACCACTTTTTATCGAATGTTATTGTCACTCCTACTCGTATTACTGACTCGAGTGCAACATTAATAGACGTGTTCATAACAAACTTTCCTTCCGATTCAGTACTTTCTGGCACTATTTGTACTGCTATCAGTGATCACCTACCTATTTATTTTATTGTACACCAATCCCGCTGCACAACCTGACAGGCTGCTTCTGCTATATATTATAGAGCTGTAAATTTAACCTCTCTTTCGCGCTTTCGTTATGAAATTGAGCAAACGCAGTGGGATGACTTATTTTCTATCTCCTGTGCTGACTTAGCTTACGACTATTTTATCCGAACCATGAGTTCAGTTTATAATAAACATTTTTCACTTCACGTTTTTAAAAAACCAAAGCGTGCCCGCAAACCTTGGATGACTACATAGATTCTAAAAATGATGAAGGAGAAGGATAGGCTATATCATGCATTCTTAGTTTACCAAATCCAGATGCTTTGAGAATGTTTAAGAAATGTAGAAATTTGATCGTTAAGTTACAACGGCAAGCAAAACGAAATTAATATTATACTATGTTTGAGGGAGTCACAGATATTAAACAAATATGGAATAAATTACACTCCATCATATCTCCAGGTAGAGCAAGAAATAGTTTAGAAGAACTTGTAATTGACAATAAAGTTATCAAAAACAAGGAGTTAGCCGACAATTTCAATGAATACTTCACATCTGTAACTGAGAGCTCACATCAAGATAGCGCTTTTGATTACTTACCCGTGCCGCTCAAGGAATCAATATTTCGTTGCCCAACTGATGAAAACGAAGTATTAGGAGTATTTAGAAACTTTAAGATAAGTAAGAGCGAGGATATAAACGGTCTAAAAATGGAGCCGATTAAATATATTATTGATCTTATTAGCCCGTGTGTGACACATATTTACAATCTTTCCTTACGAACGGGCATTTTCCCACAGAATATGAAGAATGCTAAGATGACGGTAATATACAAAAGTGGAGATAAAAACATTCTCGGTAATTATAGACCTATTTCAATTTTGCCCCTATTCTCCAAGGGACTTGAAAAAATTATTCATCTTAGACTGTCAAACTATCTTGACAAACGTTCCGTCATAACAAAATCGCAATATGGATTTATATCAGGCTTTTCAACAGAAAGTGCTCTACTTTTTCAAAAAGAATTGATTCTTAAAAATATTGAAGCTAAACAATTCACACTCGGCATATATTTAGATATGTCCAAGGGCTTTGATAAAATTATTCATGAAACATTAATAGGAAAGCTGCAGTGTTATGGAGTTCGTGGTGTTGCCCTCAATCTAATTAAAAACTACTTAGCTAACAGACATCAAGGTGTATCGATAAGCAGAATTCTGTCTTCTATGCAACCTGTTAAATACGGAGTTCCCCAAGGCAGCATATTGGGGCCGCTTTTGTTTGTTATATTTATTAATGATATTCTAAATGTTGACCCTTCAGCCCAATACATAATCTATGCTGATGATACTAGTCTTTTCTTTTCAGAAACAAATATTCATGGTCTCGTGAATATAGCTAACTTGACATTAGATAAAATATGTGGCATGACACTTAACAATTCTTTACAAATTAACTGCTCAAAAACTAAAGCTGTTCTTTTTCCCTCTAAATCCCCGCTTTATCAGCCCACTCATTCTTATAATCTCATGTTGAATAATAATAAAATTGAATTTTCTTCAACAGCAAAATGTCTAGGTGTAATGTTTCACGAATATATGAAATGGGATCACCATACGGAACTTTTATAAAACAAACTTTGCAAGGTCTTGGGCGTACTGAGAAAATGTCAGCGTATATTGCCAGTTCCTCAAAAGCTTTCGATATTTAAGGCACTCTTCTCATCACATCTACGTTATTGTAACTTAATTTGGGTGTAACAGAACACAGCAATCCATAAATAATCTTATCCTACAAAAAACGCCCTACGTTCTGTTGAAAACCTACCATATATTGCACACACTTCAGAACTATTCGTTAAATATAATGTAAATAAATTGAACGTGCTATATCTGCTTTAGATCTGATATTGTGAAAAATCGCGATTATATACACAGTGTAGCTAACTTACAACTAAATACTTCTTCGCGCCAAAACAGACACTCGCAACAATGGTATGTGCCACGGCCGCGCACAAACAATGGCTTTCAAACATTAGGTTATTGCTTTCCGAAGACATTAAATAAATTCGAGATTTCTTATGAAAATGTTCGCACACTCTCTAAAACCATTGTTTTAAGCATGCTGTGTTAAATATATTGATAGTTCAATTTCACTTTTTTGTAAATATGTTTTCCGTGGATATCATGTGTTTTCTCATTTGACACCGATGTTGAAATGTACTTTTCTTTTACTGCCATGCTGCCATAGTGAACCGGGGACGTGGGCTAGTCAAGCTGTTTTTAATGCAGCTTTTTTTTCCCTCGTCCCAACCACTTATGTGAAACTCCATGTATGTGGTAATTAAATGAACTTGAACTATATTTAGCTTAATCACTTCCGAGTGAATTTCGAAAAAAAAAGGTGAAGGCAATGAGCAATGTATTGTACACGGCGTCTTAGGAGGTTAGAAAAGTAGCTCCCTCGTTACAAAGAAATCTCTATTCTCCAGATGAATAGTCAAAGCAGCATGCTATATAATCTACTCCTATATTATGTTGCAATTGAGTCCTGCCTCAATGAGTAACCCTTATGTCGTCCAGGTTCAGAGTCAAGAGGCTGGCAAAGATCAAATTAATACTCAGCAATTTCTTGTGCGCTGATTTTCAGCATTTTGTATAACTTCGTGCATCGCAGCATGAGCTGCCGTCATATATTATTTAGGGAACAAATATTTGCGGAGGTGCAGCCTACCTGTCGTTTACTGCTAGCGCTAACACGGATTCCCGGCGAATTTGAAAGATTTTGTCTTTTCATATTAGAGGTTTAAAAAAGGAGTTCATGTGTAACTTATATAACATACACCCTGCATTAACGGAATACTAACAGATTTAAAGTATGTGATTAAAAAAATCTTTTATGTACTCCAAAGGCCCAACGGGCATTAAAAAGAGGGGGAGCCAGAATAATAAACGTAAAAATGCTAGTAAGATACAGTGACGTAATTATCTGTAGCAGGAGAAATACGTATGCAAGAAAGTACGGCGGGCAAGAATAATCAGACATTTACGAAAACCTCCAACTCGCAAACAAAAACATCATGATTAACGACATAAACAATGTAATTTGGTCGCTTATTTCACTGACATATTGCCAACGAAGCATTGGATTACCATACGAGTTATTATTGCGTGCAAAGGGGGTTTACTATAAATGGCTTATCTAAATGTTGAAAATAGAATGCGTTGCAATGATATGAGATTTACAGAACAGGGACAACGTATAAACTATGATATGAGCGTTATTATTCCGTGATTTTGAAAGGAGGACAATGAAAGGGTAACTTGATATATGTGATGCTGTAGTTGCAAGAGTATGTCTTTGTGATAAATCTCGCTACCTTATTCTGTATTGTTTGGAGTTGATCGATCACATACGCTTGATGCGCATTCCAAATAATGGAGACGTATTCTCCCTCACAACGGACAAGTATGCTAATAGTTTATTACAAATTTTTGCCAAATTTATGCTGCTTTTAATGAAGCCGAGTTTCCTGAACGCCTTAATGGCTATGGTGATTATGTTCTTGTTCCAAGACAAGTCATAGGACAAATGAAGTCTGATATATGTGAATGTGGGTGCTTTTTGAAGAGGGATTATCTGACTTGCGTAGTAGTTTGGTTACATGTTATGCGCGCTTGCAAATGCCATGGCCTTACTTTTATAAATGTTAATTTCCATTTGCTACTGGCGACACCAAATGCAATCTAGTTACGCTACACTGAGTAAATTACAGCACTGAACGACAAAAACTAAGAAAGCTGCAAGGAACGGGCTCTCACTGCATCAGTAAATACACCTAAATATGATAAATAAATGCGCTAGTCCTGAGATACAGAATAAAACACACTTTGTTCTTACTTCCAACAGCAACGTTTGTTACTGTTACTGCCTACAATACACAAAAAGAAGGTAAACTGCTGAAATACTAAGTATACATACGTTGCACCATTGTCATAACCTTTGAGAATATCTTTCACAAGATGCAAGACGACCGGCCGGGGTGAATCCCGGCCGCGGCGGCCGCAATTCGATGGAGGCGAAATCCAAAAACGCCCACGTGCTTGCGTTGTAGTGCACGTCAAAGAACCTGGGGTTCTTTAACGTGCACTACAGCGGTAGTGCACGTCAAAGAACCTACACCCCAGGTGGTCAAAATTAATCCGGAGCCCTCCACTACGGCGTGCCTCATAATCAGAACTGGTTTTGGCACGTAAAACCCCCGAAAGAAAAAGAAGATGCAAGACGAAGCGTCGTAAAATTGAAAGGCGCACAGCGTTTCTTCGTAAAATGTGATTGTTTCTACTTTAGGTTGCATGCTGAGCAGTACGTCGTAGTCGCAGAATGACGGGTCACGGAAGCATCTTGAACAGTCGTTAAGAAAATCTAAAGATGCAACTGTAGTTTTTGTGCAAGAAGTAATGATTAATTTAAACGAGAACCGAAAAAAAAACACTACAAATGTTCACAGAGCATTTGAAATCCGTTTCTTCCATCAGGGCTTTTTCACCACGGGCTTCGCCGATGGATTCATATCTATGGAGCCGTTTGCAGAGTTGGATGAAAGTTTGTTTCGAGAGGTGCCCGTTGCCGACCCACAAGAGTGTCTCTTTGCCATCATCTACACGTCAGGAACCACTGGTCTCCCAAAGGGCGTTGAGCTGACGCACTACGGTTTTCTGGCCAACATTGGAATGTCACGGTACTTTGCTTCCATCCATAAAATTAATAATCACATGACATTTTCCGAAATTTACCGTCGTATTCCAATAAGAATATTGAAACGAATGTCGAACATTTTCTCACAGTCCACTTGGTAAAAAAAAAAGAATCAGACTCACATATACTGCCATATACAAGTAATACCGTTCCCAGTTTGACGTCCAATCAACTTAGGAGCTTCTAAAAGATGAATAACAGGTTTCCATTGCCTGGGCCATCATGGTACCACCCCACATTATTTAAAAAGGATTCAGACATTTGAAAATGGCCAAATGGTAAAATACATTAAATTTGTATATAGACTGCCTAAACACGAGTCATGCTTGTTGAATGAGTGGGCATCATTAAGCAGGCGTTAATCGCCCATGCGGTTGCTCAAAATAGGGAATTTGTTTAACATCAGCCGATACCCTCAGTCAGTCAGTCAACAAACTTTAATAAGGTCCTAAGGAAGTACTAAGTCGTAGTTGCAGGCCGCTCCCACGTTGGGGCCGGAAAACCATGGTACTCCGCCCGTTCGCGGGCCCTTTGGACATCCCTTAGTTGGTCCTGGGGATCACCGCTTTTAAGGACTTCCTCCCAGTCCTCTTGTTTATTAAAGGAGGCATTTTGTAACGTAGAGCATAGCCAGAGCATGTGTGCTAACGAGCAATACTCTTCATTGCACTCAGGGCAGTGTGGTTCGGTATCCGTAGCAAAGCGGTTAAACCTTCCTCTCGACGGGCATGATCGCGTTTGTAACGTTCTCAATGTGGAAGATTGAGGTCTAGTTAGCTGTGGGTGTGGAAGCGGGAATTGCCTGCGCCCAAGCTGATAGTCTGTGATTATTTCATGAAAAGACAGCAATGAGTCAGAGTTATGCTCACAATCCGGACTGTCTAGTATATCAGGACGATCGCGGAATGTCAAATCTCGAGCTTAGTCAGGGACTAGCTCATTCCCGTTCGGTTTGCTGGGAGTACATTGCTTCTCATGTGAGCCGGGAACCATGCGATAGTGTGAAAAGCATCAGGCGGTCTTTGCTTGATTATAGCCGCCGCCTCTATTTAGATTAGGCCAGATAGAAAGGCTCATATCACTGATCTCGAGTCAGTGTAATTCTAAGGCCGCGAGGGGTCGTTCATAGCTAGCGCGATGGCAGCCTGTTCAGCCGCCGCTACCGTGGTGTGTCTTACCGAAGATGCATTAGGGATTTTGCCCTGGGGATCAGCTACAACAGCTACAAATGAATCTGTGTGCGCATACTGGGCAGCATCTACATAGGTAGTTAGTTGTAGGCTTTTGTGCGTAAAGTCAACGAGAGAGTGGGCTTGTTCTTTGCGTCTAGCCAAATTATATTGTGGGTGTACATTCCTTGGGAAAGGGCCAATCCGAAAGGTCTCCCAAACGGTGTGAGAGAGTATGGTGGCATTCTCGCCAATGGCCAAGGGGGCCAGACCTGCGCACTTTAATATGCTGCTTTCTGCCTTGAAAGATGAGAGGCGATACCCTGCAGCAGATTTATTTGGAACCGTCTTAACACCCATCGTTCTGTCTCTTTCTAAACTGAAGCAATAAGTGTTTTTACCCTTTATATTCTAAAGAAACGAACATTCGACAACCTCTAACTATTAATTCTGTAATTGAATACGAATCAAATACCAAAAACTATCTAATTAGTATTCGACGTTGTTGAATATTTGCACACTCCTAGGACATGTCATCGTCTCTCTCTTTCTCGCTGTGTTCTTGGGTCCCGCCTCGTGCGGTCGTTTCATAGTAGCGTTCAGGGACGCGACATTATGTCTGTGTGAGTCCGTAGAAATAAGCAGGTATAACCATTGCTTAACAATGTGGTTTACTGCTCCCACAACTTTTCACTGTGAAGCCTCCCGCGAAGACAAGTGGCAGCTTGAGCGAAGGCACCGACAAAAAGCATTTTTAGCAGAAGGTTTGGTTTGAGAAACCGTTTGGTTACTGTGTGGTATGCTCTGGTTTTCAGTCACATCCTGTCGCGATGTTCTGAGTGGTGCGCTGGACTAATGTGTTAAGAAAAGCGGTCAGCCTTTTTCTTTGAAGTGAATTAAATCGCGGGCTATAATTGGCGCTCGAGCGATTTTGCGCAATGCAAAACAGCTCGTCTGTATAAATTTTGTGCACGTTAAAGATTTACAGGTGGTTAAATATGCTAGGGAGTCCCACACTACCGTGTGCGTCTTAAGCAGAGTGTGGTTTCACCGTCACCGTTGCCAGTTCGACGTCGATGCAACTTGTGAGCTTGTAGAGGATTAATAACAGGTTTCAATTACCTCGACCACCATGGCACCACCCCATGTTACGTAAAAATTATTCAGGAGGAAGAGTAGAGTGTCGCTACGTTCCATAATAGCGGGGTTTTAAGTGTTCTACGGTCCCGCTGCTGTACAGTGCCCTCGAAGGCAACATAGAGAGGGAAGCGTCAGGCCGGGCACGCCAAGTTTCAAAGCGACCTCCCCGGATGGCGCCCCTAGCTTTCTACGCTATAACGCGGCGACGAAATCGACGAAGGCAATCCGCACAAGGTGCGAGTGCGTGCAAATGAAGGCATTAAATATCACTTTATTGTAATTTCTTGTTTCAGTGGGCCTAGGAGTTAAATGTTTTGTATTAGGACAGATGACAAGAGCCACTAATTATACGTTGATGAAACCTAAGGCAGTGTGTTGGTGCATTTACTCTTTTTTTTCTGTCTGAGGAACTAACCTACAAAGGGAGAGTAAACGAGAATATTTCAACCTGAATTTGGGGTGTTCCGTTAAATTATTCCATCAAATTAACATGTTTTTAAATGTTGAGAAAGTATTTAGACGTTCTGAATAATTTATATACGGCTGCATATGAAAAAAAAATCGTAAACTTCCATATAACGCACCAAAAGCGAAATAATTTCGGCGTGTTTAGCTGAAGTCGCATTGAAAATGCTTAGTGCTTCCGGGAATTGTGGTGTTACAGTAACCGATGATTCATTATACAGCCTTTCAAATAAAAACATACGTTCTATGCTTTCCCCAATGATAATTTTTTAACAGCATCTTGGAAATTCGCATTCTAGCCTTGCTTCATATTATTTACGAGTCAGAAAAATCGCACGTCTGTATTGTTAACGACCTGTTTATTTTATGAGCTCTCGCATTATATCAGTTCTCGCATCGTGTGATCGCGTAAACATACCATGGAGTTTCACCCCTACCACGGCGTTCCAGGTGGACCTTTCCATGGGATGATTCCGACGTCGTTTTGCTGCCGACTCCGATAACGCATGGAAGCGGCATACTGTCAGTCACCATCAGCGTCCTTTTGGGCACAACATGTGTCATCGTTCCGCCTAACTTGAGCCTTGCGGATGTGTCAAGGGCTGTGGAACAGCACAAGGTACAGGAAATACCATATTTGCCCGCAATGATGCCGTTTAATTTCTAAAACAGGTGTCTTTTTTCCTCCTGACGGTTGTATTCTAAACAAAAAGATAATATATGCGTGCAAAAACCATCTATGGTGATCGTCAATGTAATCAAGTATACGAGCGCTTTTATAAAGCTATTCGCTCCAATAAAGGATTGACGCACCTAAATTATGTTATAGTGAGCATAATTAAGCAGCTTTGGTCGTTCCATTACGCATTTCGTTCAGCGCATCTCTAGCGGTAGTATACGTTAATAGCACGTGCACCTAATAGAGCTATGAACGTTGGCGGTCGGCAAAGAATGGGCCCCCGAACGAGAGCACGAGCGAACTTTGCGTCGGCACCATTGTTCGTACATCTGACTAGCAACCTGCAACCGCCAACCACGGAACACAAAAGTAGGCGTTCAATATATTAAACTTATCATTCAATGTAATAAATTCACAGCACCCCATCCGCAACACATATCTCGTCGTCGAGCGCGGCTGCTTGATGGATCCATTGGATATAGGGATAGTAGAGACTGCTTAGGAGTTTGAACTGGGGTGCAGCGAATAAAGCAAGATATGCCAGGTCGTGGTCTCATTTGGCACTGTGGTTTGCTTTGGGATTGCCACTTTCTATGTCTTCTGATGTGCCCATAAGGTTTTGTGATTCACGGTCGGAACTGAAATTGACAGCAGGTCCCACAAGAATTTTGTAGCTGACATTGACGATCATCCGATGATTTCTTCCACAATTTCTTTTCTTTTTGATTTCTTCGCCAATAATTTTTATATTCCAGAGACACCACCGGCGGTCATGCAAATGACCGCGATACTGAGTCCATAAGCGTTATTGGTGTAAAATATTAAAAAATCATAGGAAAGTTATGAAAATATTTATAAACGGAAACAAAATTACACCATCTTCCCGAGGGGAACCATGGGCTGATGCGGAGCATCGCGGTCGTTATAACGGCGTTAATTACGTTGTTATTACGGTGTTATTAACGTTGCTAACTTGGTGTTATTACGTTTTTATTACGTGTTAACTTGCGTTGGTCACCATCACATCGCGTGAACGCTATTATAACGACCGCGATGCTTCGCATCAGCCCATGGTTCCCCTCGGGAAGATGGTGCAATTTTATTTGAAGAAGAGTAATGAAATTGCGTAGACGAAGGTGAAGCGGTTAACGAATGTCTTTATCGAGCAGCGTCTATTTGAGGTGTGCACTTGATTTGAGTATGATGGCTTTGTGGTCGGTGAAATGAACTGTGAGTGGATCTGGTAGCAGTGGTTGTATCTTGAAATTGCTGAAGACGTGATCGATGCATGTTCCGTGAATGGTAGTTGGCTGTTGTTTGCGGTCGTCATGTGATGCGTGTTGTAGCGAGTGGTGTGATGACATGTACTCAACCATCCAGTTGTTCTTCATGATGTCGACATTCAAGTCGCCAATGAGCATGCAAGGTTGTGTGTCTGCGTATTGTTGCTTTCGGTATTCACCCATGACCTCGTCGATGTACTTCTCCAAGGCTGTGCGTGAAAGGTTGGGTGCGAGGTACATTGTCATGACGTTAACGCCGTAGACGCTAGCGGCACAATGTTCGCCGTTGCTACATTGGTCAGCAGTGGGGCGCAGTTCTAGGTCCAGCGCGTTGACGGAACGTTTGTCCGAACGCTTGACGTGGATTTCCACACTGCCCGCAGGTCGTCCAAACCCCTGCGTACGCGCGACCGTAGCGTAGCCCGCAATGTCGACGTTCACGGCGTTCCACGTCTCCGTAAAGCAGAGCAGGTCCACTTTGCTGAGCACCGGATCTCGCTCAATGTCTAACGCATGAGCGCTGAGCGATCTGGTGTACGACGAGCTTGTACGAAATTGTACGTAATTGTACAATTGTACAAAATTGTACTGTGCCAGACAGTTCGTTGACAGATTCGTTGGCGTCCATTCAGCGCATCGGACGGCGCAGCGTGACTAAACCGAAGCATCAACTGAGGCAGCGGCGCATGCACCGGGTTTATATAAGCAGCTGGCGCGGAGAGGAGGAGGAGAGAGAGAGGCGCGCATGCGCGCGCTATCGCACAGGTGGCGGATGAAGACACGGAGGGAGAAGCGCGTTATCGAACAGACGGCGTGGGGAGGGGGAGAGGAGAAGAGAGGCGTTATCGCACAGCTGGCGTGGAGAGAATGAGGAGAGGTGCGGATGGACGCCGACGCCAACGACGCCGCGGGACAGGCCACCGCTATAGGATGCTCCGCATCTAAAACATAAGTTTTATGTCTACTCAGAAACTGGAAAAGATTCAAAATGAAAACAAAGCCGCGATTTCCCCGGAACATAACGAAAACAAAAGAGACGCCATTCAGGCAAAGAACAACAGTCAAAATAATGTCGAAACACAGTCCGAGACCCATTGGCCCGCATGTACCGTATATGTCTTTGTTATTGTGGTGGAGGCATGGAAGTTGCTTGTCTTTTAGAAGGCGAACTATGCAGACGCGAACACGCAATCGCTTCATAGGCGTGCCGGAACGGAGACTTACGTTACAATCTTTACATGTTCAACTTTTCATATCTGCCCACGAGTGCCATCCTGAAATGTTTCATGTAACTAAAGTAACTATTTCAGTTGCTAGTAAGTCATGTCTTGTTGCCTCCTTCATGTCCTGCTCGTAAATCTGGGCTGTAGACTACAGCATCGAAGGCTGTTGTCGCTCCGTAAGGTTACACGCCTACCGTTTAGCAATCATTATTTATTCGCAATTTTGTTGAGTCAGTTTTAATCAAGAGCAAATTTTTACACAGTGTCTTTATCATGTATGCTTACTTTAAAACACGTGCTTGATTATGCGTTTAACCCTTTAATTACGACCCTACATAAATACGTGAATGAAACATCTATTTTCTACCCTAATGGGCAAAACACAGTCGAAAGTAAGTATAATCAACGAGAAGAAAAAAATATATTTTGTCGACACTGTTTCTGGAATAGGGGGAGAAATACAAGGAGAAAACTGAAAGTGGGCTTCAGCCCAATGCACCTATGGCTTCGTTCAGAATTTGAACAGAGAGCTATCGCCATATATGAACCACAGGTATACATTTCACACAACTGCTGCCGGAGATCTTTCATCGGTCCGTATCCTCTGACCGCGCTTTCAAAGGAAGCCGCTTGCCAAACTTCTTCGTCACGTGGTCGTGCGCTACGAAAACAAACGACGCTTGCTGCCGGTCATTCGGTGTTGGTTGAAGACATTTTAGCCAGGAACTTCGTACTCAATGCATAAGCTCAGCCCAAAATAATAATTATTTTCTCTCGTATGCTGCCTGTAGGCAACACTCGTCAAGAAAAGGTTAATCATTTCAATTTGTTTGCATGTCATTCACCTGCAGCGTATAGTATACAGACCCGATGTATGGGGATCGCCAAACAGGGAGCATGCTTCAGTTCATGCGACCAGATGCTTGCGAGCTTACGTGCAGTGAGTCACTTTTGACGCCGAAGCACCTCGTTTAAAAAGCGGTGATATTTGTACACGCACTGTTAATTAGGTTTAGGAATATCGAAAGAAATGCATTGTGCGTGGGAACGAAATTTTTCTGCGATAACGTGTACAGTATTTTCCAAGAACACGAATGCAGCGTCCTCCATCGTTTGCGCGATGATATGCCCAAAGGCACGTTCCCGTAAAGTGTTATCGCCTTTCATTTGATGATCTTAAGGATGAATCTTGCGCAAGATATTATTGTGTCCAAGAAGTGTTGGTATCTTCCACTCCTTTTTAGTGACCTTAATGTCAATGGTGTACAACCAGTTTTGTAGAACTTGATTTGTAGTAAGCAGAACAGGGAAGCAGGTTAACCAGCTCGTAAGCGCAGTGAGAAAACTGCACACGTCAAGGCCTCATCCTTCCTATGTGTAAGTTACTTTCATTTTTCCCCCAAATCGAAGTACGCAAAAAAAAAGAAAAGAAAGGGCATCAGACGAAAATTGGTCCATGCTATGAACGCACGAAAAACGTCTGCCAATCTTTATATTCGCTTCATGTGTCAAAACTGCTACCAATTTATTGCTTTGTTTAACGAAGACTGCCACCGTAATGAAATCGACATCACCGTCCTAGAGGCAAAACCTGAAAAATTACCGTCTGTGTCTTCGTGTGCGCATTGAATAAATTACAAGATTTCATATAAAATAATATAAACAATAATGTAAGGCCAACCAGTTCATTTGTTCCCAAAAAGCAAGGTCTCCGAAAAAAGCATATCGCGTGTCGCTCTCATTGTTTGTTTGTTTTTCGCCATTAACATACATTTCACTGAAAGGCCAAGTTACAAGTATGCCGCATGCTCCAGTGTTCAGTCACTGTCTGTAATGCTCGCTACCTATAATTTTAAAGTTATCGGCCTTTGAATAAACTTGCCAATTTTTTTTTCTGTTACTCTGGCGGGATTGCCAGCTTCACGGCATTGCAGCAATACATCCGAATGCATGTCGCGTATGTGGTTAGCACTGTTGAATACTCTATATGCCCGTAAATATAGCGGGAGGACAGACTTTCGGTCTGTCAGAAAGAGAAAAACAAATGGGGTTATAACGGGAAGTGATGCCGAAACGACACATAAAAGCGGATGCCCCCATAGCTTTATTCATTGCTACTCGGAACTGCTGTCGCAACATGAGGTGAAAGGCCGAGCGCTGACGTCTATGTAAGTGTCGGCGAGAACGGCAGTCGCCCACCGTGACACTCACGAAGCTGTTTGGACAGGTGCTAATTCAGAAATGCTCGCGGCACAATCCAACACGGCGAAGCCTTTCACGGATTACGCGGTGATGCACCACGCAGCATCGTACGGCGCTCACTCTACGCACCTGCCAAACAGCAGCGATCATCTTGCCCAAGACAACGATTAATGCGCTGTAACCACATGGATTACGGATCGTGGATGGCGTAATACGCAACGACCAAACGCGTGGACTGCGAAGCACACAGCTGTCGGCGGCGCACACAAGAGGGTTCCGTACGCACTAGCGATCGCAGTGTTGTCTAGTGATTTAGTTCACCGAAGTTTCAAGCGCTGGAGAAAACACATGAAAAAGAAAGCAAAAAAGCGCTTTTTATTCGTGTCACGATTATGTAACGCGAGGCGGGTTCTGAGGCCAGAAATTTCGGGGGAAAGAAAGCTGACGTTATATTAGTGCAAATATGGTATTTCTGTGTATCCACCCCTTATGTAATGCCAACTAGAGCATTCGATCTTCAAGGTCACAGAGTGAAGTCAATTGGAAATACTAAATATTGACGGCCAGCATGTCTACCAAAGGTTGCATTAGTGCAGCACTTCGAAAGGATATCGTACAACCGGAATACTCACTCTTAGATTGTTTTTAAATACCTAATCCTATATCGCTAAAAAAATACCTCTTCACCCGGCATATTTTTTTAGCAATGAACCGCTTTTTAATCTGAAAATAGTCTTATAATTCTTATGTGAAACAGACTCCCTGAAAATTATTTGGCCAGGTAATGTTTTAAAATTATGGGGTTTTGCGTGCCAAAACCAAGATCTGATTATGGGGCACGCCGTAGTGGAGGACTCCAGAAATTTGGACCACCTGGGGTTCTTTAACGTGCACCTAAATCTATGTACATGGTACATGCGTGTTTTTGCACTTCGCCCCCATCGAAATACAGCCGCCGTGGCCAGGATTTGATCCCGCGACCTCGTGCTCACTCAGTCCAACCCCGTAGCCACTGAGCAACCACGGCGGGTGGGCCAGGTAAGTTTTAGCATGTGATTAATAGCCCTTGTATTCACGGGCTCTCTACAAGCGCTAGTGTCACATTTGTTATAGTGTGATATCTGCTACATCATGCTTTTTTAAGGAAACTCAATTTCTATAGCCCACATCAGTAACTAGTCAATATCATTATTTTAGTACTTATGTGTTTTACGCCATTTACAGCCACTGTTTTAGGCCCTTTTACAGCCTTGTCGCATCTGCAATGAGAAACCTCATTGCCCAGGTCATTAACAGCTAATCGACAACGTTAACACTTGTCATGGCGCTCTTTGGCCACACCTGGCCCTTGCGCCATAAAACACGACACATCATCAAATACATAATCCTCCTTGCTTTCCGTCCATATTGGACGTCCGTGGAATATGCATCTAAGTTATAAATTTGTTACGCTCTTAGCCTCTTATATACAAAGGTATCTGCTAAACGTGTAAATTATCTCTTCAAAGATATTTACGTAGCAGGAATCCACAAAATTTCTGTAGAAGCTTACATAAAATATATTTCATGGAAGGATGTGTCTTTACTCGAAATTTCCAATACGAATCAAACTGGTTTTGCTTCACGGTTCGTATTTGATTAGAGAACTCACTTTTCGAAATACGAATATTGTGCTTTTTTTCAACATCTAAGGAATAACAGAACTTTTGGGAGTCTGATAGAACATAGAACGATGGAAACGAGGACTCTTGCAAATAAGTCTGCTGCAGCGGAGCTGTCATTCCTGCGCAGCAGCTCCGATTCCCGAGCCAAGGAACGGGGCAGATAATTTCTCAGTATGAATGACTCCCTTTTATGCAGCCTATGTGCGAGTTTGTTTTGGTGATTTAGGCAAATCACCAAAACTAATTTAGACAGTCATCCTCCTTATTGAATAAATGAAGGAATGAAGTTCCGCAAAGCCACTAAACGCGGCTTTTCGTACAAGAAAGGCGCGGCAACAGGCACTACGCACGGTAGCAGAGCACAAGTGTACCATCACTCATCCGCAAAAAAAAGAGAGAAAAGCAAGAGAGAATCATTTCTGGGCCCTGCACACAAACTAAGTCACACAGGGATTCTTATATAGTGACAAAACAAAGTACAGACAGGCATTAATACACCCAAAAAAGGCATTGAAATATTTTTACATTATTTGTTAGTAAACTGTAGCTTCGAAACTAAACAAATTGAAGAAATAAACTACGAAGTCATGCTGTTAGTACTAAGAAAATAATAGTGTTCAATGTAGCACTGCATAGATCAAAATATATTGGCACACTGGGGAGAAAGTGAAATTTAAAGTTCTTATAGGGCAACGATGTACCACACTTATCTCCGTCAACAAATACACCACTGTAAGGGAATCTGGTGACGCGCTGCTTCCTGTATTTTGTCAACTTCAAGGTGCACCCAGGTAAGTGAAATCAGCTCTTTCTCATTTACAAGCTCTTCAGTTCACCACACGTCCATTTTCGAACGACATTGCGTGTAGTTTTACAGGGTTATCGTCTTTAAGTTTTATGGAAATAGAAACTTTATAGAAACTTTATTGGAATGTAAAAGATATTAAGGAGGGGTGGTCGGAGCCTCTCAGTCCAGGGCCCCACTGGCCTCTGCCACCTGCCTGACCTGGCTAATTAAAGACTTTTGTCTTGCCAGGTCGGAGCTGGCGAGCTGTGCCTTCCACTGCTCTATTGTGTCACTGGTATTTGGTCTATGAGGGTGCTTAGCGCACTCCCAGGTTACATGTACTAGGGTAGGTATGCGACCGCACCAAGGACAGTTGGCCCTAATAGGAGTGGGATACATGGCGTTTAGCAATTTTAAATCGGGGAATTCCCCAGTCTGTATTGCCAATCGGTGGCCTATTCCCCGCTAAGTTGTGGCTGAGGCGGCGGGTATTTTCTGCGGACTCCGCGCTGATGAACAAGCATGTCTTTGGCATTTAAATTGGTGGAATTTTGTGAGGGATAGTGCGAGTGGTTGGGGTTAGAAGAGGACGCCGTCGCTCGGTTATTAAACCCTCGAGCTAACGCGTTAGCCTTTTCGTTCCCCTGTACCCCCGCGTGGCCCGGGCACCAGAGTAGGCGATGACGGTGGTTGAAGGATTTGAGGATTATCGCGAGGCTAGCCGCAGTCACGTGCCCCTTAAGAAACATGCGACACGTCTCCTGCGAGTCCGTGACAACGACCGAGTCCCTTTGCGAACGCTACGCGTGAGCGAGTGCGATCGCCACTGCTAATATTTCGGCCGAGGTGGGGGATCCCGCCGTGGCCGATGCGGTTATTTGCTGCTGGCAGATCACGTTCACGACTGCCAGTGCGCTCCCCGGTCGCCTCTGCATACACAGATGCGTCCGTCTAGTACGTGTTGTACCTATGGTTATTTGAGTACGCTGATTGAATGTGTTGTGCGCGTGCTTTCCGCCTTTCTTTGTTGTACTCGGGATGCATATTCTTCGGAATTGGGGCTACTGTAATTTTGGATCTCACCGAAGGAAGGAGAGGTACGGCCTGTTCGGTGAGATACATGGGGTATGCTGGGATATTGAGTCTAGCCAATATTGCTCTATCAGTTTTTGTGAAGCTGAGGCGTTCCCTCTGTCGCATCATAGTGGCCTGCCTCAGTTCGCCGAAAGTATTGTGCACTCCCGAAGCTAACATGCGCTCCGTGGAAGTACATTTAGGCAGGCCCAGAGCAGCTTTGAAAGCGGTTCGATTATTTTGTTGGCCTGCCTTTCCTCCTCCCTGTTCAGGATTTGGTACGGTAAGCCATACGTGATTCGACTAACCACTAAGGCCTGTACGAGCCTTAGGGTATCGTCTTCTCGCATTCCCACTTTTCGATATGTCACGCGACGTATCATTTGAGCTATGTTGTGGGTTGTGGATTTCAGGGTTCTGAGCGTCTGTACTGCTCCCCCGTCGCTCTGCAGCCACAAACCCAGGACTCGCATCGTGGGTACCTCTCGGACTGACTGGCCCTGAACTAGCGATGTTAATAGATCCTCTGGATTTGTAGCCTTTCGCCTGTATCCGGATGACCTCAGATTTTTCTGGGCGCGGACTTCACGGCCGCTCCATCTGAAAAAATTCTCTACCGCTAATACTGCGCTTTGGGGCGTATATTCCTTATCCCCTAGTGAACCTCTGCTCGTCCACAGCGTGATGTCGTCCGCGTAGAGTGTGTAACCTAGGTCGGGTATCCGATCCAGATCGCGCGCGAGACGACATATCGCCATGTTGAAGAGCAGAGGAGATATTATCGCTCCTTGAGGTGTTTCATTGTTAGGCATTTTAAATAAATCCGATGTGATTTGGCCAATACTGATGCTCGCCTCGCGGTTAGAAAGAAACGCTCTTAATTAATTGTATGTGCGCTCACCACAACCCGCGAGTTCGAGTTCCTCCAATACTGCGGCGTAAGAGACGTTGTCGAAGGCTCCTTTGAGGTCTAGTGCTTTAACTAATCTCTCGTCGCCGTACGGTATATTAGTTAGAATTTCGTCTCTAAGTAGGAGGGACGCGTTCTGGCAAGATAAACCCGTGCGGAATCCTGTGGGAACAATCCACCTCAAGGACTGGAATTATGTTATCCGCGATAGGCGATCTTAGAAACTAAGCTTTATGGAAGTTTCTAAGATAGCCGGTCGCAGATTACATAATTCTAGTCCTTGAGCTGGATTGTTCCCGTAGGTGGACATTATTTGCACAAAAATTCTAAATACATAATAAACAAATGAACAAAAATTCACTAATTACCTTTCTATTAATAAATGTAATGGACATATTGCAATTTACGAATTGTAGCCGGTGAGTTTGTCAGGTTTATCAACCTGGAATGAATATCCAGAATGACATCAGTTCGGAGATATGCGCCATAAAAATCTCCGTAGGATGCACTTTTGGCTCACTTACGTTTTCTAAGAAAACGCTATTTCATGCATTGAAGCACAAGGGTAACTAGAACACCCATGTATCTCACCCCACACTTTGGGAAATAATATTTCGAAACTGGTGACATCCTTGAAATTAATTTCATGTTTCAAGTGGATGCGTTTGCAAACTCAAAACTACAATTGTGCCATAAATTAATTAAATGCAAAGTTAATTAGTAAATTTCTGTTAATTCGTTGAATATTGATTTCGATTTCTCGTGCCAGTAACGTCCGTGTCCTCGAATCATCCCACTTATGGACAAGAATCATGATATCTGCCACAGACAATCTTTAAAAATACCGTGCAACTTAAATATGATCACCCCGTATATGCCTGTAAACAACCCACGTAGATAATTTCAATGAACGGTTTCTTTTAAAGCGAAACGTTATATGTATAGGCGAAATCCTATATGGACAAGCGACATCGCCTCTGTACAAAAAATTATCATCAGCAGCATTGGCTCGAGCATCGTCGTCTTCTTCCACAGCTCGCTCGTTGGCGCGCCTCGGCGCAACTGCTGGAACGCGCTCGTGCCCCTGATCCCGCATTCGTCGTCGTCGTCTCCTTCCACAGCTGGTTGCGTTGCCGCTCATCATTCCAGTGTGGAATTTCACTTCCCTTCTGTCGTCGTAATGGGGAAGCCGCGTTTCCGGGGGTATGAGCCATTGCTTAAGGGTGTATGAGCCATTCATTGGCTTACGTAACAGAGGGATTTATTTTGAAGCAATTGAATTTCGAAGAATCGCAAGCTGCAACGGCGGGCGAATGCTGTTAACCAAGCCGCCGAGAAAACTGGATGATAATCGAAGCTTGTCCTTTTTTATACCTAACCGTGCCCTTTTCCATCAACTTTATGTTTACTGGAATGTGCCCTTGTCACTAACGAGACGTGCATTGTGTGGAAACTGGTGACGTCAATGAAGACAAGTTGGCAGTAAACTAAAACACATGTTTATTGAACATTGGAAACTTCACCGGTAAATTTTTGGCAAGTGAGCAGAGTAGCTTGGTGATCACTGTGGTATGCTGCAAGGGGTTCGGACATCTCGACGTCACACATCTTGTTTGCAAATGTCAAATCTACACATTGACGTCATATAGATTACACTGATGAGGGACAAGTTGTTGTCGAACCACAAACGCTTGTGTTCGATGTCTCGAGCTTGCTCGGTTGCGTGGTTAGCAGCATCCGCCCATCATTGCCGCGGTGAGATTCTTCAAATTAAACTGCATCAAAACTAAATCTGTTCGGCACGTAAGACTATGAATGGCTCATTCCCCCTTAAGCAATGGCTCATACTCCCCTGAACACGGCCTCCCCATCCGATGACCGAAGAGAAGTGAAATTCTACGCGGTAATGATGAGCGCCAACGGAGCCAGCTGTGGAAGACGACGACGACAAACGCATGAGCAATGGCACGACCTCGTTCGCGCAGTTGCACCGAGGGGCGCCAACGAGCGAGCTGTGAAAGAAGACGCCGATGCTTGAGCCAATGCCGATGATGATAGTTTCTGCGAACAGACACGAACGTTCAGGCTAGACATAAACAAGCTCGTTTGTAAAAATGAGATATACATCAAGCAGTGGTTAAGTTAACATTACAGACAATTGGAAAAAAGTAAACAGTGCGAAGAACAAGAAAAATAAATACAGATATAAAGCAAATAAGACAAAAATGGCAAAGAAAACTTTGCAATCAACAAGCAATGTGAGTTAACAGTACAACGAAAATGCGAGCAATATAACATGTAGTGTTGTATTGCTACGTCACTTGTTATTGTTACGATGACAAAACTCAGTTGTTAGGATGGAGACAGTTGTTGCATAAATAATTCCCTCCTATAGACATGAAAGCTGACGGTATTAAGTGGAGTTTTTGTGTTTTTGGTAATATTGTGAAACAACTGTATATTTCACGAGGCAGCAATACCACTGGTAGTTTGATGTCGTTAAATGGTCCGCGCAGGTGACCTGCAGCCGTGCTGTTGCCCTGGCACCTCCAGACTCTCGTCGGCTGAAATGCGGCGCACAGGCCAACGGCTCGCAGGACTACGACGCGTGTGCACCGGCGGCATGCCTCTCTCTCAAGAGCAGTACAAGTCAATGCATGAGACATTCGGCGAGGGGCTTCAAGTGCTGGCGAACGTGTACGCCATGACCGAGGCGACGGCGTTGCTCTGCTCTCCTTCCCGGGAACACGCCACTGGCGTGGACATGGGCTTCCCAGCGCCGGCGGACAAAGTTCAAGGTGGGCTCACGTGTTGTAGCTCTGAGACTTACTGGCCCCACGTATCTGTGGCGTGGCTCTAATGCTCAGCTCCTTGCCTCTGCGCTTGACATATAGACCCGTAGTACACCTGAATTGATTTCCCGTACATAGTTCCACCTTCGAATCCCCTTAGTTTTCACGACAGTTACAATATTCTTTTTTAAAATAAAAGTACCGCTACAGAGGCCGGCGGCAAAAGAAGACAAACGCTTGTTTCTTCCTTCGCAGTTGACTGTGTGCGACAAAAAGTGGCAAATTAAATTACACTTTGTGGTTTTACCCGCCAAAACCACGATCTAAATATGAGGCATGCCGTAGGGGGGTCTGTCTGTCTCGACAGCATTAGCTTCTCTTGCACGTGTCCTATAGCGGGGCATTTTCAGAGAAGTACCGCTTATATCTCCTTGACGCTGAAACAGGCCGTAGCATACTTCTCAAATCGGCCTTTTGCAAGCTCAGAGCCCGCATCTGCAGTAGCGGCGAGCGCCGGAAACGTTAGTTTTGAGTGCTTCTTAGGTCATGGAGCAGAATTTGTTAGTTCGTGGAACGGCGTCATTGGTTCGTGGAGCAGACGAAGCGCGCGTATGGAATCGCGCAGGAAGCCCGCAGCATAATCGATGCCGACGCTAGCTCATATTCTCGGTCACGGTGTTAGAAGTATTCTCGGCTCATTGCCGACGACGCGGTATTTCCGGTAGTGTTTCGGTAGAAATGCCAGCTGTTGACAGCGATCCTCGGGTAACATGTAGTTCGTCACACCATAGGCAGACACGACAACGATGCCGACAAGAAGTCGACCTGACGCCGGCGCCAACATTCGGCCTACAAGTTGTGAGACCGTGTCAACGGGAGATATATATATTGCCATACTAAGATTAGGCCGACTCCACCGATGTGAGCGAGTCGTCGTGGTGTGACAGGCTTTTGTGCCGACGCCGCCGACAAAACGAGTCTGCAGATCGCGGTGCGATTGGTCGCTGAGTGAAAACATTGCACGGACGACTCTGTCGCACACACTGCGCTTTTATACATATTTATCGACTGCTCAAAGGGAACCGAAACGCACCTCCTACGTTGAAATTCACGATTTCCAGCCCTTGCCAGCTGTCCACATTGAGTTTGAGGCGCTGTTAATCGCGTTTAGCACAGCCGACGAGTTGGTGCACTAGCGTCGGACTTGAACTACGGGATAAGGCAGTTGGACGAAGGAAACTGCATTTATAGCTCAGTCCTGCTCTTTGCATAGTGGGATCCGCACAGAAGTGCAAACCAGCGACACGGCGCGGTGCCAACACCGGTACGTCACCGCTCTTGATCGAAGGCTGCCGGGCGCATTCGCCTGTGCTTCCATGAACGAAATGCCACGAGGTAGAGTGGTATACTTGTGTGTATTGTTATGCTGACAGATTTCTTAGTTACCGGGAAGCACAGTTTGCTTCTTATGCCTAACAGGCAACAGCTCAATTTCCCTTCGATACTTCAGCGTAAAAAAAAAAAAAGAAAACGTGGCTCAGTTGCCACGCGAGTGCGGCAGGCATCGACGTTTCCGCTCAGGTAACGTTACACGCGCTCTCTCAATTAGCGCTTATGCGCGCAGAGTTAACTGTAACAATACGCCCTCGAACGCACAAATTATATTCCCAATGAAGATCCCGAAAAGGGAGACCCAGCCATCAAAAGGAGCAGTAACCCACCCTCCACATAATATATTTATTTACTTATTTATTTAGCATTGGTTCAGACACAGGGAAGGTCTTGGATGGCAAGGCTAAATGCAGAACATTGTGTGCCTGACTAAGGCCTTGTCACCCGTACATTGCCCAATGGTGAGGTAGCATAGCATAAGATATAGCATACATACATATCAATAGCATAGATTGCACGTGCATAGCATACACTATAAACATACGTGCACTAAATACCTCTATCGTTGTACAACTTTATAACTAGTAACAGTTTAGGTTCAACAGAGTATATGTGTAAGAAAAAAAGTGATAAATATGTACACGCATAATATGAAACTGACTTTAAAATAATTACACATAAAGCACACAAGAAACTAATTGGCACACATTCAATCAGAAAGGGAAAGCAAGTATATTTTTCATGCCACTTCAAAGGAGTTAGATGATCAGAAGTTTAGCGCAATAGCGATCGTCTTACTATGTGCATTTATGAAGGACGCGACAAAGTGTTCTAGTTGTTCTGTACCGTAGCTTGTCCTGCAAAATCGAAATGTAAAATTGCCATGCCTGAAATTGTATCAGGTCTTACATGATAGGTAATCAGCATAAAAAATGAATGCATTTTTCTTGAGTTCACCTCGTATGTATATAGGGAGCTTAAATTCGTATAGTTGATTAATAAAAAAGCCATATTTTATGTTTAACAAGTTTGTGTTTTTCCTATCTCAATATTTTTTTTCGCCGCCAGAGCGCGGTGGTATGTTGTGTACCTTTTCCTTTTTCAACACCCCCCCCCCCCCCTCACTGTAATGCCAGAAATGGCGCTGTGGGTACTGTGCTAAATAAAAATATATGTCAAGAAAAAAAGGTGCCGTGTGATCGCGGTGTCCTAGGTTTTCGATACAGCGACCTGGTTGTTTTTGGAGACATATCAGTCGTTCCAAATATGATTGGCATGTGTAGTCCCCCATATCAACAAGCGATAACTAAGATGGGACTGAATCAACGTATAAACAGATGGCGTTTGAGTCAAATAGGAACCAGATATCTAATCCTAAACAATATGCCTATTCACCTCCAAATACTAGAATGAATCTTCGTTGCATGAGCTTTAAACCTCAGCTTTTCATCAATAAGTACAGATAAAATTTTAAAGCTATAGTCCGCTCGATTACACAACTATCGAACTTGACACTAAAAGCCCAATCAGGCCTTATTGCTAGGCTTAAGAACCACATATATAGTTTGATCGATGTTTAACTGTAGCTGGTTCACTGGTAACAAAACTAAGATCTGATCTGACAAATTATTGGCTGCAGTTAGGAGCACACGTACGCTGTAACCTGAGAAAAACAAACTTGTGTCGTCAGCATACCAAACTATATCTGGTGTAACCCGTATCTTTACAATATCGTTTACGTATATAATAAGGAATAGTGGACCTAATATTGACCCTTGGGGGACACCGATTGCTATTCCTTTCTTTTGGGAACAAAGCCTGTTATAGCATACGTATTGTAGTCTAGTAGTGAAGTAATCTTGAATCAGTTTTAGGGCCACCCCGCGAATTCCACAGTATTACAGTTTATTAAATATCATGGTATGTTCAATGAAGTCCAACGCGTTTGTGATATCCAGGAAAAGACCGATCGCATATACTTTGTTGTCAGAGTTACTGGGCGGTTTTTCTTTAATCTTAACACGTGCCATTTCAGTAGATCTGTGTTCACGGAAGCCAAAGTGTTGTTCCACAAGGGCGTGCTTTTTATTGCGATAGCAATTATATGGACACTCAAAAGCAGATTTCTGCCGTCGGCGTCGCCGTCGCCGTCGCCGTGAGGTTCCGTATGACGTCAATGGAGATGAAATCATCGCCGCGCGCCGAACGCTGTATGTGCAAGTGAAAGGGCCCGAGGGACGCGCACTTTCACGGGGAGTGAACGCACGGCGGAGAACAAACGCGCGTTCTGCGCTGTGCTCCCTTAAGGGCTGCAGAAGTAGGCGTCTCTTTCCTCCTCTACAATCACCATATATGTAGAGCAAACGTGCCTTCTTCCGACGCGCGACAGGCCGTGGGGGAGGGGGGGGAGGGAAGGGAGGCGACGTTTAGCTGCGGCACCAAGTACTTATTTATATCAGAGGCTCCGGCAACAGTCACCAACGCCGCACGCATTTTGAGCGAACGCGGGCAAAACGCCGACGGCGTCGACAACAGTTCTGCGTGTTGCCGGTGCTGCTGCATGTCCAAGTTTATACAGCTGATAAAGCTGCTATCATTACTCCGTATAGCTCTCTTCAAGTTTGCTATCGCAATTGATGCTTCGCCTTTCAGGTGAAACTGCGACAACTTTTTTAACTAGGAATTTAGTTAGGCAGCAACTTAGGAGTCGTTCCAGCACTTTGAGAAAAGAGGAAGTATGGATATCGGGTCTTTAATTATTTAAATCAGCGACGAAGCCTCCCTTACGCAATACAATCACTTTGGCGATTTTCATAAAATCGGAAAAGATGCCATTCGCGAAAGCACTGTTACACACATGGCATAATGACGCCGAGACAATATCAGCAACAGCTATGATTGGTGCTGCTTTTATGTCATCCGTCCCGGTTGCAGTACCCTTTTTTAAGGCCTTAAGAACGAAGAACATTTCCATTTCAGTGCAAGGTAGCCGGAAATTAGAATTGGACCTCTTGTAGTTTATATATTTTTCAGATGCCATTATAATAAACCACTAGAGTGAGATGTCCCACCAGGAAGTAAAAAATGATCATTGAATTCGTTGGCCAAGTAAGTTTCGCTGTATTCAGTCTCATCAAACGTTAGAGTATTCGGGTTTGTGTTTTGCTGGTTTTGTTTAAACTTGCGAACTGCATTCCACAATTTCTTTGGATCGTTTTATACCTTGGAAAACACATGTTCATAATACCTGTTTAACTTTCTTGAGGTCCGGAGTCAACTTGTTTCTTATTTTCTGGTGTTCACTTATTATACCAAGATCACTGTAGCGAAAAAATTTTTATCAAATAGTTTGTCACGTTTCTGCATTCTTTTATACATCTCTCGGTTACCCACGGCTTCCTAGCTTTCTTGTCCGTTCTCATTTGTTCTAATGGACAAGCAGCATCTTAACACTGACTTTATTATCTTAATAAGCGTATCATACGAAATATTGGGATCATTATCACTATAAACTTCAGACCAGTCTCTGTTCTGTGTCACTGAGTGAAACGCATTATATTCTCTTCGTCAAAGTGGCGACAGAAAAAGGCTGAGATCAAAAACGCCTTCATTTGTTTTCATGTCGAGGCAAAAAACAGAATACTGGCAAATCATCGCTTAAATCAGAGGTAAGAGTTCCCCCCAAAAAACATCATTTGGATCGTGGTTAGTTATGCATACATGATTATTGATTCGAAATATGGCATTATGTTGCCTGACGAACAGATTGTATTATGGGAATTATATAAATGTAGTACGTCACAATATTGTTTAGTTTCAGCAGAAGGTAATATTAAGTTATATATATTACAATGAGTTCATGTCGTCAACCAAGACAACCGGGAGACTCTGATTGGATGCGTATTCCAATATTTGGGTAATGAATTGAATAAATCAACCAAGATAACCTGAAGCGGGTCGGGACACCGATGCCATTAGATATTTACAACATTTTACAGCAACAAATTCATAGAAATCAGAAGCGTACGAGCATTCTGACAGTATCTCGCAGGAGAGATCTTTTTTTTTTCAAATAAGTAAGTACCTCCACTATGGTGGCGTTTACGATAAACACCTTCGCATTTATATCATCGTCATTTATATCACAATGAATATCATCTGCGCTTGGGAACCACGTCTCAGTAAAAGCAAGAACTTTAAATTTATGTTCTAAAGATTGCAAATAAGTTTCAGTTTCCATATATTTATTTTTAAGGCCCCTAGCATTTAAAGATAGATAGTTTGGTAACTTTTAGGAATAAGAGATGCGTACACGGCAGAGGTGAATGAAAAACTGTCATAGTAAGCTGGGGCCAGATTCACAAAGCATTTCTTTCGTAAGCTCGCTTTGTCATTGGCTGGCTCCCTTCTCCTAATGATATGTCCGACATCCGGATTGGCTAAAATTCTTTCTTTCGAAAACTTATAGCATAAAAAGTTTTTGTGAATTCGGGCCCTGATGTGCATGTGCCCGCCAAGAGAAAAGAATGTAATATATAGCGCTAAAAGGGCACGAGAAAATCAGCCCTGCACACGAACAATTTGCCGTCCCTATACCAGGCGAATTGGTGATGTTTTTTCTGACACCATAGCGTCATTTCTCACAGAAGCTTCTCGTTTTCTGGCGTCAGATTAACAAGAGAGAAAACATTCAATTTCCTTGTTTTCAAATTATCCTTTTTTGTGCATCCATTAGTCCCGTGTGACACGGGATAAAAAAGCGAACGAGCACTACGGGTTCATTGTCTGGTTTAGGGGGAAGCCAGTGAATACGTTCGACATATGCTGGAGGCAGTTCGACAAGTTGCAGTGTTCTTGCTAAGTTGTTTACTTTGTCAAAGAGGACCTCATTGTCACTGTGCCAGAGTCCATCAATTTTCAAATTTTGGTACCTGCTATACTGCTCAAGTAGGTAAATTTGCTGCCATAGTTTTTGAATTTCTTGTTTGCCATTGCTTGCCTCAGCTCCTCCAACCTTTTTTTTTTCCAAAACGTTCTTCAGCCATCTCTGAAGAACGTTTTTTCATTGTGACCAGCACTTGATCGTACACATCCCAGAAATGTTGCACAGTCTCCTCTAATTTGCCTACTGTATGCTTCAACCGCATGAGTTCTTCATTCATAATGGCAGGTAGCTCCATCAACTGCTTGGTGATTTCAAACAGCATCCGTTCAAGTCATGAAGCTTGTTCGGGTTTGTGTGCGCCCCAGCATTCGACCAGATATGGCCGCTGTTTTCAAAGTACCCTGGATGCTCATACCTGCCTCCCACAGTGTCATACGATACTTCTCATATGCGTAAACCTGTATGTGGTACAGCATTTAGACATTATTTCATGTCGTCAGGGCGTTGGTTCCACTGTACTTGAAGTGAACAGCGAGCGGTGGCCGTGTACGTACCGATGTAAACAAATGCGCTCTGCTACTGTTGTGTAAGTAGTATGCACGCACTATCGTCCTTTTAAACAGCTATGGCTGCTATGGTGAAAACGTAACTTTAAGAGCAGTTTTTATCGTCTTATTGCGTACGTTCAGTGCAGAAGACAAGTGCATGAACTCGGCTACTACACTATGGCTGACCTCCACTGAGTGGAACCAGCCGCCTACCAAACTTCATGTGGGCGGCTGGCAAGTGCACAAGTTGGAGCATTTTAATTTCTGAAGCATGTTTAGATTTGTTTTGGACCCAACTAAGTATTAATACAAGCGCAGTCATTGTGACAATCGCGTTACGGTGCGATGTATTCGCTCAGTGGCCCATCACACGGTTACACGTTTTGCCGGCGTAGCTGCACGAAAGCCCGTCGTCAGATGATGACGACTAGCGGTTGTCGGTCGTGCCGTTGTAAAATGGAAGCTTTCTATGTCTCAATGATTCGTCCATGAGCGCCGAAAACGCACTGCAGGAAATCCAACTTACACAATGAAACTACCTGCGCATCGGCGCACACAATCATAGAAATACAGTTTACATTCGCAGTTGTACCAATTAGGACAATGGGAACTGCACCGCCACACTACGCAGACGAACTGTATATATCTTCATTGCATTACGTGCGTCACGCAATGCACTCCCGGCCATCACCATGGTTGGGGCGATTGTGCAGCGCACCGCAGAAGAGGAGGCTGCCGTACGCGAACGTAAGCGCGAGCGCGAACGTGCCCGTAAGGCCAATCCCGTGTATCGCCAACGGCATGCTGTCCGTCAAAGCGTGAGTGTTTGCGTGTAATAAATGGCTGCATAATCTAAAATAAAGGCTATGCAACTTAACGAAATGTGTTCTCATTCAAATTCAACGTTGAAAAACTACAAAACTAAACAAGAAATCGAATCCCTTATAGATCGCGTCGGGTCGCTCTGCATTTCTTGGGTTCGTTGCGTGGTCGTTGGCTTTGGACTTTGACTTTGATTCAGCTTGCATGGGCGAAAGCGTCGCGTTCAATCATCGTTCTTTACGAAACGGGCTTTGATTTTTTTTTGTTGGCCTCGGTGTCCTGTCGGAAACCGTCCAGTGACACAAAACTAAAATTACAAGAAGCACTGGCAAACGCACAGACACATTCCAGCTTGCTTTATGAGCCTGCTTCTCAGCGCCCTGCGGCACACCAACGCCGCACATGTAGCGGCTCGCGGCGGCCGCTAGGCTGGCGCCGCAGCTCATTGCAAAAGACGGATTGCCTAGAAAGAATAAAACGAGGCTACTGTTTCAGGTGAAAATACGTATTATGTACTATGCGCATTCCTCACCACTGCAGGTAGTCGACAGAATGACTGATAAGCGATTGGGCCCCTACCAAACCGGCGAGCTCTGCTACAAAGCGCCTACAGTTATGAAAGGATACTACAAACGACCCAAGGAGACGGCCGAGTTCTTCGACGAAGAAGGATGGTGCAAGTCAGGTACACAAGGGCACACTTCATGGATATACAAAACCCCACCATTGATCCTGATGAGACTGTGGTGCATTATGCCTTGAGATCCTCGATACGTTAAAATTCTCGTTACAGAGTGATGCATTACTATGGAGGCGTGTACTGTCGCAATTCTCCTTTCGAACCAAACTGAACATAACCTGAGGTATACTGATAGAAACTAAGCAGAGTATGGCCGAGTGTACAATATGCCGATTACATTGCAATGCGATAATCCACCTTTTTTGTGTAATGAAACAGGGCTTTCAAAATAGGGACAAATTTGCCCACACCTTTTATTGGTGTTCCGTTGCGTTCTTGCACTAAATGTTTGTATATTTAAATCGTCAGGTGCGTTAGCGAACCTATGAGCGCCCGTTTCGTTTTTTAAACAACATATTTAGGGGCTAGGTATTGCCATGTCAATGTAGTGTAATCTTTATTTATGAATGCTGTATGCAAAGGAGCATGTCTCGTTTCACTTTAAGTCCTTGTACATGCATTAAAACGTATTTCTAAATGTAATACATTGAAGACTGCGGGTGGACTTGCTTACTGAAGGATCAACTCTTGCACAAATTGGTCAGCTTGTCCCTGCTGGAGCCGATGTCTCTCGATGCGTCAAGGTCACCTTTATTAACGCCATAGCGTTAAGGGCCCCGTGTCGCAAAAAATCCGGCCTCGGCGTGCGATGTCGGCGGGTGGCGGAGAAAATCATCCCCAACGACGCACGCCCTCCGAATATTTTTAGGTACATGTATATGCCACGCCTTCTTATATGACATGCGGTATATGCGGGTTATATTGCTACGCCATTATATTATTAATGTTGCTCATACCTTGTCTTGCATTCTTGACAAAGCTATTCCTGGGAATTTTGAGAATTAAAATCCACAAACAAATGTCATGAAACAAAACACGCACAGCGCATGCTCTTTATGTTAAATCTTCTCAGAGGGAAATATTCAAAGTACAAAAAATATATGAAAACCTGAAAATTGTGCAATTTTTTTGGCGCGGCTGTGCAATATCTCCCGGATCACACCACGCAAGAGGCCGCTTTTCTACCAGAAAACTCGCGTTCGTGCATAGCGTTCGCCGCCAGTGTTTCCCGGTAACCATTACGGTTGCTTAAGCTGCAGTTGTCGGGAAGCGTGACAAGCAGTTAGGGATCTTTGAATGCTGTCGCGTTCCACTCTTAAAAAGCGAAGCTTAAGCGTCCTCCAAGTTTTCTAACACTGCGAATTATGCCCCTTGGTGCCGCTCTAAGTGATCGCACGCCCATCTCTTCATTCTGTCAGGCGATGCAGGCTACTACGACCAGGACGGACGCATTTACTTTGTTCAACGCTTTAAAGAGATGATCAAGTGCATGGACAACCAGGTTGTGCCCGCAGAGCTCGAAGAACTCTTGCTGCGGAAGCATTCGGCGGACATCGTCGAGGTGTGCGTCGTCGGCCTACCGAACCCCAGCTACGGAGAAGCACCGGCTGCCGTGGTCGTGACGCGATGCGCAGAAGTCACGCAGGACCTCCCCGAATTGTCGACGCGGATCAAGAAGACAGTAACGGGTACGCGAATCCGCTACGCCATCGAATCCCATAAGGGCTGACAAGTGCAGCGGATAGTATCGCTAATTGAATGTACAGCGCTAGAAATTTCCATCTTGATTGCATCGAGAGTCTGATTATGGTGCATGCGTAATCCTTTTCTAGAGGTTTCAATTTTTAATTATTGCTTAGTCTAGTTCGAGACTTCCGCGTGGCTATACCAAATATTTGCTGTCGGCGATGAGTGCCAGCTGAAACCTACCTTGGGCAGACTGTCACCTTCGTTATTTTTAATTACGATATAGCAATTGCGGTTTCAATTTTTTTTTCAAAATTTGGCAAACGTTTTAAAGCACTCATTTTCATCCGAAAATGTATTTTTATGTTGATATACTGTTAGAGGAAACTAATATGCGCAGGGGTATACATTTACAAGGCAAGTAATACAACGATGTTGCAACAAGCGTTGGACAGAACGCCACCCCGTCGTCATCATCATTATCATCGTTGTCCGAGCTCTAAACACCTGATCATCAGCATTACAGCGTACTAGGTTGCTGAAGAGTGTACCGAGCTCGGGTGGTAAATGGGCCGTTTCTGTGATGACACCGCGAGGCAGCGTTTTCTGTAGCAGGCTGGGATGATAGCTGGCTAACGAGACGATTGGAAAACAGTGAATTAGGGTTTGATTTATTATACATGCGTAATGGGCAAATGGTGCAACATAAGGTCACTGAACACATGTATGCGGACGAACTTGAGTTCCTGGAGGACAATGCAAGAGATTTGCAGAGATTTGCCAATATGTGTGGCAAGACAGCGACAAATATAGGCCTTAATCTTAGCACGGAGAAATGAGTAATCGTGATCTTTATTCAAGAGACAAACGGTTCGAAGTTGCCAGTGCCCGGTTCGGCAACGCTGGAGATTACTCCCAACAAATGATTTGTGAACTTAAGCCGATGAAGTAGAAGAGTAGGGTTTAACATTATTATGTATAAGATAAAGGCTGTGTTGAATAGCGTAATTTATATAGAGCACGGCAAAATTTCTTGTGTGTGGGCCATTGGGCAGCATTACTAATATTATAGAGTACTTTTGCATCAGTGGAGCTGCAAAATGGCATGACTGACTTCATAGCAGCGCTAGTTGCAAGCGGTTGTTTGAAATATTCTGGCGTTTTTAGAGGACGTAATGTGGTGGAATTTTAGTTCACTTGATTTTGTTTTCTTAACGAGTTAACGCTGATGAGTGTGATAAGAAGTAATCTATTTTTACTTTTCCACAGAAAACTGCGCAGTGCACAAACACCTGTATGGCGGCGTCTTCTTTGTCGACTCCATTCCAAAGACCGAATCCGGCAAGACAAACCGCCCTGCTGTGCTGAAAATGTGCGTTGCCTAACATAAGGTCCTTCTCGAAACTCACATCAGTACCTGTATAACCGTGAGCATATCAGCTGAAAGACTCAATGGAGCCCAAATGATATGCTCAGAATAATCACCGATCTGTAAACATAACTGTAATTATCGGAAATGCTCACGCACTTAGGATTCCGAAAATCAATTTTTTCAGTTTTAGTTATCAATAAAGCTAGACCGTTTATTTGGGGGCCTCCGGCATTTATTTCAACGAAACAGTTACCGTTCTTCAGCAATAACTTGTGTTTGAAATATAGCACTGCACGGGCTCGGGCTTACCCGAAAGCCCGGGCCCAGCCCGGCCCACGGGCTGCCTTACTAGGGCCGGCCCGTGGCCGGGCCGGGTAGGGCAGTTTTTTCACGGGCTCGGGCCGGGCTCGGCATGTGCTTTTTGACCCGGGCCCGACCACAGCATGTGCTTTTTGACCCAGGCCCGGGCCGGGCTCGGACTTTCTGGTGGTGTGCATGTAACGTGCAGCGAGTTATCCTCGCGCATCTCGACTCTGAAAAACCTGTTCCCACGGTGCAGCTGGAAGCTAGCAGTGCTACTCCTGTGTACTTCCCTTTTATTCTTCCGTCGTATTTGGCGCTGTTTGAACAGAATGTCAAACAGAACAGAAAGACCGAAGTTGCCTGTATTCCTTACCTAAGTCAATGTAAATAATGTTTTCAACGCGGTGCAAGCGCGTTCGCGACTTGCTGATTCTTCAAAGGCGATTGGTAAAACGATGACTTGTAAGAAAAGATAAATTCGCCACGCGGCTGAAATATGTCACTACGTCCATCCATGATTACATGCATGTTCTCAACCGGCCGCCTAGCAGCAGCGCATTGCACTGCACCATGGACGAACGAGAAGCTTTCTTTCTCCATTTACTCCATCCATGCGCTGCGCTCACGACTGGACGTGGCTGCGCTTCGGCTATAGCGCACTAGAGAATACGGTTGAGTGAGACGGGCGGCTGCGGCGGGACATGCTTTGCAGTGAGGCGCCCGACGTGGGAAAATGCTGTGGCGGCGCTGAGATAGAAGTGGATTGGGCCGCATCAAGGTCGCGCCATTGGACACTGCTTGCGATACTGCTCGGCAGGGTCATTCGTACTACTTCGCGCGCTGGTATTTGCGTTCAGAACGCTCAAATGGTGTTTCTAATTGCATATGACATGTTTTTATGCCTTTAAAATAAATTACTTTCATTCTCTCCTTTGTTTTATTTTTTAATGCCGCTCGGTGATCTTTTTCGATCTCGGGCCGGGTTCGGGCCGGTTTCGAGCTGGGCTCGGGCCGAGCTCGGACATAAGGTAAAGGGGCGGCGGGCCGGGCCGGGCGGGTAACGTAGATTACTTCCGGGCCCGGGCCGGGCCCGGGTCTCGCCATAAAGCTTTTGTTCGGGCTCGGTTGGGCAGCCCAACGTAAAAACGGGCCCGGGCCGGGCCCGGGCTGGAAAAATTGGCCCGTGCATTGCTCTAGGGCCCTATTGTTCGGAAATGATTCTAAACTGTTTTTATTCCAATTTCTGCAATCAGCCTCCACGATTGGTCAAACCATTTTCGGGCCACTCCCAACTACGCCTGTCTGTCACGCGACGTCACGAAACTCGCGATAACTCCCCATCTGATATAACGTGTACACAGTGATTATGCATGATTAAACCACACAAAAGAAAAATAATCATTCCTGATTCGACGCCGTTTCAGCATTAGCCCTCTCTATTGGTCCAGTGTTTTCTGGCTGCGCCCACTTCGCCTGTCTGTCACGTTACCTGACAAAACGGCGAAACCTCACCACGTCAAAGTGACGTGTACGCGAAAAAAATGCGATTAATATGCCGAACGAAACTCAAAATTTTTCTGAATAGCCACAGACTGCCCCGTTCCGAAAGAAATCGAAGATGGCTGCCGGCCGATCGCTCAGGCCCTCGCTACTCGCACCTGCCGGTGAGCATGTATTTATTTGCGCCTGATAAACCTTTTTCGTGGCAGTAAAACGCTATCAAGCCCTTTCGGCACGTATACGACACCGCTCTGCCAACTCTTCCTTGCTGAGGATCCGTTTGTGCGGCATTCTTATCCTTCCGTTGCACGCCGCCGCGATTTTCCACCAGCCACCGCAAGCTAAGTAAGGCGAAGCGGACCAATCGGAGAAGCCGGCGCCACCCTCTTCATGCGGTTACCTATTTTCACTGCGCTGGCTCGGCCCCATCGAATCCCTCTTCACTAGAGCGTGCTCCTCGCCTCTTGTCAGCCAAAAAGATAACACCGCTGAGTGTAGGCAATGTTATTGGTTTTGAAAGCGAACAAAGGTGACCGCCTATAAACGAGGAGAGTGTTTGATTGGGTTGTTCAGACAACGCTGTCGGTCACCGCCCAATGCTTGCGTCGGTGGTTACGTAAATTTGACGTCAGGAGTTTGGAATCAAAACAGTTTGGAATCATTTTACGTTATAGCGCCCCTAAGTTGAATCACATCTAGTTATGTGAGCATCGTAAATGTGAGTATACATGCTTGCAGTAATTATGAAGCCTACAGACAATTAAACCAATGAAAATATAGCGCTAATTTCCTGCTGTAATGTGAATGTAGCAATGATATACTAAATAAAAATAAAAATTATCAATAAGACATATTGCCGCAGCCAGGACAAAGATAACCTGCCTCTGACAGGTATTTTTTCGTTCAATTACCTTTTCTACGCCTAGA
Organism: Dermacentor silvarum; assembly: GCF_013339745.2. NCBI lineage: Eukaryota > Metazoa > Arthropoda > Arachnida > Ixodida > Ixodidae > Dermacentor > Dermacentor silvarum. The sequence continues at coordinate 172,462,182 of NC_051157.2, forward strand.
TATTTGCTACATTTCAATTAAAACCAGTAATTTACAGTATTCAGTTTTATTTCATTGTATGCTGGCTTCTTACATATATGACTAGCCAACCTGGGCCTCACAGCTGCCCTTCTTAATAATTATATAGATGTATACTTGTGCCGTTTCTTAATAAAGCCATTTCTTGAAGTTAACGCATAGGTCGTGTCTTTCCTCATTCGACCTTTTATTTGCTCGGTTGTTTTTTAATTGTGGCATGCATGTAAAACATGGGGAATAGTATTGAAAACACTACATTTACTCAGTATCAAAATATGCTTGATAATGCACGCGTCGAAGCCATGTGTAGTTCTGTTTCTAATCGTTAAGGGCGCTCCATCTTAACGCAGCTCTTCTTCTAGTTCGAAAATAATTTTGGACAACCTGCTGCGTTTCACCTTTCTAAATTCATTTCAGAAGAGATGAATATGACTTGCATAATAAATGGCACTGGTTAGGTATATGATGAAAAAATTCACTAATTAACATTGTAAATATTCGCTTCTATGATACGTTGAAATTGCGGAATTGAAGCCAAATAGTAGTGATATGATGCATTACTAGCAGAAATAGGAGGAGGAGGAATAAACATTTATTGCGGAACCAGCACTTTAAGATGGCCGGGCCTAAGCCTCCCATGAGGGGACGTCGAGGGCTTGCCTCGCCGCCGCCTCACGGGCGTGCTGGGTCGCCCAGGTTTGGTCGTCGAGGGTGGAGCTTTGGAGGTTTAGTCATCGAGGGTGAATATTTAAATAATATAAAATGAGTGTGCATGTGAGCAACGTACGATCGAAACTTCTTCATAAAGCAGGTGAATAGTGGCATATGTTGTCACGATGCACAAACAGCAGGAACTTGGTAAACAGGACAGGTCGCTTTAATTAGACAAACTGAAAATGATTAAGCATGGCCCTCGTCTTCGTTTCTGCCGTGCGCGAGATCTTCTGCGTGCCCCATATTATATGTGGCATTTACCTCCCTCCTGAGAGAGCATCGTCCCGGTGCTCACCCAAAGGCAGGAAGATGTCGTGTCAGACGAGAAGCGGGCACTTCATTCTGAACAGCAGGGCTACATACGCACAATGTGCACCACTTCTGGTGGACGCTAACTCACCCTGGAGGAAGGACTGTCAGGGATAACCTCATAGTACACGTCGCTGAAGCGTCGTACAACCTTGTACGGACCAAAGTACCTCCGGAGTAGCTTTTCTTTAAGTCCTCGACAGCGAATGGGACTGCAGATCCACACTTTCTCGCCTGGCTTATAGGTTACGTATTGGTGCCGTAGATTGTAAGGTCGAGCGCCGTAGTGCTGTTGTCGGGCGATTGTGACCCGCGCGAGCTGTCTCCCTTCTTCCGGCCGTTGAGCGAAAACTTCAGCGTCTGTGCCTGTATCACCGCAGTTTGTGTGGTAACATCGCATCGAGCATCGTCGTCACTTCACCGCCATGAGAGAAGGCTAAATGGTGTCTTTCGCGTTCTTTCCTGCTGCGCCGTGTTATAAGCGAATGTGATGTACGGTAGAATGTCATCCCAATTTTTGTGTTCCACGTCTACGTACATGCTCAGCATGTCGTAGCGTTCTGTTAGGCTGTTTGTTTGCGGGTGGTAGGCAGTGGTTTTTCGCTGAGCCGTGCCGCTGAGGCTAAGCACCCTCTTTAGGAGTGTAGCCGTAAACGCCGTCCCTTTGTTCGTTATTATTACAGTTGGTGCACCGCGCCTCAGAACCATATTTTCAACAAAGAATCGCGCTGCTTCGGCTGCGGTGCCACGTGGAAGCGCCTTGGTTTCTGCATAGCGTGTCAGGTAATTGGTGGCAACTATTACCGACTTATTTCCAGTATTGGAAGTCGGGAATGGTCAGAGAAGGTCCATCCCAATTTGGGCAAAGGGCATCATTGGCAATGGGAGTGGTTGAAATAGCCTAGCTGGTTTCCAATGTGGTGATTTGTGTCGTTGACAATCGAGGCACGTGAGCACGTAATATTTCACAAAGGTGGCCATCCTTGGCCAGTAATATTTCTCTTTTAGTTGGGTCAGTGTCCGCGTGGAGCCGAGACGGCCAGATGTCGGTTCATCGTGGCAGGCTTGTAAGACCTCTTGACGGATAGGCGTAGGGACGACAAGTAGGTGGCTGCTTCCGCTTGGAGGAAAGTTCTTGTAGAGAACATCATTACGGAAGCAGAATGATGGCAAGGTTCCTGGAGATGTTTTTGGGCGCGTTTGTAATGCAGCCTTCTGAAAAGTCAATTATGGTAATCAGCTCGCTGTCTGCACGATGCTGACGAGCAATGGTGGCCGTTTCTAGAGCTGCTATAAAAGCCATGTCTTAATCGTCTGTGACTTGCCTGCTCAATCGGTGACTTTGAAAGGCAGTCGGCGTCTCAGTGTTGCCGTTCGGACTTGTACACCACTGTCATATCGAATTCGCTTAGCCTTAGGCTCCAACATGCAAGTCGACCGGATGGATCCTTCAAGTTCGTCAGCCAGCAAAGGGAGTAATGATCGCTGACAACACTGAAGAAACGGCCATAGAGATATGGCGAAACTTCATAATTGCTCATACCACCGCAAGACATTTCTTTTTGTGTGGTTGAGTAATTAGACTCGGTACGTGAGAGCGTCCTGCTTGCGTATGCAATGACTCTCTCGGCGGAGTCTTGCCTTAGGACGAACACAGCGCCTAGACCTACGTTGCTAGTGTCCGTATGTATCATAGTAGGTGCGTCCATGTCAGTGTGAGCGAGTACAGGAGCCGTTTGCACACGATGTTGGAAATCATTAAACACTGCTTGCTCTTCTTCGCCCCATATGAAGGCAACATCTTCTCTTGTCATGCGCGTTAACGGCGAAGCTATATATGCGAAAAATTGGCAATAAATCGTCGGTAATAGGCGCAGACCTTGAAAACACCTCAGTGCCTTCTTATCCGTTGGCGCTCGATATTTTGCGATGACCGTGATCTTGTCGGGGTCAGGGCGGACACCTTCATGACTCACAACACTAGAGAACTAGAGTTCTTTGAAACCAAAGTAAAATGTTTTCTGCTTTGCGTGTTAGGCCGGCGGATCGCAACGTTTCTAAAACCGTCAAGTCCACCAGACGTAACGAAAGCAGTCTTTTCTCTGCCTCTCTCGTCCACCTCGATTTCCCAATGCCATTTTTAGGTCCATCGACAAGAAGTAGCGGGCATGCCTCAGCCTCTCGAGAGAATCGGCGATACGCCGTAATGGGTATATGTCTTTCTTTCTCATCCGGTTCAGCTTGCAGTAGTCGACAGAAGAAAATCGTAGTTTCGCCCGAAAGGCAAAGCATCAATTGCGATAGCAAATTAGTGGAGGGCTATGCGGAGTAAGATAGTACTTTTATCGCCTGCATAAACTTGGACACATTCGCTTAGTAACTGAATTAAAAAGCATGGCGTCAGCGCGCACAGGCGAACATGAATAGATCACGCTCGATGACCACAGACAACCACTGTCAGAACGCTGGCATGAGCAAGCGCCGCGGCAGCGAGCGAAGGTTCGCGCGGTCTGTCGCTTCTACGGAAACTGAGCGGCGAAAGCACAGCGCACACAAAGGTAAGAGCCGTGTGGAGACCGCTTTAAATATACGGTGCGCGCGACAGCCCACAGCCGCGCAAAGTAGAAGTACGCAGTTGCTGGCAGAGTAGAAGCCGCACCCCCTCCCTCCAGCGATGCATTGCCTCCTGTCGCGTGGGGGATTGAGTCTAGAGTTCTCCTTGCGCCCGGACGCAAGGTACGCATTTGGTGCCGCAGCTAAAGGTCGCCTCCACTCCCTCCCTCCCATTTCCCTGTTGAAACGCCTGTTTCAAGTATAGTGGTAGCGTTGTCTGCTGCACTGTGCGGCGCATACAAGCCGACGAGAAAGAGGTTTAGAGTAGTGCGCGTTGGACGCGGAATGCGGTGCATGGGCACGGGAGAAGAACGACGAAAAAAACCCCTGAAGACGAGCTGACGCATTGTCGTTTGGTATGAAGGCTTGTCCGCCCTGACGACGAAGCCTGCTCTTTCTTTCGAAAAGGCTCTCGCCTTTACGTTTGCTGCCGAAAACCCGAGAGCAGGACTCGACTTGGATGCGCCATGGAGCGCTTGAAGAAGATGGGTGCTGCACGAAGAGCTCAGAAAACGCGACTTGTAAAAGGGATCGGCGATCTTATTGAATCCAATGAATTCAACCTTGCACCACAGTGGACTATATTTCAGCGTCTCGAGCAGAGCAAGAATGAGCTCACGAAAATCAACGCTGAGCTTCATGCCGAGATGTCCGACTGTGAGGTCGCAGCTCACTACGATTCTGCACTGGAATATGACGATCAGGCCGCAGGTTTTCTGGGACCGCTGCGACACCATAATTTGGAGCTGTCTAATCCTCCGACTACCGGTACAGGTGTTCGTGTAGAGCCGCCGCCCATACAGCCTACCAGCGAGATGCCTTGTGGCGAGAACGGGCCCCAAGTGAGTGTCACGGCCGCACTTGGACCAAGACTGCCCAAACTAGATCTGCTGAGTTTCGATCGATCGACGATAAAGTGTCAGACGTTTTGGGGGGTGTTCGACCACAACGTGCAGAACTCCCGCCTCGTGACATCAACAAGTTCCAATATCTCCGCTCTCTTCTGGACGGCCCGGAAGCCAAGGCTATCGCAGAGATCCTTACTACCGAGAACAGTTACACCGATGTCATTGAGATTCTCAAGGAACGTTTCGGGAACGCCAAGATCATGGAGGCAAAGTACCTTGAGTACCTGCGTACCCTCACTCCGGTGAGCTCTTCGACCCATGTCACGGGATTGCGGTACCTGTACGATTTCGTACAGGTGAATATAAGATGATTGAGAGGCCTTGGAATTGCTGCATCGCCATATGCAACAATGCTCGGCGAAGTGTTAACGAAAGCCATCCCTCAAGATGTCATGGTAAATTACCATTGACACGGAAGCCTTAAAGCAAAAGAATGATCGGAACCTAAGGCCAACAGTGGAGGAAGACCTCGAAGATCTCCTGCAGTATTTTCGCGTCGAGGTTGACTGCAGGGAGAAAACAGCACACGGTCCACTAGAGGTGTCCAGCAGATAGTACTTACTGCCCGGATCCTGTCGAAGAAAGACACCAGCGTCATCCGCAGCAGTGCTTAAGAACAGTGCTACTCGACCGTGCGCCTTTTGCGAGAAGCAGCATGCTACATCACACTGTGGCTCCGCCTTTGACTACAGCGAGAAAAGGCGTGTGCTCACGGCAAGCGGCAGCTGTTTCCGGTCCACTACCAAGGGGCATCGGGCCCAGGATTGCCGCCGCAAGGTTAGTTGCACACACTTCGTCGGCAGGCATGCTTCATCTATGTGCTATATGAACAGATCGCAGGTGGTTACACCTGAACCGAAGCAGTCTTTCAGCAGTGCGTCGATGCATGTTACGCAAGTAGGAAGCAAGAAACGTTGCAGAGTTGACACTGCTATTCTGCATCAGGCATTTAGAGCATGGATGCGGGGACGCAATCTTTGCTGCTACGTTTGAGGTATTCCTGATAGCGGCAGCCAACGTATTTTTGTTAGCTGAGAACTAGCTCGGCAACTGAAGATGAAGTCATAGATGAGGTTGATCAACGCATACGCGTCTTTGGCCATCAAAGTCCCAGCCGCACTGCACGACGAAAGATGGTTAAACTTGCACTGCAGAGTCAGTTTGACTGGACCCTTGTTGATATTGAGGGTATTGAAATCGCGCACATATGCGAGGACATGGTTCGGTCTGTCAAGGACAGTCTCAGAAATACTCTTGGCACATCGTTAACCAATTACGAGCCGGTAGCCATTGTTTTAACGAATGTCAAAGGCACCCTACATAGTCGAGCGTTAACATATTTGTATGCTGCACCTGATGAACCAGAAGTCTAACCCCCGCTCATTTCTTGCCCGGTCGGAAGTTCACTGTCCTTACCAATTTAAGAACACTTGAGGTTCAACCTACGACGCATACTGAGCTGCTTGAAAAGTGGATTCAACGGTAAGAAATTCAAGAAAGCTTCTAGAAGCGCTGGTATAAAGAGTATCTGGTTTTGCTCAGAAACGCCCATAATAAACCCCTCTGGCTGCAGCACAAATACGGGAAAATGACATGGTTATTATACAAGTTAAACTGTGCGAAGTGTTCCCTGGAAACTCGGAAAAGTAATGAAGACTTTTCCTGGTGCTGATGGGGTGGTTCGTGCCTGTCGCTTGCGATTGTTGAACGGCCAGGTAGTCTCGCGACCAATGCAGCGTTTGTACTCTCTAGAAATGCGCCCCTAGAGCATCTCGCGCCGGGAGTGTTGGAACGCCTGTTTCATGTATAGCGATAGCGACGTGTGTTAAACTGTAGGCCGCATAGAAGCTGTCGAGAAAGAGGTTTAAGGGAGCGTGTTGCACGCGGATTACGGTGCATGGGCACAGGAGAAGAACAAAGAAAAGAAACCCCGAAGACGAGCTGACGCATTGTCTCTTGGTATGAAGGCTTGTCAGTTCCCCGATGACGAAGCCTGATCGTTCTTTCTAAAAGGCTCTCGCCTCTACATTTGGTGCCGCAATCCCGGGAGCAGCACTCCACTCAGATGGGGCATGGAGTGTTTGAAGATGCGTGCGCCTTTACACCCCCCACAGCCATTCGCACGACGGAAGACGTCGCGTTTGCTCTCCGCCATGAGCTCGCTCTCCGTGAAAGCGCGCGTCCCTCGCGCGCTTTCACTCGCACCTACAGCATACGGCGCGTGGCTACGATTTTATCGCCTTTGGACTTTATACGGAACCTCGCGGCGATGACGACGGAAGAAATCCGCTTTGAGTGTCCATAGAATTGCTAACGTAATAAAAGAAAACTACGTCACTCGGGAATTGAACCCGGGTCACCCGCGTGGCCGCAGAGTATTCTAACTATGAACCACCGATGCCCTGTGACGGATATTTATACATAATTTGGATAGTTGCGCAACATCTCGCTGCGTCTTTTGAAAAACTTGGGGAATTTTCGCATTAGTGGCGCGAAGACTGTGCAAACAGCGAAGCTGGCGGCCCCACCTAGCTTCGTCGGGAGACGCTTCTCGTAGGATCCGCACCGCAGTCTCTCGCTTTTCGCAGTCGCGCACGGAGCTAAGCGTAGACAAGTTCGTGTCGAACCACAGTCTATCGCACACTCGGCAACTGTGCCTAAACTCACGGTTCAGAAACTCGCGGGCAAACCTGCCGCTAAGAATTATTCAGGTATCGCAGGCCCGGATCGTTTTGGAGACCCTTCTAATTGCTCAAACGGGTTTGCTCCCTATCGCCGGCTCGAAAATGGATCTTCTGCCATTGGCTGTCGTTTAGTCACCGCTCCGCCGGCGCGATACTGTGGATCGACCCAGTCGTGTCATCCGCTCTCGAGTAGTGGCGCGCTGTCTTTCGCGCTGCACTTCCTCTTCCTCGGGAGTGACGATCCTCTTCGGTCGCCCCATTCCCCTCCGCAGCGATGTCGACGCAGCGGCGACGCGGAGCTGTATATACCACGGAGGACCCTGACGTGACGGCAGCGAACAATCCGCATGGCGTGGTGACCCCTAGGCGAAGCGATGCGGCGCGCGCGATGACGTCATGGCTAGGCTGCCGCAGCTGTTGCGAGGCTCAGCGCAGCTAAAGCTCCTTGAGCTTGAAAGTAGCGACACTGTGCTCCGCGGGTGCGACTGTTTTCACAACTCCGTGCAGGGGCGAGGCCTCGCCTCAATGACGTATCACCATTTTCTTTTTTTTTCGGCGAAGACGGCGACGCTCGAACGCAATCATGTCGTTCTCATGAATGCTTCCTCCGCAAGCGTGACTGTATGGCCTATTGGTTACGACGCTCACTTCGGAACCGGGAGGTACGTGGGTTTGAATGACGCCTCGGCAAGAAGTTTATTTTCTGTCTTAATACCACAATTTTCTTCTTTTTTGCCTCTCTGTTTGACGGCGCAGCCGGTTGCGCCCCGGTGCCGTGGCTGAAGCCGCTGTGCCGGGCGCCGACGCGAAGCGGCGGTCGTCGGGGTGCGTCGGGGTGTTGCTGAGCGCAGCGTAGCAACACCCGAAATAAAGAAATACTGCTCCAGTCAGATAGACTGCTCCCTCCCTGATAGTGAGATTATATTTGGATCATCAAAACAGTGATGCGTTTATTTAGGAATACCATCGAGCCCTGAACAGCCACAGTTGTGCCTAGTCGCCAACAGCCCAGCGTGTTCTTCGTTCCAACGCCGTCAAACAGAGAGCAATAAAAAAAGCAAAGAAAATGGTCATACGTCATCGAGGCGAGGCCCCGCCCCTGCACGGATTGGTTGTGCAAACAGACGCACCCCTCCTCCGCTCGCGCTTTCCTCCTCAATTCTCCTCGGATTTCTCCACCCTCCGGGCCGCGTATTTCCAATTGCTAGTATATACAGCGCGCGCTCGACCGCTGGCGCCACGCTGCGCCGCTCGCGCGTACCATGTTTCGAGCCGCCGCCGTTGGAACGGAGGAGGCGTTGACGGAGAAAACGCTGGGCTGGTGGTGACTAGCCTGCTGTTGGGATCGGTGGTGGTATAAACGCATCACTGTTTTGATGATCCAAATATAATCTCACTATCAGGGAGGGAGCAGTCTACCTGACTGGCGCAGTATTTTTTTATTTGGGGTGTTGCTACGCTGCGCTCCGCAACACCCCAACGACCGCCGCTTTGCGTCGGCGCCCGGCACCACGGCTGCCGCCGTGGCACCGGGGTTCAAGCGACCACGCTGGCAAACAGAGAGGGAAGTCAAATCAGCGCGTACAGCGCGTCGTAATTGCAGCCTCCGCGATCAACTTCAGAAACATTTTCAGAGCTAATTGCGGAGGCCACGCTCCGCTGTGCTGAGTACGGTGAACGCCACCTAGGTGGCGTTGGTAGTGCTTCTTGATGCCAGCGTCACTTCGAATGCTGGCATCGAGGCGTCGGAGTGCTGAGACCACCGAAGCGTTCACTGTCGGTGCGCGTTAGTGTCATAATGCAGTACTTCTCTTTTCTGCTCGTAGGCGGCGGCACCGCCCCGAGCAAGAGCGCGGGTACACGGAGTGTTAGATATATAAGGCGCATCTGTGTAGCTCTCTGCAAATGCTTTTGTGGTGCAATGGGTTAAACGCTCGGCGATCTATCGTCGCGGACCGAGAGGTCGTGGGTTCGATTTCCAAATTTTGCATGTTTGTGGAACTTTTTCTTCTGGTTTCTTTCTTTGTATTATGTTCTATGACGTATTTCCGTGACGGAAATACGTGACGTAAAAGGAAAAGCGTGATTAGGAAAAAAAATTCTAGTCAAGGCGGGATTCGAACCAGCGTACGCGCGATCCCGAAGTGAGCGCCGTAACCACTCAGCCATACAGCCTGCTTCCAACGGCCGCATTCCAGCGAACCATATGATTGCGTTCGAGCGCCCTCGGCGAAAGTATAGTGCACTAGAAGCTCCAGTGGCTCGCTGCAGCCGCGTTAGAATCAATGCGCGCGCATGTTTATTCGGCCCTTTGAAGCGTTATATGGTAATTTATCCCTTGTGAAACTGTCATGACGTAAGTACGCTTCCAATAGAATGGCGTGACAATTTTTTTTGAAGACGCTTCGATAAAAACAAGCGGAAGTGCTCCGAAAAAATGAGTACCAAGCAGCGGCTGAGCGGTTTGCCTCTCCGTCGCCACTTGGGCTGTTCGTAACGCGGAGGTGTATTGAGCGGATATAATGTAAGCAGCATAGAATTACACGAGAATTTGTTTCATAATCGTGGATCTTAAAAAGCTCAAAGAAAGTAATCAAGAAGACATGTGACAGTTTATTTAAAGCGAATTCGCGTGGGCCGAAAGCCCTTGTACCAATGTCACTGTGCAAAATACGTGCTGTGTTTGCGAAATGGGTAATATAGAATTTAACGCACGCACCTGTATTCTGGCACAATGAAACGACGAGAAATGCTACTCCATCACCTCTGGGACTACCCTAAGTCTCTAAAGAAAGAGAAAAAAGAGGCTGACTGCTCACAGGGAAACTTCTAGGACTATGGCAATTGATAATCAACTTACAGCATTCAAGATGTAAACATTTATCAGAGTTCAGGGAGATTATGAAAGCGCGTGGCTTGTAATTTATGAGCATCCGCGAATAACTTATGTCAGATACCTATAACCTTCGCTTTCTTGCGTACGGCTATTTACTTCACGACGGCTGCCAGGGTATCATTGAGCGGTTGTTTATTGACTTATCTTTACTTTCGCTTAATCAACTTACGTTCATAAGCCTATATGCAGGAAAGAGGATAATTGTTTGTTTTTTTTCAACTAAATAATTTTTATTCGCGCTTTTTCGCACGATGAAAATCGCTACCAGTGTTCCGTAACTAACGCCACTGAACTACAGAACGATTTGGCGGCGCCGAAGATTGCGGACCGGACGGGTAGGTGGTTCGAAAAAAAGTGTCATGTTAACGACGAAGTATTTCGACTCGGCGCTCACTCACACGAACACTTACAGACACACGCATGCGTACAGACACACGAACACACGCACACACTTGCACACACAGATACATGCACACACGCGCACACACACACTCGCGCGCACACACACACACACACACACACACACACATAATTACAGGTATTAACTCATAAATTACATACACTTGGAAACTAACGCACGCGCGAAAACACAAAAAAACTTTGTCACGGCGCGAAGAGTTAACAAAAAGTTCAGCGACTCGCTTAAAAAAATTAAAACTATATGCACAGTTATAGGTGCTCTGTATTGAACTGAACGAAGAGTCCGGCTATGGAAAGGGCAATAAAATCTCCATGCAACTGCACCTACCAATATAAGGAAAGCTGAAACAATCACCTCGCAAAGAACGACGTGCTTAGAAGGGGCGAAATCTTTACTCCCGATGTTATGAAGCCACTGCTTCCGGCGCACGACATTTCGTTCTTTCCGGGGGATGGAAAATAATGGTAGCCCTTTCTCTGACCTGCTGCTGCTTTAAGACACACAGCAGCAAGGCATTTCCACGGAGAACGAAGCCCAGATTCCTACGGAAACACGGTAAAACTTAGGAAACGCACGTTCGGAGCGGCAGGGCGACCACCGCTTGGAAGGCGCATGGCGGGCGGGAGGAACTAAAAGCGCGCGAAAGAAAGTTTCGCGCCGTTTTCGTGACGTCAGGGTCACCTAACAGGGTCGTATCGCGCGCCGCAGCCATTCAGCGTGACAGATGTGCTGGCTTCGCGAAAGAAGGGGCGAAAAAGAGGAGGGCAACAGCTCCGGCGAGGGTGTCGCGGCATAGATCAAACAGTGCCACTACATTCCAACATCAAGGGGCTTTAAGCGCAGCTGGTGCGAGGAGTTGCTAGGCCACGCATGTAATGCAATTGCTCGGCGAGGTTTTTCGGCGTGCACCTAACGTCGAAGTTGAAGCCTCCCAGCAAGATGACATAGCACTCACATTTCATATACACATCTAGTTTTTTAAAGAAGTCACGGCATTCTCTTTTATTATTTGGGGAGTATATGCAAATTGCTCGCGATTGAGGAACCCACAGCAAAAGATCGCACACGATCATTCGACCTTCGTCACCAGCAATTAGAGATTGCACAACAATTTCTAAAGATTTGCGCTATAGCAAAACGCAGCCACCGGAATTGCCGACAGCGTGAGCAACGCAAGCATTGTACCGCGCTCTAAATGGTTCGAGCATTCGATCCATTCGTTCTTCACTATTCAATTTTTGTTTCAGTAGAGTGGCTATGTCCACATCATTCTCGTGAAATAACCGGCTGACCTGGTACTGCCGCCTTCTGGCCCCGAGGCCTCGGACATTGAGCGTACCAATGCGTAGTGCTATGTGGTATTTTGAATCCATCCTTGCATTGTTGTTTTTCCGAAAGAGAAAACTGGACCTCCAGGTTAAGTAAACCCTTGCATTCTGCCGTTTTGCAGTAGGCGCGAAGTACCTTTCATAACAACAAAAACAAAAACGGCCGAACTATACCGATGTACAGAGCCCATCCCTCACCTCGTATAAAAGGCATTGCTCGGCAACGCCCTCGTTATTACGGGGGTGCCTTCGTTACCGTCGGATGGGGATCCAGCGGAACGTTAGGCTTTGGTTTAAAAGATGACCGGCGGTACGGAGTGTCTTTTCTGGGTGGCTCCTTTACCTTCTCACTGCAACCGTCGTCGCCTTCCGAAACTTTCCCGTGTGTCCGCTTCGCGGACGAGCTGCTCGCGATGTCCATGTCTTCTTGGTCATTACCCGGCGAGGCCGGACTGTTATCAGAGGCGTCTTTGACAGCGCACGTTATGGTGGCGGTTTGCCTGCTGTACACATGGCACATCACCATTTTCACTTTGAACACTTTTCACATTCTCTCCAACGGAAGTTTCAACTGCTGGAGACGTAGGTTCGCTGACCTTGTCTCCCGCAGCCTCCGCCGCGTCCACCTCGTCCATGATGTGCTCTACGGGGTCCTCCCGGCTCCTTTGGCCTGCCACGCTCGCGTAAGCCTTAGTGCACTGGCTATCATCATGTCCGAAGCGACGGCACAGCTTGCACCTTGAAACGCGGCATTTCGGCGAATATGCCCTGTTCGCTGGCACCGCAGACAAAGCGGTGGCCTTCCGGGTACAACCAGAAATGCCAGACACTCCTAGCTGGTGCGGCAGGTCGTCCAGAGTAGGGCCAGCCTTTTGTTGCAGACTAACCGTCCGTGTCGAAGAGCCCTTATTGCTGAGTCCTGGTACACGCCAATGCTCTCTGCAAACATCCGTCACCTTCCCAAACGGTGCGAGAGCAGTGCGCACGTCTCCATCTGGTATGTGGTGAAGCAGCCAATAAAGGCTTAAGCGCACAGTATGGGTGCTCGGATCTATCACGAGGCAGCGGTGATTCTGCACAGTCAGGTCGGTCACTGCGAGCAACTTCTTCATTCCTTCCGCATTCTTGAAGGTCACCGCCCATACGTGATTCATCTGAAACGCCCCCAAAGCAACCACCTCGGGAAGCAACGAGGTGGTTGCTTTCCCAGACGACTCAAAGTGTCTCGGAAGCCCTCATCTCGAAAAGGCCTGGCTTTCACGCTGCCGTGAAGGAATAAATTATTTAAAACAGACGAACGTGATGGCAGTTGAGGCAAAATATTGTCATAGTCCTTCCCAAGCAACCACGGATATCAGCAGGACGTCCGTGCAACAGCCTTATATCCAATGCCAGAAAAGGACGTCCATCAGACGTACAAAGGACATCCCAATGTGGATATCCGTTTCTGTAGTTTGAGGGACGTACCAGCGATATCCAATAATGGATTCTCAAGGGATATCCAACGTATAATCCAAGGGTTAAAACGCAGAAACCGTACTGCCGAGTGCGGCCATATAAAATTTGTGTATTACGGAAATTAAAATTGTATTGCCCTTATCACTTGATTGTTGAATTATAAACTTGTAAATTATTGAAAGCAGGCAAGTGCATAGGAAACTTCCATTAGTCTCCTACTGCATGTTACGAGACTTGCAGAATTGATTTTTACACTCTAAAATGTCATTCCTTGGCAGCAGTGCGCTTCTACAGCCTTTGTAACAGTCCAATTCAGATCACTACAGCACTCGGCATTTAGCAGCTCAACTATATAATTTTTCAGAGCTGTTTTGTCATGTAGTGTTTATTTTTTTTTGCAACCTTTATATTTAAGTACTTTTAGTTTGAACTGTTTTATTGCACTTTAAAACCGCTGGAAATTTACAATGTCATTCATTATCAATACCAGAGGTGCGTGTTCTCTTGATGCAAACAATGAAACAAAAATATGACAATGTTTTTATTTGCTGATTGACTTTTCAGATCACGGAAATTACATATATACAAAAGAAAATATTTCTGTCTTTTCATTTCTTTGGTGTGCATCGTTCCTTTGAGCGGCGCAGCCAGTCCTTGATTTGGTGTTCGATTTCGCTCCATGTGGCGTCCTTAAGGTATTTCGGCCGTCGTATGGCTTCTGGAGTGAGTTGATGAAACTTTTCAATACAAAAGCAGTTACACAATTCCACCACAAATTAAACTCACCAAAAAGCACCTTGGGAAGCTGAAGGTCCCGGAACCGCTCGTTGCCTTTGCGACCATCCATACTGAACCGCGCCGTTTTACTGTCATGAATCATGTGACCCAGCATGGTCTTCACAGCGACATTGATTGTCTTGGAACTGAGGCAAGTCAACTCCACAATCTGGAATGAAGAACTGGATTTAGTCATGGGGTCTGATTGCAATGCTACTTACAAAAGTATGTTGGCAAAATGTTGCAGCAGTGATAATATTTAAGAAATATAACACATGAAAAAATCTAAACCTGTATTGTAATGCTAATGGCAATAACTCACCAAGGCTTCACGCGTGACCTCAGTGAGACTGGCGTCAAAAGCTTTGACAGCGTCAACAGATGCTAAAGGCTCGGTCAGAACTGCTAGGTGGGCTGCTTTCTGCAGGCCTCTCTCTTGTGGTGATAAAAAGTGACAGCATCTCTATGATTTCATTTTGCGTGTACCTTAACACGCTCATTGTGGTGAGCATGCGCATCTAAAGATCTAATAGAAATAAAAATTGATAAAACACCACAAAAATTCCGTAATACTCGACTTACCAGCACAGCTCAACACATTTGTGCAGTTCCTCAGTTGGCCTAAAACGAAAAAGATGATTAATTTTTTTTTCACACGCAAACCAATAAATGCAGTCTACGAGAAAGCAAAGTATGCCTTCTGCATTATCATGCATAGATATCAGAGGCTTTCAAGTACTATGCAATAGTGAAAGGATGAAATGCATTCAAAATTAGATGACACGTCACTTAGAACTAAGACATCTGAAAACCACGCAGTCTATACCTTCGCAGTGCTGCTCTGGTGCACATACTCCTGCTTATCTCGGCTGCGATGCACCACCCACATCTGCAGATCATCGAGATATGTTGGTGCGAGCATAATATACCACAATGTGTACACCATGGTGGTGCTGCCCTGGTGTGAGCACACACCAGGGCAGCATGTGGGCGGTGCATCGCAGCCCGTTGCGGCTGCGATGCACCGCCCACACCTGCAGAGGATCAAGATATGTTGGTGGTAGCATAGTATAACACAAAGTGTATACCCTTTTGGTGCAGCTCTGGTACGCATACGACTGCCTGTTGCGGCTGTGATGCACCATCCACACCTGCAGAGGATCGAGATATGTTGGTAGGGACATGCTGTGGAATGAAAATAAAATAAAATATATACATGCTGCTTTTACAGGAAGCGGTGAGGTGTTTGTAGGGATCTTCGTGGTGTGGGTCTTCCTGGTGCCTGGCTATATGCTGTGGAAAGGAAGGGGGAAATAATAAAAATATTATGTATGGATACAAGAAGCTACACCTACCACCAGGTTGACATGAAAAAACTTCCCTATGGGTTTTATATATAAACAGTTTTGCCTTCGCAATTATGACATTTTTAGTTCACGAAGGTTCACCAATGAAAATTTGTCCAATATATTCGTTTGACAGCAACAAGAGTGGCTATAAAGTGCAGGTTCAGGTTAACCGACCTGGCACGCATTTGCGTGGAAAGTGACCATATTTTAAGAACAGACAAATAACAGATGCTGCCTTGAATAATTCTCGAAGTGACAACATTGGCCTTCTTGTGACATAACTAAATCACATTGCACGAGCTGCGCAGTTCAGTGAGCTCCGACAGGGCACCCGGCAGGTCATTTTTCTCGGACTCTCTTGAGGATTCCAGCCAATGTGCAGGACGAACTCTTTTCTGCTTCAGAGGATGGTCGTCGTCGGATGTAGAAACTTCCGATGAGAACATAGCTTGTTTCACCCATCCTCGTACGGACCGGATGCCATTGTGCACATTAGAAATTATCGTGGAGCGCCTCGATAACTGTGGGCAACTCTGTCGGCGCAGGTCAGCCAGACGCAGAAGAAGGCCACCAGAGACACAAAGAGAGGTCTTTATAACATGAAACGGCACATGGGACTAATACAGAAACACATGGACCATACACATAAGCTGGGTAACTGTGACGCTCGAGCACTCACAATGTCAATCAGGAGTTTCGGCCTCGTGGCGATGGCTGGGCGGACTTGGCTCCGACGGCGGTGAGTACGGGCCACGGTTGAAGTTCAGGGTGGCACCAGGACGTAGCCCGGTTCCGGTGCGTTAGCTCTGGGACGTAGCCCGAGCTCGGTACCGTAGCGGTGGGATGAGAGCCAGGACGAAGCCCAGCACAACACTGGGGTGAAAGCCGGGACGACACCCAGTTCGGAGAACAGGACCAGCGCTCAGGGACGTAGCCCGAGCCTGGCAGCACGGCAGCGGTCGTGCGTGCAGGGACGAGGCCCAGCTCAGCAGGACCCACGACGATGGTAGAAGCCGGGGCGGCGCCCGGTTTGCAGTACAAGACCGGGATGCCGGGACTTGGGCCGGCGTTCGGTCCGCTCCATAACGCTGCACTGCCCGTTCTGTCAGCCTAGCTGCCCCTTCGTTCCACATGGTCTCTCCCGGCAGGCGCACCGACCACGCGCACCAGCCACGCTCACTCCCGCACTTTTCGGCCCCGCACGCCGAGCACAAGCATGAAAATCCCGCGCATTTCATCTCTCGGCCCCGCACACCGAGCACAAACATTATACTGGCGTCCTCCTACCCCACTTCCCCCTGTTCAAGAACGACGCGGCGGTGAGGTAGGACGCGTCGACTAAATGCGCGTAACACACAACACAGAGTGTGGAGTTCATCCGTTCGCCAGTGAGTTCTGTCTTGTGGTCCGGTAATTTCACTTTACACCACATAATGCACTGCACTATTCGCAATGTTGACTAACTCAATGTTCCAAACACTTTGCATGAATAAATTGTTCTCTGCACACATTTGTTAAAGCTAACAACTCAACTGTCCGAGGTCATTCCTAAATGATATTCCTTATTTATCATACCAGTTACACCTTTTCACTTTTTCCGCCTTTTCCTAAACTCCCATGCTTGTCTACTTTCTTTCTGCTTGCTTCTCGCTCCTACGTCTGCGGATTTCCTGTACCAGTCTGCATGGTCCTGGTTAAACACCGACTTCATTTTCTGCCTCATCGAACAGGACGTCTTATTCAGCACACGCGTTTTCTTACGCTGTCTTGCTTTAAACCTCCTGTACAAGTTCTTCCTACCCTTACATTCTGCCTTACGTCTGGGGCGATTCGGGTATCTACCGGCTTTCTCGTTGCTCTGTTTCTCTGAATATAAATAAATGCCTCATTATGTCTGGTGCCTGGCGACACCTGGTAATATTTTCGATGAGTGACTCCCTGTCGTTCTGAGGTGAAGCTACCTCTTTCTCTGCAGTGCTCTGCTCCTTGTTTACGCGAACCTCGATCGGGAGGTCGACCATTCTCTTATCCTGGTCACCCAGCATCAAGGGCCCCTAAGTGGTGCGCGTCTCCACTACGATGACACGGCCGCTATCTAATCTGCCAACTTCTTCTAACATCTTTCTCATGTCATGCAGTTCTGCTACAAAAACGCGCCTATCTTGATATCAGCCTCACTGTCTTTCAGTTTCAATGCATGCAGCTGTTCGCGCAGCATCTTGACTTCTTTCTCTTGGAGCTGCTTCCTCTCTTCGTAAGCTTGCTTAGCTGCAGCAAGTTCTGCTAATCGAACCGCCTCGACGCGTTTCCTTTCTTCCTCAATTAGTTTGAGGCACCTCACCGGTAGTCCACTATCTCGCACGTTCAAACTGGTTGTCTGTTATTGAAGCTTGAGCTTCAGCTGTAAAAAGCGTTCTTGGACTTGCAACCGTCTTCCCTCGAGCTCCATGATCGCGCGCTGATCGTCACGAGCTTCCGTGCGAAGTTCCCTTTCTGTCACGCGTTCCGCGGCAATCCACTCGCGAAGAGCGGCACCAGATAGTCCCATGTCATTGCCGATTGCGCACAATCTCTCAATATTCATGGTTTCCTCCCGTGCGTCTAGCTGTAGGCAAGATGTTAAAGCCGATCCTGGCAGGCTCGCCAAAATTGTGGGCAACTGTGTGGGCGCAGGTCAGCCAGACGCACAAGAAGGCACCCAGACACACAAAGAGACGTCTTTATGACACGAAACGGCATATAGGACTAATACAGAAACGCATGGACCATACAGATAAGCTGGGTAACTGTCACTCTCGAGCACTCACAAAGCCAATCAGGAGTTCCGGCCTTGTGGCGATGGCTCGGCGAACTTGGCTCTCACGGCGGTGAGTACGGACGGCGGTTGAAGTTCAGGGTGGCACCAGGACGTAGCCCGGTTCCGGAGCGTTAGCTCTGGGACGTCACCCAGGTAGCACGAAAGAGATCCATAACGTTTTCGTAGCGTTTATCCGAGACGATAAAAACGGTTTAAAGAAGAGATCAGTTAGACAACTTCGTCGGTAAAAGGTCGTATACATCGGCTAATGTCCGGCTTAATTACTTCTCTGAGACTATCTATAACAAGTCTTAAAGACGTATTCGAAAAGCTCGTGTAGAAGTGGGATTGGTAAATAAACAAATAAGCCCTTTCCCAAAGCTATTCATATCCAATTTCTAAACGTTTTTAAGACATTATCAAAAGGCTGGTCTAGAAATGGTCTTGAAAGGTTTACGATAATGTGAAGTTAATTCTCACGGGTTCCAGATGAGTCGATGCGCGCCGGTGTCGAGTGGGAAAGAGCTACTGGTGCAGTGTCAAGCACTGCAGTCTGTCGACGCCGGTGCATCCTCTACCAAGTCACATAAAAATTAACTTGTCCACGAAAATGAATCTAGAATACTGTCTTTGGTATGCAGCAACGATCTTTAGAACCAAATGGGAATGAAATCCCGCTAAGAAAAAATTAGCGCGTCTGGACGAGCTCATAGGTCCCGGCCAGGGCTTTTACGCCAAGTGCGCATGAAATGAGGACAGTACGACAAAACAAAACTTTATTAAAAAAGTGCAAGATTTCAGCTAAATATATAACAAATACAAAGTAAGCTGAATTAAAGTACCCCATCCGTGACTAAAGTTCGCAGATACAATTCCTAATGAACTATAAACTGATAAACAATGACTACAATATAAAAAACAAAATTCTTAAAGTTCCTTATTTAGCTGAGTAAACAGCCCATGCAGTCAGATGAACAAACTAGAGTTATTTAGAGATTGATATCACAGCAACTGCAAGAAGCAGACTGAGAAATGTGAGATTTAATCGCGTGGTAGCTGCCTACAAGCAATGTTACCAATAATCTAGAAGCTTGAAAAGAATACAAAAAGGAATAATGCCGCATAATATCAAAAACAAACACTTGGAACATGTTAAAATAAAAAATACTGCCTTCGGGATACGTCAAATAATGTAATGGTGTAAATTAAAAGAACCATAAAGCCAAAAAGCAACAATCAAGTAAAAATAGTATAGAATACTCGAACGGGGAAATCAGTGTCACAAGTGTGCACCATTGTATTGCAGTGTACGATGAGACTGAGTAATGCTACATAAATAAAATAATCTTAGCATTCTAGTGCACGAGACATGGATGTATAAGCCTCATATTAGAAACTTATATAAACCTGGAAATAAAAACTGTTGCACTCGAAGCTTGAAGTAACCAAGGAAGTAATTCTCGGTTTATATGAAAAGCATTGTACAAGTGGCACATATGTACCACTCTGGAAAAAAAAGCATAAGGTCGCAATTAATCATCTGCAAACCAGATAATATGTCTGTAAACTGCCATGTTACACTCTACACACGTCTCCTGTTTCCTAAAATAAAGAAAGCACTCTGAATCACAAGAAGCTTTTGCACATGTAACCTTGAGCTTTAACAGTTCGCCCTCTAGCAGCCATCCTCATCTTCCATAGCCGCTTTTCATACGGGGTGTTTCACATAACTTGGCCCAAACGTTAAATATGCAAATGGCACGTAGCTGGACAGAACCGAGGCAATGTTTGTCGCCGCTTGGAGATGCTCAGATTATTTTTTGCATTCCACCTAATTAGATAACTAGTCTTCATTACTTCTTCAACTTCTCGATTATTATAGTTAGATAAGTGTCAATGAGAGAACTGTAGAGAAACATGAAAACCTCCCGATGTAGCTTTCTGTTGCTCAATACGTGCTACGAAAAAGCGTTTTTCCGAATGTGATAGACGCCCCCGAACACACTTAGAACTGCCGCTCGAGCCAGTTTGCGTGTATTTTGACACTTATCTCATTGACACTTTACTACAACTGAGAAGTTGATTAATTAATGAAGACCGATTATATCATTAGGCGGAATGCAAAATATAATCTGAGTATCTCCAAGCGACGGCAAACATTACCTTCGTTCTGTCCGGCGACGTAGCCTTTGCACATTTTAGAAGTTTGGGCCAAGTTAAGTGAAACTAGAGGCTTGAGCTAATCGGTACATACTCGACAGAGGAACAGCGCGAAAAGACGAAGGACAAAAACAGTAACACACATCAGAGCTGATGTGTGTTCCCCTTCTCGTCCTTCGTCTTTTCGCGCTGTTCCCCTGTCGAGTTTGTATACGGTAAACTCCGGCGCGTGTCTCGTGCTGCAAGTATTAAAAAAAAGGAAGAACAAGAAAGCTTCTTCGGCTTCTGCCGTCGGTCCGAACGGTTCTCTGGTCTTTTACTCAAGGCGAGACTGACGATCTTCGAGGTGCTACAGCGGAACGGTCGTTGTTGCTACAGCACCTCTTGCTGAATTGTCGGCGATGCGGTCGGCCAGCTCGGCATGATTGTCGAGGGACATGTCTTCTTGTGTGGCAGCCAAGGCGACCACCCGATTCTGCAGCAGGCGCTGAAGAAACAGTTCACGCAGCAGTGGGTTGTTTGCGTCCAGCCTACAGTAACTAAGAAGAAGCTGCCGCATACGGCGTAAAAGTTCCGACCGTCGACGAGCTCCTGTTGGTTTAGGGCTGCTGAAGCCGCCTGCACGCAGACACGAACTTGTGATCCTGCATGGTCGATTTGAAGTGGTAATATGGTGCGGTGTCGTGGGGTGAGTCCACAACTTCTTGAAACTCCTCAACCACCTCTGTCTGTAGAGAGTACCGAGATAACATGGAGAAACCACGCGCGCTGTGGGGTAGTGTGCCGAAGGTCGAAGATGGCCTCCACCTGAGTAATTCAGGTGGCAGGATTTTGCGGCCAAAAGGATGGCAGGTGAATCTTAAACGTGGCGAGGCCCTCTGCGCTGGTCGTTGGTGTCTCGTTGGTGGCATCGCCCATGATCTGGTGCTCGCCGTACGATCACGTCCGGGTCACCACGTTATAGCGACCTAGGTTAGGTCCACTACAACAATGTTTGTCACCGAGGGG
The DNA here is from genome assembly GCF_013339745.2 of Dermacentor silvarum. Classification (NCBI taxonomy): domain Eukaryota; kingdom Metazoa; phylum Arthropoda; class Arachnida; order Ixodida; family Ixodidae; genus Dermacentor; species Dermacentor silvarum. Next base: position 172,483,622 of record NC_051157.2, read on the forward strand.
AAGATCTGAGAACCCTTAGGACCGATGGCAGGTGCAGAAAAAGCTTTTATTTTCCTCCCTTTTTTTATAACCTCGCAGCTCGCAGCACGAGACACACACGCCGGAGCGCGCCATATATAAAAGGCCGCCAAGGAAGATGACGATGGCTGATAGAATTCCAACTTTCACATCCAAAAATATTTGGCATACAGTCCAGGCAGAATTCCACTGAGGAACAGCTTGGGAGCGCACCACTCAACATTATTCAGTCCCCCTTGCAATGGAAATGTCGTACATGCTGGTACTTGAAATGTTCTTAATGTAGACACACTTGCTGCCCTGGACAAGTACGCTCAGATATTTGCACTGGTGCTCCATTTTGTCGAAGTGGACACGTATCCTGCACTACGCTGGTAGTTGAAATGGTTTGAATGCAAATGCAGTGGCTTCAGCAGAAAGACTTGCCCACATGCTATCGCTGGCATATACAGGGTGTCCCAGCTAACTTTAGCCAGAGTTAAAAATATGCCGCTGCACACTAAGTCGACGCGACCAAATGCATGTTACGGACTATTGTTTGAAGTAAATCAGGCTATATTTTGTATTCGGATATATTAAATAATTAGCTAATATTAAATAACCAACTTCTCATGTAACGAAGCAAACAAAATTAAAATTGTTAAGTTCGAGTGCAGTCTACAAACCGTCGGAGTAAACAGTTTCTAACTTTCTATTTATTAAGTATTTGTTTTTTCCTCTTACTACAGATGCCTGCGAAATAAAAAAAATTATCACGTGACATGCTCGCTTGCGCGCAGTGATTGCAGTGCTACAAAACGTTCCGCGTACAAACGAACATAACATTTAGCAGGGTGTGGTGCCGCTTAAAACGCGACAGGGCAAGCGTTATCGCAGTGCAAGCGATAACGGTTGCTGGCGTTAATCGTGCAGCCAACGCCTGCGTCGGTGCCTTGTCGCCTTTTAAGCAGCAACACCCTGCTAAATGCTATGTTCGTTTGTACGCGGAACGTTTGGGGCACTACAATCACGCATGTCACATGGTATTTTTTTGTATTTTGAGGGCATCTGCAATAAGCGGGAAAATACTAATACTTAATAGAAAGAAACAGTTTAATCGGACGTTTTGCAAACCGCTCTTCTTTCCTAACTTCGTTGCTTCAGAAGTTGGTTCATTAATCCTAAATAATTATGCAATTAAGCAGAATACAAAAAATAGTCACTTATGCAATACAATAGTAAGCAACATGGGTTTAGTCGCGTTAGAATCCATCGACATATTTTAAAACTATGGCTAAAGTTAGCTGGGACACCCTGTATATGTATTTTCTCTTCACTTGGTAGCACCAGAGGTATATCACTGAGGTGTAGCACTGAAGACTTGCCTCTAGGTGTGATTGCTAGATAAGTGGGGAGGCCTACACATTCTTTCAAATTTTTTCAGCTTGTAATGAAACATATAACATCACAAGTAAGCTATAATGTTAAAGACATAATAAATTTTGTTATTACTTGTGAAAGCGATATGTAGACAACATATGTAACTATAACACTGTATCCTGATCATAAAAACAAACATAACGAGGGGGACTATAAAAATTATTGCAGGAATTGTTTTGAAGAGGCTGCTCAATCAAATCATATATTTAGATTCTACTATAAATGTACCAAGCATTTCAAGTGAAAATAGCGACAGCTTATGTCATACCATATTAAATTGCGTACACTCGCCCTTCCTGTGCTAGCAGTGCGATTGCTTGCATTTCTTAAGTGATTTGGAGAACGCCCTTTAAAGCAGATGAGGGAAGATGGCATTCATGTGTTCTCCCGCACTTTCACCAGTGGCCGCTGTGTTGATGCCAGTGGACTGAATGAGAACGATCAGTTGGCACATTCCAAGGGAGCAAGAATAATTATAGCCGCTATGCGCTTAAAGCATTATCACGATTTAAGTCACCTGTCAACTGCTTACTACCATTCCAGACACCACATTCAGTCACAATGCATTCGTCCGATACTTCTGAGGTTATTGGTGCACTGTTGCCCTTGTAACCGTATTTTGTACTTGGACCTCACCGCAGCGACCAATTTATGCAACTAATCATGCACGAATCCATTCCGCACTGCCATGGTTAAAATGGCTGTGTAAATAACCCATCACATGGACTCTAAGCAGCAAGTGCTACGTACTTTTACCCTTCAACTTACTTAGTGCGCTGACAAGCCTAAATAGAGGCTCCTCTTCTCTGTCTGATGTACGTTAGGAAAGTTTGTTGCACAAGGACCAAGAACCGCGGCATGCCCTGTTGCGCGAAATGCAGGAAGAGAGCACAAATCGAAAGAACCACGCGAGCACTTCTCAAGCACCGTGCGTACACTGGCACACGCACGAACTCGGCAGACGGCCGACTAAATTCCACGAAGGACGCGCAGCGTAGAGTCCGACACCAGTCACAAACTGCAAATAATCGTAACTACCTGGAGTAACAGGATATTTTACGACAAGGGGATTCACGATTCACATATGCAGTATCCACTAGCGAGTTATGCAGCGTATATGCGGTATCCATTCGCGAACTAGAAAAACTATAGGAAGAAGAAAACTCCAATAAGCAGCGCAATATATCGCAACCATGCAGAGGTGCCAAAGAAAATCGAATTTGCCCATGTCATATTGGAAACGAAGTTCCTCTAAAAACCATGAAATACCAATAACGTAAGATAAAACGGGCCAAAACAATCGAGAGAACCTGAATTGCAAGCGATAACAGCACGGTGCGGTACGCAATATTCTATGGGTGCGCTGTAGCACAAGGCAAGGGAATAGGACGGGCGGTTGACCACATCTCTTGCGCTACCATACCCGTAATGAATCATTAACAAAGAGCCTGCATCTCAGTTCTCTTGTCTGCAACATTCTTGCGAAACGGGAAACTGAAATACCGCGATCACAGCTGTCTAGAGGATATAGGCAAGATGCGTAGAGACAGCAATTCCCACCTTTCTTCGCAACCTGCCAAACTTGATATTTTCACTCCTGACGGCGGATCCCGATGTCAGGCACACAAAAGCAACATTTATTCTTACCTTCATCCTCATACTGAGCTTAACGCCTTAAATACAACATCATTGAAAAGGCTCCTCACATAGCGACATGAGAATCAGATTGAAGAGCAAATTAGTGCCCTCCACTCGGCGCTATTTAATGCAAAACTAGGCTACCCAACAAATTAAAACCATACAAACAAATCACTACACACGCAGTGTCGAATAAGACAGCACAACACTGCAATACTTGCATGAGTGTAAAAGAAATCACGAGGACATTCATCACACTTGTTTGTCGTGCCGCGCGATGAGGAAAAGTACGCAAGAAAAGCAGTTGAAGTCGTGATGGGAAAATCCAAGGTACCTTTATGAAAACTAAAACCAAACTACATTTACGACAACTATAATATCAAACTACAACCACACAGAACCTTACTCCACATGACACGACATACATACAAGGCTAGAACAGCTAGGGTTCTTAGAAGTCCGAGAAAGAAACAGTCTAGAGAGCTCACGGTTTGGTGTACATGAGACGAGGGCTTGCCGAAGTGAGGGGCGATGACATGACGACGTCGGACACGCCTCGATGTAGGAGACGATGCGGAGCGACCGAACCGGACCGAACTGGAGACGACCACTCACTGGCGCTCATCGGTCAGCCTGCATCCGAGCCGCAGTGCACGTTGCAGGAATGGTCAGCCTGTCCAGGGGACGCGGCCACAAGCTTAGACATGTACACCGTGGTCATGTGACCGATGTGACGACGGTATCGACACTTTGCGTAAGGTTGGATAAATTACGAATTCTCCCGCCAAAAACGGCGCTGTGGAAAACCCGGTACACTAGGTAATTGAACAGATATGGCTGGTCTTATGAAAACGTTGTCAAGACGTATTCACCCCTCGTTTTTAAGCTGTCGTGCCTGCGACGTTTTTAAAGCGTCGATTTTTGTCAAAAATCTGTTTTAGACGTTGCATCCATTAATACGACGTTTTGAAGAATTTGTGTGCTACATGGGCAGCGGTCGTGCAAGCGGGGACGAGGCCCAGCTCAGCAGGACCCACGACGATGGTAGAAGCCGGGGCGGCGCCCGGTTTGCAGTACAAGACCGGGATGCCGGGACGTGGGCCGGCGTTCGGTCCGCTCCATCTCGCTGCACTGCCCGTTCTGTCAGCCTGGCTGCCCCGACGTTCTAGATGGTCTCTCCCGGCACGCGCACCGATCACGCGCGCCAGCCACGCTCACTCCCGCGCTTTTCGGCCCCGCACGTCGGGCACAAACATTAAACTGGCGTCCTCCTACCACAATAACATATAAGCCTACACTTACCAAACAGCGCCTTCACAGTTGCGGTATACGGTAAAAAACATGGTCCCGGTGGCTGTCCTTTCCGCGCCACTTTTGCTACCTTATCCTTACTCAAGTTAGGCCACAAATTAAAACGTTGTTCCCATTACCCATGTGCAGGGCACAAGCTCCACCTCAGACGGGTCGGCAAATTCCACAACTGCGTACATCTGAAAATAGCATTTATGAGAAAAGCACACTCTTTGCGCAACAAACGTTTTCGGGTGGGCCTAGTATGCAATCAAGGAAAGCCGCAGCCCTCGCTCACAAAAAGCAGCTAAGGCTGTTTTCCATGGGCTTATACAAAACTAATTTGTTTTATTGCGATATCAATTATATGGACACTCCAAAGCAAATTTCTGCCGTCGACGTCGCCGTCGCCGTGAGGTTCCGCATGACGTCAATGGAGATGAAATCGTTGCCGCACGCCTTCCGAACGCTGTATGTGCGTGTGAAAGGGCGCGAGGGACGCGCGCTTTCACGGGGAGTGAACCCACGGCGGAGAACAAACGCGCGTTCTGCGCCGTGCTCCCTTAAGTGATGCAGAAGTAGGCGTCTCTTTCCTCCTTTAAATTCACCATATATGTAAAGCAAACGCATCTTCTTCCGACGCGCGAAAGGCCGTGGGGGGGGGAGGGGGTGGGAAGGGAGGCGACGTTTAGCTGCGGCACCAAGTGCCTATTTATATCGGAGGCTCCGGCAACAGTCACCACCGACGACGGTGTCGACAAGTTCTGCGTGTGGCCGGTGCTGCTGCATGTCCAAGTTTTATACAGCTGATAAAGCTACTATCATTACTCTGTACAGCTCTCTACAAATTTGCTATCGCAATTGATGCTTCGCCTTTCAGGTGAAACTGCGACAACTTTTTGCTATGGCCGCAATTTTTACAACATTGCTCCTGGCGTCAACGTAGTTAACACTGACCTATTCGAAAATCTCCCATTGTTTAGGCACACAAACGCCCTTTTCGTTCTTGTACCAGCTAGGAGCCAAATCCAAAAAGCACACATGGCGTTCACGACTTGAGCGACGTGATCAATGTCGAAGTGTGCAAGGTAATAGAGCGCCAAAAGTTTGCACCAAACGTTTCGTTCCGTTCACAAGTTTCACCCAGAAGGATCAGCAACCGGAGGCACTAGCTAAGTGGTTTAATGGTGCTTTTCTGGGGTTTAATGGGAGCGGTTGAGAACTTCTCTGTACCGGTGCATGCATATTTCGCTTAGCGTGTTCGAAAAAATATTTTGCGCTTACCGCTGCGCTGTTCTTGCTGAAATGTCGCAGAATGATCGCCACAGTAAATTGCCTGGTTTTTAAGCAAAAAGTGCAAATTGGCCTTCGCTCCCATGGATGGAAGCTGATGCCGTGACGAAGCAAGCACGCCGCAGCCCCCACTTGAAACGCTACTTTCTGCAGCAGCCGGCAGGCGGCGACACAAGTTTCGCCTTGCTTCGTTACGGCAACAGCTTGCACCTCTGTGGGTGAAAGCAAATTTGCACTTCTTGCCTAAAAACCATGTAATTACACGTGGCAAGTGTTACACTTAACGACGTGGACTCCAAAATGCGATCCTCCTGCAAAATTTCAGCAAGAACAGTGGAGCGGTAAGAGCAAAATCATTTTTCGCGAACACGCTAGACAAAATATGTAGGTTCCTGTATTGCGAGCCGCCGCGTGAACACGCCGGGGGCCAATTTCCCGTTCTTGCTCGTTCAATAATAAAAACCGCAATCTGCTTTCGTTTTTCATCGATGACTAATTGTTGCATGTCATCTCTTAACAGATCGAGGTCACCGTTCCCAAAGTCAAGGAGAGCTCCTACACGCGTAGTAAATTCTCGCAGGAAACAAAGGCGATCTTCGAAATGCTTGGGGCGACCTTGCTGCCAGGGAGATTCAACAGTCGTTGCAGCAGAGCAAAGTAATGTTCCCGCACTACCACCGTTGTACTCTACACCACGCAGGCACAGTACCGGTGGCTCTAATTCTGCCCGTTCTCATCCGTCTGGTGGTTGTTAAGCCCGCTGTGAGAAAACTATAGTTGCGGCTTCAAGCTGGGAAAGCATAGACACAAATTCGTCGGTGCAAGTTGGGTCCGTAGAACTGATGCAAACTGAACGTTCAGACTTGGCACAAAGGGAGTGTAACACGCCTTGCTCACTTGTTCAGAATGCTGATCTAGTCTTCGAGCCTCTCCCAGAGTGCCTAGATACACAGCCTATAATTGAATCAGGTGATTTGGCAGCAACACTGAGGGCTTGGGCTCTCCTGGAGAATATTCCACAGGCCACTTTAACTTCGCTGCGGAAGATATTGGAGTTACGGCCCTTCGACACATCATGCCTCCCAGCTGACGCACGTACTCTGCTTAGCACACCAAGAAACACATTGCGTGCTGCTACAATAAGCGCAATGGCCCCAGGAAATTATTGCCATTTTGACCTTGAGGACCAATTGAAGAATGCCTTATTTCAGAGAGCTCATAACGGCCGGTCTATTTCCCTCCACTTTAACATTGATGGGCTGCCTATTTCAAAAATTTCCTCAACACAGCTGTGGCCCATCCAATGCATTGTTGTTGAACATGGCAAGGTCGCACCTTTTATCGTTGGCGCCTTTGCAGGGCCATCGAAGCCAGCCCCGGCAAACGATTTCTTGGCACAGTTCATAGGGGAACTGAAGCAGATTATGTCACAAGAGCTTGATTTCAACGGAAAGTTAATGAAGGTCTCTGTGAAGAGTTTTATTTCGGATGCACCAGCACGATCCTTCGTTAACTGCATCAAAGGAAACATTGGGGTATTCTGGGTGCCCTAAATGCATAGTGGAAGACAGATACATTAACAACAGGGTTGTTTTTCCAGCATAAACTTCCACGCTATGCTCTGATGGCTTATTTAGATGACAGGGGGACCCTAACCACCATCATGGGGTGTGGGCTCTCACATCACTTCTAATTGACATCATCAACACTGCACCCCTCGACTATATGCATCTGCTATGCCAGGGGGTAATGAAGACATTACTGAATTTATGGTTTGATGGCCCTTTGAGTGTGCGCCTGGGCCTTGCGGAGCAAAGGCACTGGTCGGAGTTGAATCTGTCTGTGGTTGATCACGTCCCAAGAGAATTTGCAAGGAAGCCAAGGAGCACTGCGACGGTTGACCGTTGGAAAGCAACTGCATTTAGATTTTTTTACTGTATACCTCTCCGGTTGTGCTCATACCAGTCCTGCCTCAAGACCTGTACAGGAACTTCCTGACTTTGCACTGTGGAGCATTTCTTGTGTCCAGCCCAAGATATGTTTACTATGCAGAGTCTCTCTTCCAACACTTTGTAAGAACATTTGCAAAACTGTATGGAGAGGACCAGATATCTTACAATGTGCATGGCATGTTACATCTTGCAAATGATGTGCGAAATCGAGGACGACTAGATGCATTTAGTGCTTTTCCATTCGAAAGCAACATGGAAACCTTGAAGTGGCTTCTCAAGACACACAACACTAGTCTTGCTCAAATATACAATCGTCTGCAGGAGTGGAAAGGGGAGGTAGTCACACTTTCTTCATTTTATGACACTGTAGAGTTGAAAAAACAGCATACAGAATGGCCCCTTCTACATGCGTGTCAGCCACCCCAGTACAAGTGCACACGTTTTCCTGATTTAGTGCTTGGCATAAAAACGGCCGATAATTGCTGCATGATAGGTGGCTCTATTATCTTGTTAAATAATTTTGCTCAATTCAGAGGTTCACAGGCACCTTGTATCATTGGTCGCGAGTTCATGGTAAAGGATCACTTTTACGAAATACCATTGCATGCAGGCACCATTAGTGTTTTTGCAGTTTCTCAGCTTTCTGCCCCAAAGTGCTGGTCAATGACAAAAGTACACAAGTTTGTCAGGCTCCCTTGCTGTGATAAATTCATAGTTATCCTACAACTGCACACTCTTTAAAATGGTACATCAAACCACCAGCTTTTGGCTATGAACAGGCAAGTGCTAACTTTCAGAGATAAAAATCACATAGATTCTCCTCGGGTAGTTATCTGAATGATGCGTAAGCATTTTGTAGCAACGACGTGGTGTTCAGTGCTCACACTCAATACTGCTGGTAATCCTAGCACTGCTCATCAGCTGCGGTCGTCTTGGCGTCATTACGGTAGATGCGACAGCGCTGTGGCGACACGAACTGCTGTGGAAGTCGGTGCAACGTGAACGGATGAGGCAAGCAAACTACTGCAGGTGACGGCGCCAGGTTCGCTGATGACGTTTCGATGGCGTTCCGATCAGAACGTCATCAGTGCATTCTGGCCTACTAAGTGTGTGCCTACTGCGTGCCTGATCGCACACGTCACGTCCTCACAGACTAACTCGTGCCACTGCTCGCGCGTTCGTCGTCGTCATCTTCCACAGCTAGCGAACTTCAAAGCAATCAACTTATCGAATAGACGGACACATGGACAGTTTTAAGAGCATCAGGAGAGGCCTTCTACAATGAACAAACGACTGATAATGATAGGGAAGCAGCAACCCATGATGGAAAAATGCATACCTCACTGTGAGCTATACGTAAGCTGTTAATGCATTCTATAAACTATTATTAGTCATATCTATTTTTTCTTTGGGGCTATGCAGCACAACGGTTGACTACTCATTCGAGCAGCCAGTAGTTTGTGTCAAGCCATGCAGCTTTATGTAAGTGGCAACTGCACTGTGATGCCTTCATGCGCTCTTGCCTTTTTGTATTTCATCAAAATGGTAAAAGTGCAATATGTAATGTCGTCGTCTTCTTTCACAGCTGGCGAACTTGAAGGCAATCGTCTTAACAAAGGACGGACATACGGACACTTTTAAGAGCATCAGGAGAGGCCTTCTACAATGAAGCAAACCGCATTTGAAACTGATCTGTTCTTTACTCGCGTGTAATAGTGCTATAGCCCAGGAACCCCATGTCAAAAAAGGCTGTGGACGATTTGCGCGCTGAATTAATTAATGAACTCAGAGAGATAAGAGAAAGTCTAGAAGAACTAAAAGAACTGAAACAGGAAATTAAGGACCCGGGAGCCTTCAAAGAAGTAATCCCGGCAGTTGTAACAGAAAACAAGGAACTTGTGCAAAATGCTAAGCTGACGCGAAAACTACAGGAGCTTGAAACGTACCAGCGTTCCAACAACTTAGAAAGCAAGGGTGTTCCTGTTGATGCTGAGCCAATAACTATTTTAAGAAGATTGGCGAACTTGATGCAAGAGGAAGTGCAAGATTCTGATATTCATGCTGATGCATGCCATAAAGTACCCACAGCGAAGCATAACGAGCAAAACATAATTGTTCGTTTTGTGCGCCGCATTAAGAGGAACGCTCTTCTTGCTAAATCACGAAAGACAAAAATTTATACCAGAATGCTTGGCTTTGCTGATAATCGTCCTGTTTTTGTTAATGAGCACTTGAGAAGACTAGGTAAGCAGCTCCTAAGTGCTGCGAAACAAATAAGAGTCAGGTTGGTTGGAAATATGGGTGGACCACTGGAGGGAAAGTTATGGCCAGGCGAAATGAAACGTCTCCAATTCTCATATTTTCACCTTTGACGACATCAGCAAAATGATAACCCAATATCTTTCTTTTCCTTTTCTCGTGAGAATAATTTTTTATGGGTTTGAGTCCAGTTATCGCGTCAGTCGATAAATGTCTATATCATGATTACGTTTCATTTGGAAAGATATCTGCCGGTTCACAAAAACATATTTCCGTCTGTCATTTGGACAACCAGAGTATAAAAAATAAGCAAGACAAAATTGAAGAGTTGCTCTAACAGTCCAAAACTAGTCCTGGTGTGTTTCTTTTATCTGAGACATGGATATCTGATAAGGACTACCGCATACGGCCAGAGAACGACGCGCATCACGGACTAAACCAGTACCTACGCAAGTGGTGGTGGTTTAGCAGCTTATGTACGAACTGATATAAAATTGGAAATAATTGCAGATTTCTCGCGAATTAATCATAAGGTCGAATGCCTCGCTATTCGTCTTAAAGCAGGAACAGTTGTTCTAGTCTACAGGGCGCTCTGTGGCAACAAAAAGGAATTCTTTTCCTTTATGGATATGCTGCCATTTTATCTCGGTGGGACAGGCAAAATGCTCGCCATACTAGGTGATACGAACGTAGATATGATGGCTGAAAATACAATAACTTGAGAATATAACCAGTTGCTGTACTCTTACGCATGCTCGAATATTATAACCCTGCCAACACGAGTAACAGCACACAGTGCCAAATTGTTAGACGTCTGTATCACTAATGTACATCTTCATCCTGTGACTGCCGGTGTCATGTCCTCAGACATAAGCGATCGTCTTCCATTATTTTGTTTTCTGCCTTGTTCCGAGAAATACAAGCAAAGTTCTCCTGCATATTCCTATCGCCTCATTGATACAACGATACTAGCCCATTGTCGCTCTCTTATCTGTGAAAAAAACTGGGAATCCGAGCTAACCGAAAGTGACACAAATGAGGCATACAATTCATTTTTCGATAAACTAATCGCATGGTACGATATAACCTTCCCACAACATAGCACTATGAAACGATCCCAAAAAATTAGAAAGCCGTGGATAGATGGTGTACTTCTCACGAAAATTAAAAATAAAAATAAACTGTACCGTACATTTCTTAAAACGCGAGACATAAATCAATTAGCCAAATTCAAGGAGTACCGAAACCAAGTAAATTGAGAATTAAAAAAGGCAAAAGAAAAATATTATGAGAAGGTTTTCTGGCGCATCGACGCAAAAGTTTGCCTGGAAATTAAGAAGCTATCTGGAGGAAATGCTAGCCCTCAAGACCTACAAATACCTTCTGTAAACGGTACTCTTGCAGATGATGAATCAGTCACTGCCCTAAGTGCTCACTTTGTTCAATGCTGCACCAACATTTCTGCAAGAGATCCAGAAGATATAGGACATACGGTTACAAAACATACTGTACCAAATTCGTTAATGTTATTTCCGGTGACACCAGGCGAAGTTGAAAGCCTAATCACCAACTTTAAGTGCAACACTGCTGCAGGTGCCGACGGTATCATGGCATCCCCTATAAAATATGTGTCTGACATCATCTCTAATGTCTTAGCTCACATTATCAATAAAAAGTTTGAATCCGCAATTTTCCCTAGCAAACTTAAAATAGCCAGAGTTTGCCTGATTCATAAATGTGGCCCTCGCCATAGCGTAAACAATTTCCGACCTATATCGATACTACCTCTTTTGTCGAAACTTTTTGGAACTGTTCTAAATTCACGACTGGAGGGTTTCTTAAGGAAATATGCTATTATCAGTACGGCACACTATGGATTCCAAAAAAATAAATCATCTGAGGATGCGCTTCTAAACATAAAACATCAAATACTGCAAAATATGGAAAGACGTTTATCCACGGTAGGTTTATTTCTGGACCTGCGTAAGGCGTTTGAAAGTGTAAATCATGTTATGCTTATGTCCAAACTTTATGACTACGGTATACGTGGTACGGCATTACATCTGATGAGGAGTTATCTGACGGATCGTTATCAGTGTGTTTCATTTAAGCAGGCGACTCCCTCACTTCTCAAAATACAGACTGGCGTACCACAGGGATCCATACTTGATCGTGTATTATTTAACATTTATATAATTACCTTCTATGCATTTCTTCCTCCCCTAATATCATAATGTACGCGGATGGTACTAATCTTTTCTTTGCAATTTATTCCCTGCAATCCATAGAAAAATAAACGAATGATTACTTGAATTTTATTATCTGAATGGCTGTACATAAACAAACTTCAATTGAATGTCAACAAAACTAAATACACCATATTTAAACCAATAAATAAGCCATTGCCTGTTAATATCGATGTATTGTTTCAAGCAAAGAGGATTGAACAAGTAACAACGCAAAAGTTTTTGGGGGTATGGTTTCAGGAGAACCTCGCTTGGGACAATCATGTCAAAAGCTGAGCAATGATCTTAGTAAAGTAGTAGGCTGCATGTATAAAAGTGGTTATCTAATACCATTATGGCTAAAAAAGCAATGTCGTATGCCCTTTTTTTACGCGAAGCTGACTTATTGTGCCTTGATATGGGGAACAACGACAGCAAACAACTATGAGAAGTTAATAACCTTGCAAAAACGACTAGCCCGAAATTTTGAAAACTACCATGGCAGGCTGCGAGACTTACCCACACACAATCTTTTTACCAAAGATTCAATGATCCGAGCAAGTCAAGTTTTCTATTATAGATTACTCTTAGATATAAAAAAACACAGACTCCATGTTGTCAGCCTACCCATTTCTCCTCCTCGATACCAATTACGCAATCAAATCAGAACACCATTCACGCCTATAACTATAGACGGCGGGATCTAAACTATCAAATACCTAAGCTACTAAACATCGTTGAACTAAAAAATTGATTTTTATGCACCTCATTTTAAAGAATGTATAAAAACATTTCTCTTACATTCTCAAATTCATTATAAATAAAATGCTATTGCACTAACATTTTGTTATGCACTGTATATCATGTTTCTATCTGCACTGTAATGTGAAAGTACATACCAATAATTTTTCAAGCATAGAATGTATATTCATGTAATAATAGTATAAATCTATCTTGTTTATTTGTATTTTCTACATTGTACCCATTCGTTTTTGTGCTGTATTTGCTTTGAGTTGTTTGTCGAAGGCGCTTAGGAGCAAGAGCCTCTGTCAGGCCACATAGCCTTTAGCTCTTGTTCCTCTTTCTGTAACAAAGAAAGAAATAAGCTTCAGCTTCAACAAACAATTGATAATGATGGAGAAGCAGCAACCCATGATGGAAAAATGCATACCTCACTATTTTAGTAGTCATATTTATTTTTTCTTTGGGGCTATGCAGCACAAAGGTTGACTACTCATTCCAGCAGCCAGTAGGTTGTGTCAAGCCATACAGCTTTATGTAAGTGGCAACTGCACTGTGATGCCTTCATGCGCTCTTGCCTTTTTGTATTTCATCAAAATGGTAAAAGTGCAATATGTTACTGTCTGATGAATGTAATTACTGCTTTGATGCATGTTTTTATATGCACAGTGCTTTGGAGTTGCATTGCTAGAAGTTTGTTAAATGTAAAAAAATAACCAAAAGTTGGCGCTTGCTCCCGCTGATTTGCTCCGGCTTACTGTGTCAGCGGCTGAAATTCTTTGATTGCTGTTTGGGTTTCAAACCAACTGCTTACGTTTGCCTCATTTGAAAGTAGTGCCCATCCTTATGTCTTCTTGGTCTTGTGTTAATGCTTACTAAGTGCTTAAAAGGCTCTCAGACTATATAATCCAAAAAGAAGCACTAAAATGAAAAGCAAAATGTACATTGTGCGTGGCACACAGCAAAATACTTCCAAATAATTTATACGGAACATGTAATTATAGAAGGAACAGCAATCAAGATATAACCAAAAACACTTTGTTCATAGGCTCCAATGGCCAGTGTACATGTTAATTTGAGATATAACGGCCATCAAATACACAAAACCAAAAAAGGTGGAGAAGGCACTAACTCTCAACCAGTTTTAGAAAAGACCATGCATTTTATATATGTACATTTATGTGCATCTATGGAAGGATAAACTCAAAAGGTCGTGTGTTACAGCTTTGTATACATTTTCCCTTTGTAACTGGGCCTGCTTGTACATGACATGGAAGCGCTTTTTTCGACAGCGAAATTTCAGGTGAACTCACTCTACTATTTTACTAATCGTGTTGGCTACTTTTATCTCTCACGTAAGACAGCCATGGCTTCTGCTGACGAAGGCTAACTGATGAATAAGTAGAGGACTCCGCAAAAGAGACACAGTGCGGGACTAGAGATCTGTGACTAGCACTAAACAATTTATCGTTAGAACACAATAAAACTTAGCCACCATAGTGTTTCCCACAGGAAAGAGAAAGCTAGACCATAGATTCCTTGTGTGCACAATCAGCATACGTAGTTCCTTTGCTTTTTGCAGCACTCTTACAAATCTTACAAATATTGGCCTGGGCTTGCTCACTCTGCAACGCTTTAAAAGCTTGTTGGGTAAAAAGATGTGACTTTTCTGTAACTTAAACCAGGCTGCACAACATTCCGATGCAAATATCTTATTTTCCGCACCTAAGAAGATTTTTAGGCTTTGAAAAATGCAATCCCAGGGCTATGTGTATGAAAGCAGTGAAATGCTCAAGATATGTATGCTGATTGTGAAGGAGGCACTACCTGTGATCTATGTTTATACCGTAGGAAACACTAGGTCTGCCACACTGGGCAGAGCCTTCATTACAAATTACATGAGCACTCATTGCACTAGGTGAAGTTCACTCCCATTTATTCATTACAATGTCTTCCATCTTTAGATCAGTACATCATCAGCAGAAAGCATAGCCATCTTGCATAGGACATCTTAGTAGTCACAATTAGTAGCAGATTAGGGGATACATGTTCAGTCTCGCTGCCTAACTCGGAGGTCCAATTTATTTACTGCAGTGCATAATATGTGTCGCCTGTCTGTAGATATGATCACTGCATTGCCTAAATCAGCATTAAAATGTAGTTGGAAGTACAGCATTCTGTTTGTAATAATTCTACTTGTTCTTTTTTTACACTTAATATTTTTCGTCATATAACAAGGGAACGACATACAAAGGTAAAATTTACTGTATTACAAAAATACAAAAGTCATGGTCAGAAAAAAATGCACAAGCCCAACACGAAATACTGCACATATGTAGTTTTTTTCAACAGCAGTGGGTGTACACATGACATTTTCTCTTCCAGGTTTCCCATGAACACAAGCCCAGGCCGCACAACCAGGCTTGGCCCCAGCACGGCAATATCACGGCAAACACCGGCACAAATATAGGCGCGAAACCGGCAGCGCTACCCGCGTCAGGAATGGCCCAGTGTGGCCATGCCACTAAAGGCCTATTTCGGCCATCGTGTGGCAGAGCCAATGCCGGCAGATAGCCGTCTCTGCCGTTCATTGCCATTCTAGTGTCCCACCTTTCCTACTGGCAGCGCCGGTATTGGTCAATAGCCGGCTCTGCCGCTTTTAGTGAATTTATTGTCCCGCACAACCCACTGGCATGGCCATATTGTGATGTGTGTGGGCGATGCCGTTATTTTCTACGATTTTAAATTGTGCAAATATTGCATGGTAGCTCGATGCAACATGTCATGATCTACTTTAAAATCACCAAATAATAATACATATTTTGTTTATTGGTCTTAAAATAGGTTGATACAGATTGTCACTCGTATCCCCAATCCCGTGGGCCACCTACGAAAGCTTTGTTTATGACGCTACGGGGGGTTGAGGCTGGGCTCACAAAAGGGGCACTTGAAGATGCTGAACCGGTTGAGCCGCTTCGGCGTAGCGCCGCCTTCTGCTATTAGCACAGTCGACGGCGCCTGGCAGCCACAGTCTTATGAAGTCTTGCGCTTGGTTGATGTCGATGTCTGCGTCTCTCAGGCATCATCTGCATACAATACATATACCTATATTATCCCAACACTGCCTGCAGTGCATAATACACTCTTAATCTGGTTCCATATAAGTTCCAGTTAAAAAGGTGATCGACATATTTTTATCTGGATCCGAACTGTTAATAAGTTGAACGAGACGTATAAGTGGATCTTATGTGGAATGTTCGTTCTGTTTTCTTTATGTTTATCGTTCTTATCTGGAACTCAGTAACGGGGGGGAGGCGGTGTTGTGTGATCCAGTTACCGTTCCACTTAGGTTCCAGTAAAATTTCTAGACAGTGCGCTTGTATATTTTTTCTTGTGTCTTGTTCCACATAACTGGTGCGCTGCAGTGAAGTGTGCATTGCGCCACATATAAATTTGGCGCTCTTTAGGCGGAGATTCCCTTGGCCCATGCACACATGGCATATAAAATTGCAGAAACTTACACTGTAACTCTGAAGCTATCTTACAGCAGTTGACATTTGTAATCTGCTAAGCAGAATTTTTAGTGATGTCATTTCACATTTAAAAAATCCCTGTTCAACAACGCCGTAGAAAGATTAAACGGCGCAAGCAAAGGACATATCTTATAGCGAAAAGTAGAACTTGCAGGAACCTCTTGTCAGGTTGTCTGCGGCGCTCACCTGGTCTTGCTGCCACTAATTTCAGACGCGCAGTACACCAAAGTGTTGGTGTCGTTGCCCTCTCTTGCGCTTGTCTCAGTTTGCGCTTACGTTTCAATGACGAATGTTCACCAGCTAGCTCGTCTCTCAATTTTACTTCAGTGCGTCTAAAATCATCAATAACTTGAATTCTACAAGGTCTGGCGTCTTTCGGTGCCCACTCTGCTGTTTGGACGAAGCCTATAACTGCCTGGGCTCAAGAATTTCTGGTAGACATCGCGCTTTTCCGGACACCTCGGCTACGAAACAATTGTTGAGGCTATCACGTGTTGTGCATTTGACTAACAAGTAGCACCATAGAAACAAGGGCTTTGGTTCAACGTTCAGCCATCTGCGCGCTGTGGTCTAGTGCGTACACAGTTTTCAACGCTTAAGCAATAAGTCAATGACTACAGCATTCAGTTATAATGCACCCTTGGGTCACGTTGCGGCATATTGTGCATGCTTATACGCATGCAAGTGTGCTTGCATTTTCCTGCTCGTGGTGGCTGCTTGATTTCCACAAGCAAACAAAAATATCAGTTTGCAAGGAGCGGTCGACTCTATACGATTCAGAAGTGGGGAACGAAATTAAACTTACAGAACTTAAAATACTTCGCAGTATCTGCAGTAAACTGTGTGTGTATTAATACTGATATCATCATATTTTTCTAAATTATGCACTTCAATAAAGGAAAAGTTCGCAGCGTAAAGATCGATTTCTTCATGGTAACTGTAGCGCACCGAATGACCCTTCCGTCTCCTGCTGCTCCCTTGTTTATTGTTCTCCTCCAGTGCTGGCGTTTAGGAGGAAAAAAAACTATTTTGAAACGGGCCGGTGCATTACTACTTAATAAATTGTGCCGCACCTTCCCCTGACTATACGCGAGTAATTTGTCATGTGTATATCAAAGAGCGTCGCATTATATTTTTTTTTGGTAATTACCAGGCCTGCTGTGGTCAAGGAAACGCAGCAAATGAAGCAGCGTACATTTTGCGCGTATTGTAAACAGCAACGCGAAAAAGCTTTCTTCAGAAATTATGTACGGTTATTGCGCACGCTCACGACCAGCGGCGCGAAACAACTTTAGTAGAAGTTAACGTGCTAAGCGGTCTGCTTATATCTTTATAATATGCATTAACACCTGTCTTACGTATATTGTATGTATTAGGTACTGTATATATATATATATATATATATATATATATATATATATATAGACCGGGTTAATATCTAAACACTGCGCCCTGAGGGTGCGCGGCGCGTTGTCATTTCCGGTCACAAAAAAATGTCACAGTTTCGCCTTAAGGGCGAAGCAATGAATGCGATAGCAACACAGCAATGTCATACGAAGTAAGGTGAGCGGCTTTGGTAGCAATATGAATTGTAGTAAACATGAGCTGATTAAGTAAGCAGGTGTGCTGCGGCGTAAGTAGACCGACGACTCGATGACCACGAGAGGGCGCGTGTGAAACGGTGGTGTTGATGAGAAGCGCTTCCCGTGGGCAGCGCGTGCGAAGGGACACACCTGTAGTGCTGCACTGCCGATCCGGGCAGCATTGCATGTGTAGCGTGCGTTGGAAAATGTGGCCCCGACTATTACTAACTGAATGAACAAGCGTGGTGCGAGCGCGCACAAACAAACATGAATAGATCGCACTGAATGACTGGAGACAACGAGTGTCAAAACGCTGGTAGTGAGCGCATACGCCGCCGCGGGCGAAGGTACGTGCGGTCTATCGCTTCCACGGAAACTGAGCGGCGAATGCACGGCGCATAAAGGTGAGAGCCGTGTGGAGATAAGAGATGGTGCGGGTGAGCGAGCGACGAGCGCGGTTGTTGGCAGAGTAGAAGTGCGCCCCCCCCCCCCCCGTGCTCCTTCCGGCGCAGGCTTCCCGCTTCCTTGGTTGCGCGTGGGTGATTGAGTGCGTTCGCTCTCCGTGATAGCGCGCGTCCCCGCACGCTTCCACTCGGGCATACGGCGCGCGGCGAAGATTTTATCTATAGGGAACCTCACGGCGACGGCGACGACAACGGCGACGGTAGAAATCCGGTTGAAGTGTCCATATAATTGCTATCGCAATAAAACGGCGACGGCCGCGTAGTTTTCACGCACTGTTCCGCGGGCTGGCCCCGGGCCGGCCCGGGCCGCATCGCCCATCCAATCGCTACCTCCAGATGCGCATGCGCGACGTCTGACGAGCTCTCCTCGACGGCGCCATCTTATCGCCGGCGCGGTTTGCGTTGTGACACGCAGTGGCAGACACAGTGTAGTGGCGCTTGCCGCGCTTGATGCGAACTGCTAGAAATTACGGTGATGTGCTGTCGGATAGTGTGTCGGGAACAGTTACGACGAAGCGGAGTGGTGGAGTTGCCAGGAGGCGCAAACAAAGGTCGGTGCTGCATATTTATGTGCTTGTTACGGTTGTTCAGTGAAACCAAAAATATCGTTGTGTCGGGTAGGATACCGCTACGCTGCCCTATGTATTCAGTTGAATTCAGGCACGCCTGCCAAACTCGCTCAACGAAGACAAATGCTTATATAGTCCGATATCTTAATTTAAGCACAACCCCGGCGGATTTGTTTCCAGCGTGCATAATAGAGCAATATAAATGACGGAATGATGGCAGTTGTTCCACCAAATTGCGGACACGATACAAAGGGCCAAAACGCAAATCGAATTAATATGCTTACTTCGTCATTTACGCTGTCTTAAATTCTGCGCGAAATTTTTTTTTTCGTAGCGTGCAACTTCTCTTTGTCTTGGCGCGTGAAATTTCGCTTTGTTTTGGCGAAACGTAATCGGTAAACGGTAATTCGCGTCAATTTGCGTGCTCGTGGGCCGGAATCCGCTCGACATTTATGACTCCGACCACGTTGTTGGTTCGCTTGTTTCCCAGTAATCTGTATGCCACCTTACAGTATGTTGCTTAGTAGATATTGACGGTCGCTTTAGCTGACAGCTGGTGTGGATCTTCGCACCGTGCGAGTGCGTGTTTGCCGCTCGCGATCTCCTCGCGCTGACATCCTTAGCAACTTCCAAGCAAATTTGTCAGAGCTTGCGTCCTTGGACGGTATCGGTGTTATTTAAAACTTGTGGTTATTCCCGCTGTTGTTTTATTCTGCTAAGTAGAATTGATCTACAGTGCTTGCAAAACCGGGATCTTCGTCCCGGGAATCTTTGTCCTTGCCACTTGCGCGCACGTAATGCACCAAGGAGAGCGCGCGAGTAAGATGCCATTCCGCATAACTGTTAATGATGGCTCAAAGCGTTGGCGGCCGCACTGACTAGGTTTGGCTGTGTGCGTTAGGCAGTTGTTTCTTCCAATGCCGTCGACCTTTTCAGATCTTATGTACACGCCACCCTTAGCTTGCTGCCCTGACGTAGAGAAATGGAAGGGACAGTGGTTGTCTTAGCAGTAGCGTGAGTTCACGCTGCTGTCGCTTCATAATATAACTAATTTGGGGCGCCTTATATTAGTTCACAAAAACATTTCATTGGTGGAGGGAAGAAAGCGAGGAACGCATGCCTGGCCTGGTATTCAGAAATTGTGCCGCCATTTCTATGCCGTGGACATCAGTTCTGGTAACACGACAGAACAATTGCCTATAACGCGTACGTGCTGAATAAATTCTTACATCATGATGTGCCCACAAAAATTATGCCATTTCTGCGCGTCCTCAAACTTAATAATCTGCAAACATAGCTACGTTCTCTGTTCCACAATAACCTCTGCAGAAACCGAATATCGCTGTGTCCACTTAAATAGTTTGTGACAAATATTCCAGCTTTTGTATGAAAATATAAATGAAAGCATTATTTCCAGTCTCTACGCAAACCCTTCGCGTCATGGCTGTGGTATGCACTGTGGACGCATGTAATAGGCATATACTTATGATTTGTGAGAATCTTATGCAGCAGCCTAACCCACCAGCAGTTCTAGTTTGGCTCATGCCACCACACAGGGTAAGATACCTAGAGGATAAGATTTGGACACACTTTTGAAACATAAATTTTGCTCCACAACACAAAATTTATCACATCCTGTGACTTCAACAGTAATGTTTATACGTGGTAGCAGCATTACAAAAACACATTCTGAATACATTCGTTATTTATTTTATGTTAGATGTATAATAGCATATTTATAACCATTCCACCCGTACAAAAATGACTGTTGATTTTCTATTGACGTATTGTTGGGGTATTGTTGAATCAACGGACTTTCAACAAAGTCTCTAAAGTCTTTGAGTTCGCTCAACAGTTGCACAATGATATTACCATTGAGAGCTTCTCAGTAAATAATTTATTGAGTAATTTGTGTTGATTTTCGTAGTTGTTTTTTTTTTTTTGCTGTGTAGCAGTTGAGTTTAGCATATACTAATTAGGACTCTCATATGAAGGCGACATTTCAAAACTTTATTAAGAAGCATTCTTTGCCTCATTCTTGTAACTTTGTGGTAGGTAGAGAGGTTCTGTTTGGGCTCGCTTTCGTAAAAAGAAAACAGTGTGTGACCGACTTTGGCACCGAACATTGACCTTCGAGCGCAGCAGCCCGGTGCTCTAACCTTTAGGCCACGAGCGCACGCGTACGTCTCTCGTTCCGAAACCACTAAGCGCTTTGAATGCTCGGCGCGCGCGCCCCATGTAACTTCCTCGTCTTCTTGCGACAGCTCGCGCTTTGAGGCGCCATGTTAGACTGTACTATGTCTGGGACCAGCCCGCTTTCGTAGCCGTTTACGCTACGTAGAAACTGCGACGTTGAACCATCTTCATGATCGCCCACGAGTGACTTGCTCGCCGGCGTACAAATGCCATCGTCGTTTTAACATACAACATATGGCATAGCCATAGGTGCGATCCAAAATGCGCATGTTTTAGGGAGCAAAATAATGTGAAATTCACTTGCAAACACGGTGACTGCGTGCATGGGGAGTTCCCCAAAAGTAGACACGGCTGGCATCGCGGATGGTGGCGATAAGGCAGGCGCCGACAAGCGACGACGCTACCTTTGAGCATGGGACGCGCTGTGCGAGCCGTAGGATGCAAGCGCGCACAGGCTGTAAACATACACTTCAGAGGTCTTAGAATTTCCTGTGCCACACCCTGTGTCTCGAAAGCATAATACATTTTTTTAATCCAACGGCCGTGGTACTAGATATCAAACAACGAACGCGCTTTGAGAGCACAGCGCGTTGAAAGAGTTTCGGATTCAGCAACAGCTGCAACATTACACAGCTAATCGCTGTCTCAGCGGCTGCTCCCGACACTCGCCTTGCAGAAGCATGCGATAAAATTCTTGCCATGGAAGCCTCCCAAGCCTGCAGCTCTCCTATGTTCAGTGAAACAAACGAAGGCCAAACAGAAATGAAAGAAATCAAACAGTTACGCGCCCACGTTATACCCTACTTTTTACCGCGTCATCTGCAAAGATGCTGCAAACTACTTAAACAAGTTATTGTTCATAAAAATAAAGATATTAGTAATAACTTTTACTCATAGGTGACGGAATGAACTGCCAAACCAGTGTTTGAGCATGAGTGTTTAAGTGTGTGCGTGCGTGCGTGACTTTATTTTGAGCAGTCTTTTGCAACGGTATCCAGTGTGCCGTTAGTTTCGTAGTCGCAATTTTGTTAATCGTATTATTTACTTCTTACGCTACAAATTAAGTTTTCCTTCAAAATTTATTATTTTTTCTATGAACAAAAATTATCAATCATTATTTATGGATTTTAGTGGTTATTTTTATTAGGAACGATTTTATTAACTTAATACGATACTGAGGCTGTGACCGGTTTTCGACTCTGTCACTCGTCTGAACTTGTGCGGTGGTTCGTGCCGCGCGCGCTTTGTTGGAAGCATTTTTCTTTTGTTTTTGGACATCATGACGCAAGTTTTAGTGAAATTGCTCTATGATGATAAGTGGGATGTTTATCCGTTGAAGACGTTTGCTGACGCAGCTACTGGTCTTCGGGTGATGTTCGAGCCTGGCAGTTTTGATGAGTTGCGCGGCAGAATTCATGATGGAAGGAAGGCGAACAAAGCCGCAGCCTAACTTCTGCACACAGGTAAGTGATTTCGTTTTCTTGAGCACATAGCCGCGTTTTCTTTTTTTTTTTCACTTGGACGATCGTGAGACGTTAAGCACACCGTTCACTTTCTGCAGGCAAACCGCATGCCCTGGAGCGAAAGCGTGCGAAGCTAGCGCTTGCTGCCGCCGCTGCTTCGATTGAAATATTCGTAATATTATCTACTAATTTGCTATCGCAATCGATGCTTCGCCTTTGGAGCGACACTGCGATATTAAAAAAAATATTCTTAATCTGTAGTGGCTCATCGTATACCTTAAGGCTAGTGTGCACATTTTCTCGCGTAGTCGTTAACTGCGCCTCTATTTGCGTTGTGCTGCAAAATATATATTCGCCTTTCGGTATGTGTGGAGAACAGCCTACCGATAAGTCCTGCATCAGCGCGATGATTACACGGATACATGTCGTAAATGAACAGAGGCGTGGTGGCGACGTCGGCAAAGCCGCCGACGGGTTTGCCTTATCACACATCGCCACCCCAACCGCAGTAAGCATATTTATCAAACGTGACGTGTTGCCGTTTAAGGCGTACTGCACGCTTTTAATAGGCGATAACTCAAGCGCGCCGCCGTTCTCTGATACCTCTTTGAGCTGGGCCGACTCGAATGTGCGTTGCTTGCAGAAACGAAAGGAACGCCAGATGGCTCATCGGCGCCTCAAGCTAAGCGCCGCACTCGATCACCCTTAGCGCGGCGAGGAATGGCACGTTCATGAAGATAGCTCACTGCACAGACGCAAGCGTGCAATGCGCACAGGACGCGTACGCAACGCGCGGCACACAAATCGCGCGGAATGTTCTTAGCCACGCAGCAGCAGATACTAAGCTTCAAAGAAGCGGTGCCGGTTCTCACTAGCACGCTCGCGCGCGCATCGCTCTCGGCGAATTTTTAGGTCTGCCCTGCTGCTCCCGAAGATTCGGACTGCTGCTTGGTATCGGCTGTGTACTATAGCATGGTCTTTGGTGTTGTGAGAGAGCCGGGAATATATTTCACCGGTGTGAAACAAACATCGCTGTGCGTATCTTTGGTAACATTTACAGTAACAATCCATTTCATCATTTTCGCGATGGAATTTTTAATTGCCAGTGTAGTGTGTACTAATATTTAGTGCGTGGTTATGTATCTTGTGTGACAGATTTTTAATTTGCATTATCTAATTCTGTCTACATTCCCTTCTCTACAGGTTACACATGCAGCAAATGCCCAGGTGCTAACGTGTCGTTCGTCAAGAACAGCTTGGCGTCGTTTCTCGCAAGAGACATCCATTGATCTGCGGCTGATTCACCAGGAAGCTCGCATCTCTGTTGCCACTCTGCGTCAAGTGGGATTTTTAACTATTTTTATGCTGCCCTGTGGTGTACGCTGTGACGCTGTGAAGACTTACTTTCATGGATGCTGTGAAGGCTTACTTTCGATGTGTTCTGCCTTTTAGTTGTAAAGAATTGGCTACCTTGTGAGTGGAGGTAGTTCCTTTTTCTTGTGAGAATGTTTATCAGCCTAACCAAGTGGTACATGCGTACTTGAAACAGCAGCACAGACGAGGATAATGAAATAAGTAGGAACACATACAAGCGCCGACTCAACTAGAAGTTTATTCTTGAAGACAGGTTGTAAACACATTGGAACTTGACAAAGATAAGAAACCATGTATGCGTGGCCTTTGTGATTAAACAAAATTGTGTTTTCTGCTGTAAGGGGTAGAACGAACAATTGTTTCATCACAAAGACCGGAACACAAGAGAAATTATGGAAGCCTTATTTATTGATTGCAAAGAAGACAAATGCATAAGCTATCGGTTGCTTTTAGTGGGAAAGAGTTGGGATTTTTAAAAGAGCTCTCCTTGTTTGGTGGGATCACTTATAGGACATCTTGCACTGTTTTTTTACCTGCATATTTATAATACAAAACACGTCTTTCATTCCTTTTTTTTGTTGCACCGGGCTGTCTGCCACGCATGCATGGCTATTTCGTTGTCAAGTTGGCCAGTGTGCTTAATATCTTTGTTGTCACGAACAAACTTCTAGTTGAGTCAGCATTATTGTGTGTTCCTACCTTATTTCACCGTTCTCATCTTTGTTTGAGCTGTTTGTAAAGTATTTACACACACCAAATTACCAAAGTATCCGTAAAATTGAGATACATGAAGTTATTTGCACTATTCATTTCTGCAAGAATGGTATAGCTTCTCATCTCGTTTGTTCTTAATGTTGTTGTGCAGTTTTTGTAATATATAGCTTGGAAAGACGTTTTCTGTCAGATTAAATATGCATGTATGTCACTTTCGATATTTTTTTTCAACATGGGTAGTGCAGCTCCTTCCGTCTTTCAGTTACTGCTTTGTCGCAACTTTTATATATTTTATGCAGCGAAATGCTGGTGGAATTATATATATTTATGTGCACAAGTGTGGTAAATGGTGTTTTGTATGTGCATTTATTTGCGTTTTTTACTAGCTCTCCAATCTGGCTGTACAGTTATTAAAACCTTTTCTCATGCTTTATAATGAGTCGTTCTGGGCTCTTTGATGGTATAGGTGACCATTTATTTCACTGTTGGGAATTGTGTTAGCTGTGTGTCATGAGTTTCTCCAGTTGTCTGTGTATTTTATGTCACTTTATTATATCATTCAAAGTATTAGCCTTGCATTAGCTTTTTATTGACCAAGGTACCAGTTAGTTGCTGTGTAGGGTGAAAAAGGCCCAAAGAAATGATTTCATTAGCTTTGTTCAAGTCCAGAAAAAAATTCACTGATGAGCTCACTAAATTAGAAAATGCCACCAGTAAACTCTTCCGTACCCAAAAGTAACACAAGAAATTAAATACTGTTCACACTCGAGAGGGAAACAGCGCGAAAAAACACAAGAAGGGAGACACACACCAGCGCTTCTTGTCCCTTCTTGTCTTCTTGTGTTTTTTTGCGCTGTTTCCCTCTCGAGTATGCACCGACTAGCCCAAGCCTCTACTGTCTCGAAATATTGTGTAGTTCTTGACTTATGCAAGGGAGGTAAGCTGCTTTTACAGCACAAATGTTTTAGAAGTTTACCTCTGAAAAACACGATTCAGGTGTTTTGTATATATATACATGAAGTCATTTGTTTCCAGTTTACTTGTTATTTTGCCTACTCACAGGCAGCCGTAAACCCTTCTGTGAGTGTTTACTGGGTGTGTGAAGCATTTTACTGTAAGGTATCCAGTGGTCTTCATTTGTGTATTTATGCATGCAAGCCAAGAGTTCATGTGTTCAAAGTTAGTTACAAGGGTATGCTTAAGGTCTGCCTTTGAGTCACTTGACTGTTGTTTTTACAAAATATATTTTTTCTGCTGTAATTGTGAAATATAATTCCTTCTGCTGTAATAAACTTCAAGTTGAGTGAGCATTCGTGTGTATTCTTATCTTGATTCAGCGTTCGCATCTCTGTTTGAGCTGCTGTTTGTCAAGCCTGTACATACACCAAATGGCCAAAGTGCTCGTAAAATTGTGACACATACGGCTATTTGCACTGTTTATTCTTGCAAGAAGGCTATAGGTTTCCATTTTCCGTTTTTAACATTGCTGTACATCTTTGTAGGTCAAGTTCAAGGAGTCCCTTAGGTAGCCAATAAGAGTGATAACTTTGTAAAATTTATCAATTTCATCCATCATCATCGTAGTTTTAGAAAAACCCACTAAGTTCTACTTTTCAGTTCTCATGACCCTGCTTTGTGCTGTGCTGTACAGGCACAGGAAGCTTTTTTATGCTGTAAGTGCAGGTGTTGCATATCTTCCAGAAAAAATTGTTACGAGTTTATCTAGGCATGTGTACGCTTTTGCTACATTTTTTCAGCATGTGTGCTATAGTTCTGCTCCCTTACACTTAATAGCACTGTAGGCACTAGCGTATGTCTTCAGGTTTCATACAGTTGTGCCTTATATACTGTAATAATGTGTCATGTGCATGCTATATTACATATTAGTGTACATGAAATATGTCAGTCGCTCCTTTGCTTCCATTCGGATTAGGGAAAGTTATGTGAAGAGGCACCAGGGCATGCAAGTGCAAATAGCAAAGCAATTTCAAAATTCAATGTGCACTCAAAATGCCAACAAGCCAACAAAACTATCAATGATATTGCAGTGGTCAATCTTTCAAGACTAATCAAATGGCAATTGAACACGGCGCACAAATGCCCTACCTTTTCAATTGTGTGCTCAAAGATATAATC